>NC_091979.1:158092770-158397837 GCF_044704955.1 Pristiophorus japonicus | reverse complement strand
AACAATTGTTGTCCTTCTAACTCAGCAAAATCAATATGTAGCCTTTGCCACATCCTGGGAGGCCATTTCCATGGCTGTAATGGTACTGATGGTGGTTGCTTGCTTGCCGATTGACATGTCATACACTGACTCACAATGTACTCTATATCTTTATCAAGACCTGGCCACCATAAATAACTGCGTGCGAAATTCTTGGCCAAGCACATTCCCAGGTGCTGATCATGGAGGTCTCCTAATAACTTGGACCTGAATATATTTGGTATAACCACTCTTGCACCCCACATGATACAATCTTTATCGACCGATAATTCATTCCTACGAATGAAGAATGGATGTTTATCTTTGTCTGTTACCTGGTTTGGCCATCCAGTTGCAATATACTCACACACCTTTGACATCACTGGGTCACGTTTGGTTGCTCTACCAATCTCTTCAGCTGTGACTGGCAGTTCATCAATGTATGAAAAATAAAACACTTCTTCCCTATCGGGTATAACTTGTGATGGAGAAGGCAATCTAAACATTGCATCAGCATTATTGTGATCAGCTGATCGTCTGTATTCAATATCATATATATATGCTGACAAAATCAAAGCCCATCTCTGCATTTGGGCTGCAGCTAATGTTGGAACTGGGAACTTTGGATGGAGAATTGCTGTTAGGGGCTTACGGTCCATAACAATGTTTAAATTATGACTGTACAAGTATTTGTGAAACTTCTTGACCCCAAATATTAATGCCAAAGCTTCCCTTTCAATTTGTGCATAATTACTCTCACTGGCACTGAGAGTGCGTGAAGCAAAAGCAATTGGTCTCTCCTCCCCACTCCGTGATACATGAGAGATCACTGCCCCAACTTCATACGGAGAGGCATCACATGCTAGCTTAATCTCCTTAGATACGTCATAGTGAACTAATATGGTGCTTTCTACCAATTTGCGTTTACACTCCTTGAATGCTGTATCGCATTCTTTTGACCACATCCAATGGACCTGTTTTTTCAAAAGTTAATTCAGTGGATGTAATACTGTAGCCAAATTTGGTAGGAACTTCCCATAATAGTTCAAAAGACCCAAGAATGAACAAAGTTCAGTGACATTCCTGGGAGTGGGTGCATTTCTAACTGCATCCAGTTTTTCCTTGGTTGGATGTAAACCATCTTTGTCTACTCTGTACCCTAAGTACTCCACTGAGTTTTTAAATAACTCACACTTATGAGCAGACACTCGTACTCTGTGCTTCCCTAGCCGTTTGAGGACTTCATTCAATATGTTATTATGAATTTGCCTATTTGGTGCTGAAATTAGTATGTCATCCAAATAACATACTACCCCTTCAATACCTTGCAAAATCTGGTTCATCACCCCTTGAAATATGGCAGGGAGGGAAGACACTCCAAACAGTAGCCTATTAAATTGATATAGGCCTAGATGAGTATTTATAGTCAAACATGACTTGGACTCCTCATCTAGTTCAAGCTGTAAGTAGGCATTCGTAAGATCCAGTTTTGAGAAGATCTGACCATCTGTCAGTGTTGTGAACAAATCTTTTATATTCGGAAATGTATTGGGGACATTATCCTCTAGAACCTGGTTTACGGTTACCTTATAATCACCACACAATTTTACCTTACCATCAGACTTAGGTACAACAACAATGGATGTAGCCCAATTCCATCGATCTGTCTTACAAATAATGTTCTCAGTCTCTAGTCTTTTGAGTTCTTGCTCAACTTTCTCCTTGAGTGCATATGGTACGGAACGTGGCTTATAGTAAACCGGTCTAGCATCCTTCTGTACCCTGACACTCACCTTGAAGCCTTGGATCGGACTGCCCGTTTCGCAGAACACCTTCGGATACTTCTTGATAAACTCTTCCGGTGATGAAAATATCGCTTCCACACAGAAAATCTTACTCCAATCCAGCTTCAGTGAGCTCAACCAATTTCTTCCTAGTAAGGCAGACTTGTCTGCTTTCACTTCTATTAGAGACAAGTTCTGAAATTGATCTTTATATTTCACCAGTACGGTGATACGACCCACCACAGGAATTTTCTCTCCTGAGTAGCCTCGCAGCTCTATCTTGGATTTCTCCAGTTGGAAATCATGCAATTTGTCGAGGTACAGTGACTCCGGTACTACACTCATGGATGCACCCTTGTCAATTTCCATTGGTATCTTGAATCCCGCAACATCTATGTGGATTTTGATGCTTTCCGAATCGCTGTCCGTTAACCTCGTGCTCCTGATGACGTGTAACTCTAACAACTCCTCGACCTATTGTTGTTCTTCCATGCTCTGTAGTCTCTTGGGATTTCTACTCATAGCTTTGAACGCTGGACTCATAGCTTTAAAAGCTGGTTTACCCTTCAGTCGGCATGCCTTCGCAAGATGCCCAGTCTTTCTGTCGAAGAAACACTCTGCCTTCATGTATCGACAACTTTGAGCAATGTGTTGTCACAGGGCACCTATAGCATGACTTCGACGCTCTGTTAGAATTTCCAGTTTCTGAGACTTTGGGCCCCCACCATCTTTTACTTTGAACCTGCAGGTGATTTACCTCGGTTGTCCGATGACCATAATTATTATTTAATTCTTGGAAATATTGTTCGGCCATGCCCATCGACCTCGCTGTCTGACAAGCAATCTCAAACATCAAATCATCCGTTGTCAATAACTTCCTTCTGATCGTATCATTTTTCACCCCACAAACAAAACGATCCTGTAATGCTCGGTTTCGAAAGTTTCCAACATTACAGTGCATCGATAGCTTTTTTAATGCCATGATGTAATCACTGATACTTTCATCAGCCTTTTGATGCCGATTCCGAAACGATAGCTTTCAGCAATTTCTAACGGTTTGGGGTTATAGTGCTGTTAAAATCTCTTTAAGTGTTGTGCCCCTTGGCTCGTCAGGTACAAACAGATTTACAAGGGTTTCGTACAGTGCCGGACCTGCCTCCGATAAGAAGATCGCTTTCTTACATTCCAACACAGCCCGGTTCTGGTCTGCATTGTCTGGAACTTTGATTGTGTTATTTGCAGTGAAATACATTTCCAGCCACTCCACATATGCTTTAAAATGTTCCCGGTCGTGTCTATATTCCCCCAAATGCCCGATTACACCTGCCATTTTACCTCGGATTTTGTAGCTTTTTTCCAAAGACAGAAACTTCCAAAGTCTCTGTTGGCTGGGTGAATTCTTCCCCAACAAAATTTAAGCTTTCAATCATCCGAAAAATCCCATCTCATCGCCAAATGTGATATATTCACAAAGCACAGCACACACAGCTTCTAACATGGCAGGCAGCTCTCTCAGAAGCCTCCGGAATCTGCGTGGTTCTGTTTATAATTAACTCTGCACTTGCAGTACACAATATGTCCACATCCACAGTGTGGAGCTACAAACATTACAAGCTGACAGACATTACATGAGAGAAGAAATTTCTCCTCATCTCTGTTTTAAATGGGCGGCCCCTTATTCTAAGATCATGCCCTCTAGTTCTAGTCTGCCCCATCAGTGGAAACATCCTCTCTGCATCCACCCTGTCAAGCCCCCTCATAATTTTCTACGTTTTGATAAGATCACCTCTCATTCTTCTGAATTCCAATGAGTAGAGACCGTACCTACTCAACCTTTCCTCATAATTCAACCCCCTCATCCCCGGAATCAACCTAGTGAACCTTCTCTGAACTGCCTCCAAAGCAAGTATATCATTTCGTAAATATGGAAACCAAAACTGCTCGCAGTATTCCAGGTTTGGCCTCACCAATACCCTGTATAACTGTAGCAAGACTTTCCTGCTTGTATACTCCATCTCCTTTGCAATAAAGGCCAAGATACCATTGGCCTTCCTGATCACTTGCTGTACCTGCATACTATCCTTTTGTGTTTCAGCCTAGAATATCACTGTCAAACTACACCATCCTTGGCCTATAGTTACAGCATTTGGCCCAAGGATAGGCCACCTGCCTGGTGAATGATGTGTGGCATGG
The DNA here is from genome assembly GCF_044704955.1 of Pristiophorus japonicus. Taxonomy (NCBI): domain Eukaryota; kingdom Metazoa; phylum Chordata; class Chondrichthyes; family Pristiophoridae; genus Pristiophorus; species Pristiophorus japonicus. The sequence goes on along the minus strand of NC_091979.1, from coordinate 158,393,842 downwards.
GGAGCGGGATAGGGGGGGGGGGGGGTGCTGCGGTAAAGAGGGAAATGAAAATAACTGTAAGAATAGAAATGGCAAGAAATGCCGAAGAAGCATTTATGAATCATTAAAGCCAAGGATCTCATTGCTCACAAGTGGCAAATTTCTTCCATTTTTGTCACCAAACCTAGATTTTCCGGACAGTTTTGCCAAATAAAGGTGAATAAATTCGGCAAATCAACTAGAACTCAGGGTGGAAAATCAGTTCCTCATTGGAGTTTCCAGCAATATGTTCATCTGCTGCTTGTCTTCCCCACCACTTTGATAGTTCTCATATGTTGCTGCCCAATGACATTTTATTGTTCTTCATACAATTTCTTTACACTCCCGTTACGATAATCCCTGTTTCATCTATCCACCTGTATAAAATGGGTATCCATGGTTGCTAGGGCCTGACGTTCTGATATGAATTCTTAAAAAAATCCCTGCCTGAAGACTGCAAGAAAAGATTATTTTGACTTTTGTTCTGTTTCTTTTTGTTTTCACTGAAGTGTTTTTCCAGTGATATATTTGGATGTGGAAGAACATCTGTGCCTTAAGCACTCTATGCTCATTCATCTGTACCCTTGCAGCCACAATTAAAGACTGAGATGCACTGGCCTATAACTGTCAGAGGAGCAGTGTTTGGCCAGGCTGGGTTTTAGGAGACTGACTGAGTTATGTCACAAGTTACAAAGTGACCTGCAGCCAATTCATCCGGGCACAGCACTGTCTGAAGCTCTTAGCTTTCCACGTCTCTAGTTTAACATCTGTAGTGGGGAAAATGCTTGAAGCTATCATTAAGGAAGAAATAGCGGGACATCTAGATAGGAACAGTGCAATCAAGCAGATGCAACATGGATTCATGAAGGGGAAATCATGTTCAACTAATTTACTGGAATTCTTTGAGGATATAATGAGCATGGTGGATAGAGGTGCACCGATGGATGTGGTGTATTTAGATTTCCAAAAGGCATTCGATAAGGTGCCACACAAAAGGTTACTGCACAAGATAAAGGTACGCGGAATCAGAGGAAATGTATTAGCATGGATCGAGAATTGGCTAGCGAACAGAAAGCAGAGAGTCGGGATAAATGAGTCCTTTTCGGGTTGGAAATCGGTGGTTAGTGGTGTGCCACAGGGATCGGTGCTGGGACCACAACTGTTTACAATATACATAGATGACCTGGAAGAGGGGACAGAGTGTAGTGTAACAAAATTTGCAGCTGACACAAAGATTAGTGAGAAAGCAGGTTGTGTAGAGGACATAGAGAGGCTGCAAAGAGATTTAGATAGGTTAAGTGAATGGGCTAAGGCTTGGCAGATGGAATACAATGTCGAAAAATGTGAGGTCATCCATCTTGGAAAAAAAAACAGTAAAAGGGAATATTATTTGAATGGGGAGAAATTACAACATGCTGCGGTGCAGAGGGACCTGGGGGTCATTGTGCATGAAACTCTTTTAGAATCCCAAAAAGTTAGTTTGCAAGTGCAGCAGGTAATCAGGAAGGCGACTGGAATGTTGGCCTTCATTGCGAGAGGGATAGAGTACAAAAGCAGGGAGGTCCTGCTGCAACTGTATAGGGTATTGGTGAGGCCGCACCTGGAGTACTGCGTGCAGTTTTGGTCACCTTACTTAAGGAAGGATATACTAGCTTTGGAGGGGGTACAGTGACGATTCACTAGGCTGATTCCGAGATGAGGGGGTTACCTTATGATGATAGATTGAGTAGGCTGGATCTTTACTCGTTGGAGTTCAGAAGGATGAGGGGTGATCTTATAGAAACATTTAAAATAATGAAAGGGATAGACAAGATAGAGGCAGAGAGGTTGTTTCCACTGGTTGGGGAGACTAGAACTAGGGGGCACAGCCTCAAAATAGGGGGGAGCCAATTTAAAACCGAGTTGAGAAAGAATTTCTTCTCACAGAGGGTTGTGAATCTGTGGAATTCTCTGCCCAAGGAAGCAGTTGAGGCTAGCTCATTGAATGTATTCAAGTCAAAGTAGATAGATTTTTAATCAATAAGGGAATTAAGGGTTATGGGGAGCAGGCGGGTAAGTGGAGCTGAGTCCACGGCCAGATCAGCCACGATCTTGTTGAGCAGGCTCGAGGGGCTAGATGGCCTACTCCTGTTCCTAATTCTTATGTTCTTATGTTCTTATGTTATGATCATTCCTGACAACTAAGTTTCTGAGACATTCAGCAGAGTCTGAGAGCGGGAGAGTCTGAGTTCAGGATAGTCCGAGAGCGGGAGAGTCCGAGAGTTCGGGAAAGTCCGACAGTTCGGAAGGTCTGAGAGCGGGAGAGTCCAACAGTTCAGGAGAGTCTGAGAACAGGATAGTCCGAGAGTGGGAGAGTCCGACAGTTCGGGAGAGTCCGAGAGCAGGAGAGTCCGAGAGTTTGGGAGAGTCCAAATTCGGGAGAGTCCGAGAACGGGAGAGTTCGACAATTCAGGAGAGTCCGAGAGCGGGAGAGTCCGACAGTTCAGGAGAGTCTGAGTTCGGGAGTGTCTGAGAGCAGGAGAGTCTGAGAGCGGGAGAGTACGAGAGCGGGAGAGCCCGAGAGCGGGAGAGTCCGAGAGCGGGAGAGTCCGATTTCGGGAGAGTCCGAGAGCGGGAGAGTCCACGTTCGGAAGAGTCCGAGTTCGGGAGAGTCCGAGAGCGGTAGAGTCCGGGTTCGGGAGAGTCCGAGTTCGGGAGAGTCCGAGAGCGGGAGTTTCCGAGTTCGGGAGAGTCCGAGAGTGGGAGAGTCCGAGTTCGGGAGAGTCCGAGTTCGGGAGAGTCCGAGAGCGGGAGAGTCCGAGAGCGGGAGTGTCCGAGTTCGGGAGAATCTGAGAGCGGGAGTGTCCGAGTTTGGGAGAGCCCGAGAGCGGGAGTGTCCGAGAGCGGGAGTGTCCGAGTTCGGGAGAGTCCGAGTTCGGGAGAGTCCGAGAGCGGGAGTGTCCGAGAGCGGGAGAGTCCGAGTTCGGGAGAGTCCGAGAGCGGGAGAGTCCGAATTCAGGAGAGTCCGAGAACGGGAGTGTCTGAGAGCGGGAGTGTCCGAGTTCGGGTGAGTCCAAGTTCGGGAGTGTCCGAGAGCGGGAGAGTCCGAGTTTGGGAGAGTCCGAGTTTGGGAGAGTCCGAGTTCGGGAGAGACCGAGAGCGGGAGAGTCCGAGAGCGGGAGTGTCCGAGTTCGAGAGAGTCCGAGAGCGGGAGAGTCCGAGTTCGGGAGAGTCCGAGTTCGGGAGTGTCCGAGTTCGAGAGAGTCCGAGAGCGGGAGAATCCGAGTTTGGGAGAGTCCGAGAGCGGGAGTGTCCGAGAGTGGGAGAGTCCGGGAGTTCGGGAGTATCTGAGAATGGGAGAGTCTGAGCGGGAGTGTCCGAGAGTGGGAGAGTCTGAGTTCGGGAGAGTCCGAGAGTTCGGGAGTGTCTGAGAGCGGGAGAGTCCGAGAGCGGGAGTGTCCGAGAGTGGGAGAGTCTGAGAGCGGGATAGTCCGAGTTCGGGAGAGTCCGAGTTCGGGAGTGTCCGAGTTCGGGAGAGTCCGAGTTCGGGAGTGTCCGAGAGCGGGAGTGTCCGAGAGCGGGAGTGTCCGAGAGCAGGAGTGTCCGAGTTCGGGAGAGTCCGAGTTCAGGAGAGTCCGAGTTCGGGAGAGTCTGAGAGCGGGAGAGTCCGAGAACGGTCCGTGTTCGGGAGTGTCTGAGTTCGGGAGAGTCCGAGAGTGGGCGAGTCCGAGTTCGAGAGTGTCTGAGAGCGGGAGAGTCCGAGTTCGGGAGTGTCTGAGTTCGGGAGTGTCCGAGTTCGGGAGAGTCTGAGAGCGGGAGAGTCCGAGTTCGGGAGTGTCTGAGTTCGGGAGTGTCTGAGCAAAAGACAGAAAGGAGATGAGGAAAAGTGGAGGGCAGAGAAACCCAAGACAAAGAACAAAAAGGGCCACTGTACACCAAAATTCTAAAAGGACAAAGGGTGTTAAAAAAACAAGCCTGAAGGCGTTGTGTCTTAATGCAAGGAGTATCCGTAATAAGGTGGATGAATTAACTGTGCAAATAGATGTTAACAAATATGATGTGATTGGGATGACAGAGACGTGGCTCCAGGATGATCAGGGCTGGGAACTCAACATCCAGGGGTATTCAACATTCAGGAACGATAGAATAAAAGGAAAAGGAGGTGGGGTAGCATTGCTGGTTAAGGAGGAGATTAATGCAATAGTTAGGAAGGACATTAGCTTGGATGATGTGGAATCCATATGGGTAGAGCTGCAGAACACCAAAGGGCAAAAAACGTTAGTGGGAGTTGTGTACAGACCTCCAAACAGTAGTAGTGATGTTGGGGAGGGCATCAAACAGGAAATTAGGGGTGCGTGCAATAAAGGTGCAGCAGTTATAATGGGTGACTTTAATATGCACATAGATTGGGCTAACCAAACTGGAAGCAATACGGTGGAGGAGGATTTCCTGGAGTGCATAAGGGATGGTTTTCTAGACCAATATGTCGAGGAACCAACTAGGGGGGAGGCCATCTTAGACTGGGTGTTGTGTAATGAGAGAGGATTAATTAGCAATCTCGTTGTGCGCGGCCCCTTGGGGAAGAGTGACCATAATATGGTGGAATTCTGCATTAGGATGGAGAATGAAACAGTTAATTCAGAGACTATGGTCCAGAACTTAAAGAAGGCTAACTTTGAAGGTATGAGGCGTGAATTGGCGAGGATAGATTGGCGAATGATACTTAAGGGGTTGACTGTGGATGGGCAATGGCAGACATTTAGAGACCGCATGGATGAACTACAACAATTGTACATTCCTGTCTGGCGTAAAAATAAAAAAGGGAAGGTGGCTCAACCGTGGCTATCAAGGGAAATCAGGGATAGTATCAAAGCCAAGGAAGTGGCATACAAATTGGCCAGAAATAGCAGTGAACCCGGGGACTGGGAGAAATTTAGAACTCAGCCGAGGAGGACAAAGAGTTTGATTAGGGCAGGGAAAATGGAGTATGAGAAGAAGCTTGCAGGGAACTTTAAGACGGATTGCAAAAGTTTCTATAGATATGTAAAGAGAAAAAGGTTAGTAAAGACAAACGTAGGTCCCCTGCAGGCAGAATCAGGGGAAGTCATAACGGGGAACAAAGAAATGGTAGACCAATTGAACAAGTACTTTGGTTCGTTATTCACTAAGGAGGACACAAACAACCTTCCGGATATAAAAGGGGTCGGAGGGTCTAGTAAGGAGGAGGAACTGAGGGAAATCCTTATTAGTCGGGAAATTGTGTTGGGGAAATTGATGGAATTGAAGGCCGATAAATCCCCAGGGCCTGATGGACTGCATCCCAGAGTACTTAAGGAGGTGGCCTTGGAAATAACGGATGCATTGACAGTCATTTTCCAACATTCCATTGACTCTGGATCAGTTCCTATGGAGTGGAGGGTAGCCAATGTAACCCCACTTTTTAAAAAAGGAGGGAGAGATAACAGGGAATTATAGACCGGTCAGTCTGACATCGGTAGTGGGTAAAATGATGGAATCAATTATTAAGGATGTTATAGTAATGCATTTGGAAAGAGGTGACATGATAGGTCCAAGTCAGCATGGATTTGTGAAAGGGAAATCATGCTTGACAAATCTTCTGGAATTTTTTGAGGATGTTTCCAGTAGAATGGACAAGGGAGAACCAGTTGATGTGGTATATTTGGACTTTCAGAAGGCTTTCGACAAGGTCCCACACAAGAGATTAATGTGCAAAGTTAAAGCACATGGGATTAGCGGTCGTGTGCTGACATGGATTGAGACCTGGTTGTCAGACAGGAAGCAAAGAGTAGGAGTAAATGGGGACTTTTCAGAATTGCAGGCAGTGACTTGTGGGGTACCACAAGGTTCTGTTTACACTGTACATTCATGATTTAGATGAGGGGATTAAATGTAGAATCTCCAAATTTGCGGATGACACTAAGTTGGGTGGCAGTGTGAGCTGCGAGGAGGATGCTATGAGGCTGCAGAGCGACTTGGATAGGTTAGGTGAGTGGGCAAATGCATGGCAGATGAAGTATAATGTGGATAAATGTGAGGTTATCCACTTTGGTGGTAAAAACAGAGAGACAGGCTATTATCTGAATGGTGACAGATTAGGAAAAGGGAAGGTGCAACGAGACCTGGGTGTCATGGTACATCAGTCATTGAAGGTTGGCATGCAGGTACAGCAGGCGGTTAAGAAAGCAAATGGCATGTTGGCCTTCATAGTGAGGGGATTTGAGTACAGGGGCAAGGAGGTGTTGCTACAGTTGTACAGGGCCTTGGTGAGGCCACACCTGGAGTATTGTGTACAGTTTTGTTCTCCTAACCTGAGGAAGGACATTCTTGCTATTGAGGGAGTGCAAGAATGTTCACCAGACTGATTCCCGGGATGGCGGGACTGACATAACAAGAAAGACTGGATCAACTGGGCTTGTATTCACTGGAGTTCAGAAGAATGAGAGGGGACCTTATAGAAACCTTTAAAATTCTGATGGGGTTCGACAGGTTAGATGCAGGAAGAATGTTCCCAATGTTGGGGAAGTCCAGAACCAGGGGACACAGTCTAAGGATAAGGGTTAAGCCATTTAGGACCGAGATGAGGAGGAACTTCTTCACCCAGAGAGTGGTGAAACTGTGGAATTCTCTACCACAGAAAGTTATTGAGGCCAATTCACTAAATATATTCAAAAAGGAGTTAGATGTAGTCCTTACTACTAGGGGGATCAAGGGGTATGGCGAGAAAGCAGGAATGGGGTACTGAAGTTGCACGTTCAGCCATGAACTCATTGAATGGCGGTGCAGGCTAGAAGGACCGAATGGCCTACTCCTGCACCTATTTTCTATGTTTCTATGTTTCTATGTTCGGAAGTGTCTGAGAGTGGGAGAGTCCGAGTTCGGGTGTGTCCGAGTTCGGAAGTGTCCGAGAGCGGGAGAGTCCGAGAGCGGGAGTGTCCGAGAGCAGGAGAGTCCGAGTTCGGGAGTGTCCGAGTTCGGGAGAGTCCGAGAGCGGGAGTGTCCGAGTTCGGGAGTGTCCGAGTGCGGGAGTGTCCGAGTTCGGGAGAGTCCGAGGATCGGGGGAGTCCGAGAGCGGGAGAATCCGAGTTCGGGAGAGTCCGAGAGTTGGAGAGTCCGAGTTCGGGAGAGTCCGAGAGTGGGAGAGTCTGAGAGTTCGGGAGAGTCCGAGAGTGGGAGAGCCCGAGAGTTCGGGAGAGTCCGAGTTCGGGAGAGTCCGACAGTTCGGGAATTCGGGAGGCCATGAGTCTGAGGAGTAGGAGGGCCGGACACAGGCGATAATTCACTTCTGAGGAGGATCTCTCAGCCCTTCGTCTGGGCAGGTAAGTGGTTGGCCGTTTGATTGGTAAGTATCTCTCTTTTTATCTTTTTCTTTTTAGATTTTAATTAGATAAGTCTAATTAGAGGGATGGCAGGGGAGCTCAGTCCCGTGGAGTGCACATCCTGCGGCATGTGGGAAGTCTTGGCCACTTCGTGCGGCCTAGACAACCATGTGCGCAGGAGGTGTCTCCAGTTTCAACTACTCGAGCTCCACGTTTCAGAGCTTGAGCGGCGGCTGGAGTCAATACAGTGCATCCGCGAGACTGGGAGCTATGTGGATAGCACGTTTCAGGAGGTGGTCACCCCGCAGCTTAAAAGCGTGCAGGCAGAGGGGAAGTGGGTGACCACCAGACGAAGTAAGAATTTTAGGCAGATAGTGCAGGAGTCCGCCCCGTGAGTCCATCTCGCTTTCAAAACAATATTCAGTTCTGAGCATCAGTGGTGCCTCTGGGGAGTGTAGCCAGAGCCAATTCCAAGGCACCACGGGTGGCTCAGCTGCACAGAGGGGAAGGACGAAGAATAAAAGAGCTCTAGTGATAGGGGATTCCATAGTTAGGGGAACAGAGAGGCATTTCTGCGGCTGCAGACGTGATTCCAAAATGGTATGGTGCTTCCCTGGTGCCAGGATCAAGGATGTCACAGAGCGGACGTAGGGCATTCTGGGGGGGAGGGTTAACAGCTAGAGCTCGTGATCCATATCGGGACCAATGACATAGGTAAAAAGAGGGATGAAGTCCTACAAGCAGAATTCAGGGAGTTAGGAAGAAAATTAAACGATAGGACCTCAAAGGTAGTAATCTCCGGGTTACTACTGGTGCCACATGCTAATGAATACAAGAATAGAAAGATAGAGAGGATGAACGCGTGGCTGAAGAGTTGGTGTAGGAGGGAGGGCTTTAAATTCTTGAGGCATTGGGACCACTTCTGGGGGAGATGGGACCTGTACAAACCAGACGGGTTGTACCTCAACAGCACTGGGACCAATATGCTCGCGGGGAGTTTTGCTAGTGCTGTTGGGGAGAGTTTAATCTGGCTTGGCAGGCGGATGTGAACCTGAGAACAAATTCAATAGGGAAGGAAGTAAAGCAGAAATTGGATAGCAAGAATTTAGAAAGAGAATTTGTAAGTCAGAGGAAACAAGGGTTAGTAAGTAATAATCAAGGAGGTCTTCCTGTGCTGAATGGTATATACTTTAATGCAAGGAGTATAGCGAATAAGGCGGATGAGCTAAGAGCACAGGTAGATACTTGGGAGTATGATATTATAGCTATTTACAGAGACATGGCTGAAAGAGGGCAGGTTTGGCAGATCAATATTCCTGGTTACAGGATTTTTAGACAAGACAGAGAGGGGGGTAAAAAGGATGTGGGGGGACAATTGCGGTACTGATTAAAGAAAATATTATAGCGGTGAGGAAGGATGATATGTTCGAGGGATCATCAAATGAGGTCATATGGGTCGAATTGAAAAATAAAAAAGGGGCGATCACACTGCTGGGCGTGTATTATAGACCCTCAAACAGTGGGAGGGAGATAGAGGAGTAAATATGTAGGCAAATTGCTGTGAAGTCCAAAAACCATAGGGTAGTAATAGCAGGGGATTTTAACTATCCAAATATTGGTTGGGACAAATTTAGTGTGAAGGGTATAGAGGGTGCGGAATTCCTAAAATGCATTCAAGAGAACTTTTTTAGTCAGTATGTAACAAGCCCAACATGAGAGGGGGCGGTTTTGGATTTAGTTTTGGGGAATGATGCTGGGCAGATTGAAGGGTATTAGTGGGTGAGCACTTGGATGCCAGTGACCATAATTTAGTCAGATTCAAGTTAGTTATGGATAAGGACAAGGATAGGCCTGGAATAAAAGTCCCAAATTGGGGAAAAGCTAACTTTGCTAAGTTGAGGAGTGATTTGGCCACAGTGGACTGAAAACAGCTACTTGTGGGTAAATCAGTGTCGGAACAGTGGGAGGCATTCAAGGAGGAGATCCAGAAGGCTCAGGCCAAACAGAGTGGGAATAACAATTCTAGAGCCCCCTGGATGTCTAGGGACTTAAAGTGGAGGATAATGAAAAAAAGGGAAGTTTATATCCTATATCGCCGGCTAAATACTACAGAATCTTCAGAGGAATATAGAAAGTTAAAAGGTAAAATTAAAAAGGATATTAGGAATGCTAAGAGAGAGCATGAAAAATTCTTGGCTAGTAAAATGAAGGAAAACCCAAAGATGTTCTATAAATATATTAAGAGCAAGAGGGTAACTAAAGAAAGGGTAGGGCCTATTAGAGACTATGAGGGTAATCTTTGTATGGAGGCAGAAGATGTTGGTATGGTTTTTAATGAATACTTTGCATCTGTTTTCACAAAGGAAAGGGGCAATGCAGATACTGCTATCGAGAAGGAGTGTGAAATTCTGGATGAAATAAACATAGTGAGAGAGGAGGTATTAAGGAGTATAACAGCTTTGAAAGTAATTAAGTCCCTAGGCCCAGATGAAATGCATCCCAGGCTGTTGTTGTGAAGTAAAAGAGGAAATAGCAGAGGCCTTGACCATCATTTTCCAGTCCTCTTTGGATTTGGGCATGGTGTCAGAGGACTGGAGGACTGCTAATGTGGTACCCTTGTTTAAGAAAGGAGAAAGGGATAGGCCGAGTAATTACAGGCCTGTCAGCCTAACCTCAGTGGTGGGAAAATTATTGGAAAGAATCCTGAAAGACAGGATAAATCTACATCTGGAAAGGCAAGGATTAATTAGAGACAGTCAGCATGGATTTGTTAAGGGAAGATCTTGTTTGATTAACCTGATTGAATTTTTTGAGGAGGTAACCAAGAGGGTCGATGAGGGTAGTGCATACGATGTAGTGTATATGGACTTTAGCAAAGCTTTTGATAAGGCCCCATATGTAGACTGGTCATGAACGTTAAAGCCCATGGGATCCAGTGCAAAGTGGCAAGTTGGATCCAAAATTGGCTTAGAGGGGTAGGAAGCAAAGGGTAATGGTTGATGGATGTTTTTGTGACTGGAAGGATGTTTCCAGTGGGGTTCCGCAGAGCTCAGTACTGGGTCCCTTGCTTTTTGTGGTATATATCAATGATTTTGATTTGAATATAGGGAGTATGATTAAGAAGTTTGCAGATGACACTAAAATTGGCTGTGTAGTTGATAATGAAGAGGAAAGTCATAGACTGGTTAGGTGGGCAGAGCAGTGGCAAATGGAATTTAATTCAGAGAAGTGTGAGGTATTACACTTTTGGAGGGCTACTAAGGAAAGGGTATGCACATTTAGTGGTCGGCCACTTAATAGTGTAGATGGAGTGCTTGTCCACAGATCCCTGAAGGTAGCAAGCCAGGTGAATAAGATGGTTAAGAAGGCATGCGGAATGCTTGCCTTTATTGGCCGAGGCATAGAATACAAGAGCAGGGAGATTATGCTTAAATTGTATAAAACTTTGGTTAGGCCACAGCTGGAGTACTGCGTGCAGTTCTGGTCGCCATATTATAGGAAGGACATGATTGAACTAGAGAGGGTGCAGAGGAGATTTACTAGAACGCTGCCTGGAATGGAGAATCTTAGCTATGAGGACATATTGGATAGGTTGGGTTTGTTCTCAAAGGAACAGAGGAGGTTGAGAGGAGACCTCATTGATGTGTACAAAATTTTGAGGAGCTTGGATATAGTGGATAGCAAGGGCCTATTTCCATTGGTAGAGGGGTCAATTACGAGGGGGCATAGTTTTAAGGTGGTTGGTGGAAGGTTCAGAGGGGATTTGATGGTAGGCTTCTTCACGCAGAGGGTTGTGGGGGTCTGGAACTCACTGCCTGGAAGGGTGGTGGATGCAAAAACCCTCACTACATTTCAAAGATGTAAGGTTACTAATCGTCAGAAAAACACAGACCATGAACTAAAAATTGATTGATACAAGCTTTTGAATTAAGCTGGACAATTAAGGACATTCTGTGGTCAGGAAGCCAAACTGGCTTCCAGCATAACAACAATGAAGTTGTTACGTGAGGCCCTGAACTTGATTGACCAGGCTGGGGAAAACTGCCAATTGAGACATTGAATCTGTAACAAAAAGGACCCCCACAAAGTGCAAATTTTTGGGCTAACAGCATTTCAGCATAAGGAAATATCTTTTGCATTGTCAACTCCGCGTGCAGATCAGAAGCCATTCAACCTCATCACCAACAAGTTAAACGGATCGATAATCGAATTTCGTCACAGACGGAAACTTATTCAAAACCTGGATATAAATATACGGAAACAGACACACGAAATAGTTAAGGAGAAGCAGGAGGAAGAACACAAAAGGAACTGCAAGTAGGCAAGGAAGGAAAGGAACAGAAGCTGCAGTTAATGGCCAGAAGAAGAACCACAAACCTTAGCTACTGCCAAGGCTGGTGATTGTATGTCTAAAGTCAAATTTCTCTCAGTAGTCTAGTCCTGTAGTTTTTAGTTGGTTTTTATTGCGTAATAACATTGGGCTAAGCCTAAAATTTTGTGTCACGTGCTGTCCTTTCCCACGATAAGTTCTGAGGTCTAAGAATCAGAGTAGAGTGAGTAAAACAAACACCCTACAAAGGTGCTTGGATGGGCACTTAAAGTGCCATAACCTGCAGGGTTACGGACCTAGAGCTGGTAATTGGGATTAGATTGGATAACCTCTTGTTGGCTGGCACAGATACGATGGTAAGTACTGCCAGGAATCGAATACGACCAGGGTGATCTCCTGGACTAGTTTCGATCACCTGGATGGGTCGGAGAGGAATTTTCCCGTTTTTTTTCCCCCAATTGGTCTGGGTTTTTACCTGGTTTTTGCCTCTCCCAGGAGATCACATGGCTCCGGTTGGGGTGGAGTGTAGAATGTTTCAGTGCAAGGGGTTTCGTAGTTGTGTGAGGCGGACTGGTTGGGCTGGGTGCTCTTTGCCTTTCCGTCATTGTTCATTGTTCATAGGTTTATATGTAACCTTCAGGGCTGCTGACCAAGGGCTGTGCGGCTCTTTGTCGGCCAGCGTGGGCACAATGGGGCGAAATGGCCTCCTTCTGCGCTGTAGATTTCTATGTTTCTATGTTTTTAACATCACCCACATTAGTTAACCTGCACGACATTGTTGTTTAATAGAAGTGATGAATACCTTTTCTGCTCAAGCAAGCAATTTTATTTCCTTCCCCATGGACAAGTGAGAGCAGGATGAGAGAGCTGTGGAATTTTATCGAGTGGCAGGATTCCTGAAAGTTCAGGGTGTTATAGATTGCCTTACATGCTCTAATGCAGAATACCACGAATATTTGACTTGCAAAGTCAATCTAGTTCACCTTCATCGCTATCTGTTTCCCTTCTCATGTTAAAGCATGTGTTTGCTAAAACTCGCTACTGCAGCTACATTTCTTTTCTGAGCAACTGTCTTTTGATCTGAGATATTCACATGGTTTCCAACTTAAATTCCACCCTTCATGTTTTGGATCCACCCATGATCACAAATATCTCCAAGATATTCAGCATTCCTTAAACCACTGCTCTCACCGCTTCCTGAGATCCACACTTCACACTATGCACCACCACATGCACGCCAAGTAGTTTTGATAAAAAAGTCATCGACCTAAAACGTTAACTCTGTTTCTCTCTCCATCGATGCTGCTTGACCTGCTGAGTATTTCGAGCACATTCTGCTTTTATTTTTAAACAACACAATGTCCATCAGAAAGTATTTCTAAGACATTGACAAAGTACCTGTAGAAACCTGGAAAGTATTCCACAGTTTCTAACCCTTGCAAGTAAGACTGTGAAAAGATCTTTATAAACCACTTTAGAAATAGGAATAGATCCATCAGTACTGGGCCAGTATGATTTTCCAGAAAAAATGTATTTCCTTGGGGGGCAAAATTGACCCTTTTATAGAGGCCTGTTAGCACCTCCAAGGGGCACTAACGGAGCAGAAGAAACTTTTCGCCCGGGCGGGGGGGGGGCACTACCGTCTCCCGGGAAATTACCCGGGGGTTTGCGGAGGCATTGCCACAGCAGCGGCGCCCCATGGGCAGCCCCCCCAGCTGCCGCACAACTGGCTAGGAAGTCATTACCATGCGTGGCAACCCTGCACCGACCCCTTAATGCCCTGCGGGGAAAATTGTCCCTCCCGTCGCGAAGCTGGCCAACTTCCGCTCTCGGGGCGGGACTTAAAGGGAAGGGCACCAGTGCCCAGCTCTGCCATCTTTACTGGTTTGCTGACTCTTGGGTCAGCTCCAGTATGGTCCGAGCCATCATCGTGCAGCCCAGCACTCCGCTTTGGGTGCCGGGCTGCAGGCCCGGTCCCATGCTGCCCTTGTAGCCTAGTGGAGGCCATCAGAGACCTTGCAGAGTGCAAAGGGAGGAGTGTTGAAGCGCATCAGCACCACGGGGAGCATCTGAGTAGCGCTTCAGTCCCCACCCCAGTAGAGGGAACCGTCTCTAAAGGAAGTCGAACGCGCGAGATTGCGCTCCAGTTGCTTTGAGGGTCGGTAAGCCCAAATCCGAGGCAGGGGTGGGACTTCTGCGCCGGGCGCAGGAAGTCCCAGCCCAAGCAGGTTACTGCTGCCAATCGGGGCACAGGACAATTTCGACCCCTTGATGGTTTAGACTTTCCACAACTCAGCACATATCCTTGCGCTTCCCTGGGAAAGTAGGTCAGAGGCAATTTTCTTTTTTGTTTCCGGAGTTATAAAATTACAGGGTGTTCTACAAATGTGCTAATCATAGCTCTTCTTCTGTTCTGTGCAGATTTTCACTAATTTATAGAAATGTTAGCAAAACATTTCACTGAGCAATTTGCGCACCATCATTAATAATAATTCATTTGCATAATAACTTATTTAAATTTTTCCCTCTTCTCTTTCTATCCAGGTCCATCCTCTCCTGCAGACTTTCACTCACATTGACAGTTTGCTGGTATCATGCACAAGCAGCTTTTCCTTCAAATGGTAAGTTTTTCTAAGACAAGCTCCTGGTGCAGAGCCTAGGTCGATTGGAACATGAATCAGAGAATCGGACACATTGGGCAGCTTCTCTTGCAATTCTTGGATGATCAATTTGGATCTGTTCAGTGAACTTCTGCACCTGGCACGGAGTCTCACAAAGGTGAACTTCATGTGCGAAGCAAAACAGTGAATGTCAGCAGGGTATTTGACTGTAGAGGCATCACAGGCAATCCCAATTATGTACTTATCTGCAATGAATCACACAAACCGGGAAGGTCCCAGGATGGATTCTGAATCTTCACAAATATAACTCTCTAAATGCTGATCTGCTGATACTAATGCAAAATCAGAAATCGTACTGTGCCAGTCCATGTATGCCACCCTGGGGGTAGATTTTCTTCATCTTCATAGAACCCACCGAGTTTCATTCCATTGTTTTAGATTCACTCTTCCAGATTGGTGCTAGGTGGTGGTATGAAGATCTACCCCCATAAATTTGGCGTTGCCATTGCTGGAAACACTGCTCCTTTTCTGGGGGATAATTTTCTCACCAGCTCTTGATGCATTAAGCCAGTTTAAATCTGCATAAAGTGTCATTCGCATATGGCTGATAGTCATTTGCTAGTCACCTTGAAGTGATAAGCTAATACAAAAGGGGCTCCATCTGAAACATTGACTTGTCTTTTCAGATGCTGATGGACCTGTTGTATAATTTCAGCATTTTCTGTTCTTATTTCATGTTAAATCATTACAACAGTGAATACACTTCAAAAAGTACTTCATTGGCTGCAAAGCGCTTTGAGATGTCCGGTGGTCGTGAAAGGCGCTATATAAATGCAAGTCTTTCTTCTTTTCTTTCTGAAATACCGGCAGCACAACTCGCACAAAACTTGAGGGAGAAAGTCTGAAGTATATACATGTAGTCATTTGAGAGACTTTATGGCAGGTGGACACGCAGAATAATGGCAGTGCCACCACTTTTAATAAGACGATATTACAAATGAAAGGAATATTGTGTAGCCTGTGGGCCAGCAGAGAACATCTTGGTGCGTGTAAGCAACATGTAATTAGGTTACCCGAAAAACATTTAAAATCCCTAACTGGGTGTTGCCACAGCTGCCAGAGTTTTCTACCTTGACTCAAAAGCCGCTGTTAAGTGCTTGTAGCAGACAACTTAATTAAAGAAACAGCAAATTTTGGGCTGATTGTGCTAATTATGCAGTAAAGGGCAGCTGCAATTTGCAGAGTATGATGTAAATTACCAAAGATTGAACTTAACTGGTGTAGGAATTGCTTTTTGCTCTTGGAGGGTATCAGTTAGAATAAAAAATATATATTTCGCCCAGCTAAATCCCTGTTGGGGATTAAAGCTGCAGCTTTCTTGTTTCACTTAATAAGCCCAGTCTATGTGATCCAGGATTCCTTGCGTGCAGGATATTTATGGTTTTTATATTAGCTTGTACTGTGTTGCTGTTGGGCACAGATGTTGCACACTCTGGGGAAAATTTCTTTGGTGATACAGCTTCTTCCTTAGTATTACTGCTACAATAAGGGGATGGTAATTTTATCTTTAAAAAGAAATTTAAATATTCTCCCATTAACTGTCATGTAAAAACAATTTTAAAAAGTATTTGAATCCTGTTCCTAGCTTGGAAAAGATCCAGAATAGACCTTTAGTGAGGGCAGTTATTTCACTCTTTGTCCAAATCCTGGGGTGAGGGTGAAACTATTTAATTTATGGTTCTTTTAATTATGTGAGGTGTACAGTGCAGTGTGGCAGTATGTAAGAATTATCAAGGTCAATTTTCCTGCCTCTGCTCCATATCCGAGTCACCGCACCTGTCCAGGTGTAGGAGCACAGCAGCTGGAAATCCCTAACGTCAAAGGTCAAGAAAATCAGCCCACAATTTATATATCCATAAGTCCACATTGCACTGCTAAAATAACATAATTTGTAGCTCACAGGCCATGGAGCATTAAGGCAGACATCAAGGGTCAGCCAAGGCGCAGTGTGTGTGTGTGTGTGTCTGTGTGGGGGGGGGAATGGTGTGTGTGTGGGTGGGGGCGTGTGAGGGTGGGTGGTGTGTATGTATGTGTGTATGTATGTGTGTGTGTGTGTGGGGGGATGTGTGTGTGTGGGGGGGGAATGTGTGTGTGTGGGGGGGTAGTGGTGTATGTGTGTGTGTGTGGGGGTTGTGTATGTGTGTGTGTGGGGGGTGGGGGTTGTGTGTGTATGTGTGTGTGTGGGGGGGGTGTGGTGTGTGTGTGTGGGGGTTGTGTATGTGTGTGTGTGTGGAGGGGGGTTGTGTGTGTATGTGTGTGTGTGTGGGGGGGTGGTGTGTGTGTGTGTGTGTGTGTGTGTGTGTGTGTGTGTGTGTGTGTGTATGTGTGTGTGTGTGGGGGGGTAGTGTGTGTGGGGGTGTGGTAGTGTGTATGTGAGAGTGTGGGTGGGGGGTGGTGTGTGTGTGTGTGTGTGGGGGGAGTGGGGGGGTGGGGGGTGGTGTGTGTAGGTGTGGGGGTGGTGTGTGTAGAGGGTGGGGGTGGTGTGTGTAGGTGGGGGGGGTGGGGGTGGTGTGTGTGTGGGTGGGGAGTCGTGTGTGTGTGTGGGGGGGGGTGTATGTGGGTGGGGGTGGTGTGTGTGTGTGTGTGGGGGGGGTGGTGTGGGTGTGTGTGTGTGTGTGGTTGGGTGGGGGTAGGTGGGTGGAGGGGTGGGTGGTGTGATGTGTGTGTTTAGTTTTTTGCAAATAACTAGGCCACACACACCACTAAAACACCCCTCCCCCATTGCCTCGCCTGGGACAGCTGGGGCTGCCTGGGTGAAATTAACTCCCTTTATTAACATCATTAAGACCTGGTGGAGGATGGTGCCTGACTAGTTTCAGCTATCCTGGGTGAAGTCATCTTCTCCCCTCGCCAGAAGACCATATATCGGGACTGTGTTTCTCCATCAGGAGAATGCAACCCTGCAAACACCCACCCAACACTGAGAGGCGACCCTGTCCTCACACCTCCTCACACCTCCCCTCACCTCACCTCCCCTCCCCTCACCTCCCCTCTCCTCCCCTCTCCTCCCCTCTCCCCTCTCCCCTCTCCCCTCTCCTCTCTCTTTCTGAGAGGTCTCTCTTTCCTCCCTTTTAATTATTTAATTACGACTACTGAGTAGAGGGAAAGGCCCCTCCCCCATTGTTAATAAGCAGGGGAGAGGTGTGCCTTATTAAGAGCTCCCTTCCTCTGCCCAAAAATAAAAGGCCAATTAAGACCTTAAGGCCTGTGACATTGGGGTGAGTGTAGCCCTTAAAGGGACCCTGTTATGGCGAGTCCATCTTCACCGGTGGCGGGGCCAGTGCAGACTTATGCACGTGTGGCGTCCATAGCCACAGCGACTCCTGCTGGTCCTGCTGCCCTGCCACCATTCAAACTAATTACTAAAAAGAATGAGGTCAAGTGCTACACCCACCCGAACATGACTATCGAGGACTGCGAGGGCAATGGCTGGGGTAGTCGGCCCATCGTCCATTGTCGCCGCCTCCAAAATGTACGGGAAGGCGGTGTTCTTCCTGGGGTCGGAGCGGGCAGTGTCCCTGGCCCTCAGTAAGGAGCTCGCGGTGGGCGGGACCTTCCTGCCGGTGGATCCTCTTAAGGCCACCGTGCAGAGAATTGTTATTTCTAATGTCCCGCCCTTTGTTCCCGGTGAGCTCCTCCTCCCCCACCTACGTCAACTGGGGGAGGTGAGGTCGGGGATAAGTCCCATTCCGCTCGGCTCCAGGGAGACCAGCCTCCGTCCTGTGTTCTCCTTCCACCGCCAGCTTTTCATTCAGCTGGCCCGGGAGGAGGTAACAGAAGGGGCCATCAACAAGGTCCACGAGGGGACAGCCTACCGCGTCTTCTGGATGTCGGATGGCGCGCGGTGCCACGCCTGTAAGGAGGTTGGGCATGTCCGCAAGAACTGCCCCGCCTCCAAGGCTGCAAAAACAACTAAAGCGGCCGAGGCTAGTGCCGCTGCCACTCCTGCCCCCGTTACCATCCGCGTGTTAGGAGCCATAGATGCGCGGGCGTCGTCGGGGGCCAATGCAATCTTGGCCTCCGGCAGGGGGCAGGGGGAGCATCTGCGCGAAAGGAAGGCATCGAAGAAAACAAAGCACCTGCAGGCGAGTCCCCTCAGTGGGCCAAACAGTGCTATCACTGCGTTCGGCCCCAAATCACCACCGGTGAGCGCGGGCATTACGAGCCCGAGCCCTTGACCACATCTACTCATGCGGATGGTTTGATGCCCGCAGTCGGGTTCGGGAATGAAACCCAGAAGGAGGGAGCAGAGACCTTCGCAGATATGGAGGTCTCCCTGCCTCCGCATCCCTCCGGACACAAACGGAGGCACCAATCCAGGGAAACGGGGGAAGACCATGATCCTTCCGTGGAACAGTTGGTGTCTGGTGCGTGTCCCGTGTCCCCCACCACCGCTCCCAATGCGCACCGAAGGCGGGGGGAGTCTGTCCCTCGGGAGGGTGAGGTAGCCAAGGCTGTCCAGCCTGGGCCTACCGGGGATGGGGAAGAAGACTGGCCTGTTGTGGGGGCCGCGGGGCCGCAAAACAAAAGTTTCGCCGTCAGGTCGTGCGTCCTGGGGACTGAGGCGGGCGAGGTCGAAAAGGCCAAGTCCAAGCCCGCCCAATCAAACATTGACATCCCTCGGGATCTGCTCGACCTGGCGGAAAACAATTACCAGGAACCATCACAAGCTGGGTCGGAGGGTGGTGCCGGGGAGGGTGAGGAACCCCAATCTCCATCCCTGATGTTGGCGCCGGGTGTGTTGGAGGGATTGGAGGTGTTTTTTGGCCCAGTTTCTCCGTGTTCCCCGGTGCCTGGGGCGGCAGGGGACCCCCATCCGCAGCCGCTTCCTGACCCGGCATCCCAAGGGGAGCCCAGGAAGGACTCCTCTGCCGACGATCCCGGGGGCGGGATTGTGACAGAGGTAGGGCCGGATGGTGTGGCCGGGCCGTTCACCGTACCCTGTGTGGTCGACGGACCGGCTGCTGGTGGCGACCTCCCGGAGGAGGACGCGGGCTTGGTGGTGGGCGCGGGAGAGGATTTAGATTCCATCATCAATGAGGCAATGGATCTCCTAGTGCCCGCTGCTGAATACCCCCTCATTCCTGCCAAGGAACTCTAGCATTTTATGGCAGAATGCTAGGGTCGCCGCAATAGAGCCCAGCTGGCCCTGGACAAATGGTCCGAGGCGGCGTTGCTCATCAGGTCCGTCCGCGCCATTGTCAAAACCATAGGCACGGACAGGGCCTGACCCAAAAAAAGATAATCTTGAGCTGAGCCAGCTCAAAACGTTCCTCGCTGGGTTGCTGAGAGTGTGGAGGCCATTAAACGACTCTGCTCCCTCCCCACAGTAGGATTATTAGAGGTTGCACTATGCTCTCGTCATGAAGATAACCATAGCTAGCCTCAACATCAATGGCGGCAGTGAGGCCGCCGTAGATTTCACAATGTTTCGCTTCTGCTTCTGCTTCTGCTTCCTGCAAGAAACCCACACCGTTCTGGGAGACGAGGCCACCTGGCTCCTGGAATGGCAAGGAGAGGTCCGCATGAGCCACCTCACTGCCATTTCTTGTGGGGTGGCTATCTTGCTGGCCCCACATTTTCAGTCGGAGATCTTGGGGGTCGAGGAGGCTGTGCCAGGCCACTTGCTCCATGTCACGGTTCGCCTGGGGGACGTGCCGCTCTATTTAGTGAATGTGTACGCCCCCCGCCCCAGCCCGGCCCGCAGCAAATGCGCTTCTTCGAAGAAGTCTCCACTCTTTTAGGCTCCATCGATGTCGGCGACTGCATTGTCCTCGGGGTTTGGGGGGGGGGGGATTTTAACTGCACCCTCAAGGCGAGGGACTGCTCCAGTGCCCGGCAAAGCATGACGGCGATGGAGAAGCTGAGGGACCTGGTCGGGTCCTTCGACTTGGTGGACATCTTATGAAACTTCCATCTCGACTCCAGCGCCTTCACTTGGGTGAGACCTGGAAGAGGATGGTCCAGAATCGACCGCCTGTATATATTCCGGGCGTATGTCTCCTGTGTTCCGGCGACTTCCATGCGGCTGGCGCCGTGCTCGGACCACCACCTGGTGTGGGCGGAGCTTGCTTCGCTCCGCGTGTGGGTGAGGTCCGCGTACTAGCACTTTAACATCCTGCTGCTGGAGGACGAGCGGTCCTGGGATTCGTTCCGTCGGTTCTGCTCCGACTGGAGAAGGAAGCAGGGGGCTCCCCCTCGAGGTTATTGTGGGATGTGGGCAAGGCTCAAGTCTGTCTCTTCTGTCAAGAGTACGCAAAGGGGTCGACCAAGAAGTGGGAGGCCAGGGTGAGGCGCCTGGAGAAGGAGGTGCTCGACCTGGAGTCCCGTCTCGGTCAAGTCATCGAGGATCCGGCCCGGCGAACGGTGTATGAAGAGAAGAAGGCCGCGCTGAAGGACTTACAGCTTGTCGGGTCCCAAGGCGCGTTTGTCAGGTCGCGGATCTGGTTCCTCCGGGACCTGGACCGCGGCTCCCCCTTCTACTCGCTGGAAAAAAGACAAGGTGTCCGTAAGCAGCTCTTGACGCTGCTGGCCGATGACGGATCTCTGGTCTCGGATCCAGAGGGCATCAGTAACGGGGCCCGAGACTATTACAGAGCTCTGTTCTCTCCCGATCCGTCCAGTGAGGAAGCGTGCAGAGTTTTGTGGGAGGACCTGCCGAAGGTCGGCCCGGAGGGCACCGAAAATCTGGACGCTCCGCTAGGCTTGGCAGAGCTGACCGGTGCTCTCGACCAGCTCTCGAGGGGAAAGTCCCCAGAGCTGGACGGGCTGACTATGGAGTTACACAGGGTGTTCTGGGATGTCCTGGGGGGCAACTACGCGTGGGTCCTGGGGGAAAGTCTGGTGACCGGGGAGATGCCCCTCCCTTGACAGTCAACATCCTGTTGCCTAAGAAGGGCGATCTCCGCCTACTTAAGAACTGGCGCCTGGTCTCCCTCTTCAGTACGGATGACAAAATTTTTGCCAGGGCTATGTCTACTCACCTTGGCGCTGTGCTGGACCACATGATCCACCTGACCAGTCCTACACGGTCCCGGGCCGGACAATCCACGACAACACCCATCTGGTCCGGGACATGGTCCACCATTCCCAGGAGGCTGGTCTGTCAGTCGCCTTCCTTTCCCTAGACCAGGAGAAGGCGTTTGACAGGGTGGATCACGAGTATCTTTTCGAGACTCTGCGCGCTTTCGGGTTCGGGACGCATTTCGGCGCCCGGATCTGACTTTTTGTACGCTGCCGTGGAGTGCCTGATTAAGGTTAACCGTTGTTAGCGAGGCAGGCAGGCCAAAATTGGTTTGCCCCATTGGGTGAGCTGCCTCTGGAGACGTGACCAGCAGTGGCAGCTCACCCTAAGGATGCAGACGAGGCCCGAGGACCATCGATCCTTGAGCCTCTTGGTTTGGACTTGCGCTTATCAGGCCCAGATGAATTTTTACCCCGAAATCTTCACACTTAAATGTTACTATACTTAATGACCAGAGACATTTTTACCCTTTGTTACTACCCAGTTACATCAACTAAAAAGCTAATACACTGCGCAAATGCTTTCATGTTCCATTGATCATTTGAAGGCCTTGTAGGCATAAATGCTTAGTCATGCGAATTTAGAAATAAACTAGCAACACTAAACGCACAGATATTTAAGCACAAGTCACGCTTCCTTCTGAATTAAAAATAGCAACATCATCAAATAATTCAACCATTCTGACCTTTTCACTGACATTCACTTGAGAAAATTAATTACAAGAATATGTCATAAATTCATGTTCTCTTTTTCTTTATCCCTTCCACCTGTTTAAATTGAAATGTTAATAATATTGTTTTAGCTCTTTTAATTTCTATTTTTACAATGGTGTCTGTGAAATTCAAATAATGTAATTAACATAAAGTGTCTAAATTATCTAATAAAACCAAGTGAGAGATAGTTTCATGGATCAGTGTTGTTGCACAGAACAATCCTCCCGCCACCCACCACCCACCAACCGAAGGTCCCTGGTCCCTGGTTCAATCCTTGGATCATCTAATCCGAGCTGAGATAACAGATGGGACACTACATTTGGGCACAGCACTCCTGAGCTAGGAGCTGGGAAATAAAGTTTTCCCAACCTGCCTCGTGACATTGTACATGTGTAGATATTGAGTGAGGGTTGGACCAGGCTTGTCTGTGATACCCTTGCAGTCGGATATAGCCTTTGACCCTCAATCTCCAGGCTCACATTTTTACAACAATAACAACAACCTGTATTTATATAGCGCCTTTAACGTAGTTAAACGTCCCAAGCCGCTTCACAAGAGTATTACGAGATTAAAAGTTTGACACTGAGCCACATAAGGAAAAATCAAGACTGTGACCAAAAGCTTGTTCAAAGAGGTATGTTTTAAGTAGCATCTTGAAGGAAGAAAGGGAGGCGGAGAGGTTTAGGCAGGGAATTCCAGAGGTTAGGGCCGAGGCAACAGAAGGCATGGCCACCAATGGTTGAGCGATTATAATCAGAGAGATGAGAATTAGAGGAGTGCAGACATCTCGGGGGTTGTGGGACTGGAAATTGTGATAGGGAAATTGACGGGATTGAAGGCCGATAAATCCCCAGCGCCTGATAGTCTACATCCCAGAGTAGTTAAGGAAGTGGTCCTAGAAATAGTGGATGCATTGGTGATCATTTTCCAGCAGCCTATCGACTCTGGATCAGTTCCTATGGACTGGAGGGTTGCTAATGTAACACCACTTTTTAAAAAAGGAGGGAGAGAGAAAACGGGTAATTATAGACTGGTTAGCCTGATATCAGTAGTGGGGAAAATGTTGGAATCAATCATTAAGGATGAAATAGCAGCACATTTGGAAAGCAGTGATAGGATCGGTCCAGGTCAGCATGGATTTACGAAGGGGAAATCATGCTTGACAAATCTTCTGAAATTTTTTGAGGATGTAATTAGTAGAGTGGACAAGGGAGAACCAGTGGATGTGGTGTATTTGGACTTTCAAAAGGCTTTTGACAAGGTCCCACACAAGAGATTGGTGTGCAAATCAAAGCACATGGTATTGGGGGTAATGTACTGATGTGGATAGAGAACTGATTGGCAGACAGGAAGCAGAGAGTCGGGATAAATGGGTCCTTTTCAGAATGGCAGGCAGTGACTAGTGGAGTGCTGCAGGGCTCGGTGCTGGGACCCTAGCTCTTTACAATATATATTGATGATTTAGATAATGGAATTGAGTGTAATATCTCCAAGTTTGCAGATGACACTAAACTGGGTGGCGGTGTGAGCTGTGAGGAGGACGCTAAGAGGCTGCATGGTGACTTGGACAGGTTAGGCGAATGGGCAAATACATGGCAGATGCAGTATAATGTGGATAAATGTGAGGTTATCCACTTTGGGGGCAAAAACACGAAGGCAGAATATTATCTGAATGGCGGCAGATTAGGAAAAGGGGAGGTGCAGCGAGACCTGGGTGTCATGGTTCATCAGTCATTGAAAGTTGGCATGCAGGTACAGCAGGTGGTGAAGAAGGCAAATGGCATGTTGGCCTTCATAGCAAGGGGATTTGAGTATAGGAGCAGGGAAGTCTTACTGCAGTTGTACAGGGCCTTGGTGAGGCCCCACCTGGAATATTGTGTTCAGTTTTGGTCTCCTAATCTGAGGAAGGACGTTCTTGCTATTGAGGGAGTGCAGCGAAGGTTCACCAGACTGATTCCAGGGATGGCTGGACTGACATATGAGGAGAGACTGGATCAACTGGGCCTTTATGCACTGGAGTTTAGAAGGATGAGAGGGGATCTCATAGAAACATGTAAGATTCTGAGGGGACTGGACAGGTTAGATGCGGGCGGAATGTTCCCGATGTTGGGGAAGTCCAGAACCAGGGGATACAGTCTTAGGATAAGGGGCAGGCCATTTAGGACTGAGATGAGGAGAAACTTCTTCACTCAGAGAGTTGTTAACCTGTGGAATTCCCTGCCGCAGAGAGTTGTTGATGCCAGTTCATTGGATATATTCAAGAGGGAGTTAGATATGGCCCTTACGGCTAAAGGGATCAAGGGGTATGGAGAGAAAGCAGGAAAGGGGTACTGAGATGAATGATCAGCCATGGTCTTATTGAATGGTGGTGCAGGCTCGAAGAGCCGAATGGCCTACTCCTGCACCTGTTTTCTATGTTTCTATGGAGGAGATTACAGAGATAAGGGAGGGGCGAGGCCATGGAAGGATTTGTAAACAAATATGAGAATTTTGAAATTGAGACGTTGCTTCACCGGGAGCCAATGCAGGTCAGCAAGCACAGGGCTGATGGGCGAACGGGACTTGTTGCGAGTTAGGACATGGGCAGCCGAGTTTTGGATGACCTCAAGTTTACAGAGGGTAGAATGTGGGAGGCCAGCCAGGAGTGCGTTGGAATAGACCAGTCTGGAGGTAAGCAAAGCATGGATGAGAGCTTCAGCAGCGGACGAGCTAAGACAAGGGCGGAGACAGGCGATGTTACGGAGGTGGAAATAGGTGGTCTTCGTTATGTTGGAATCTAATTTCAGGGTCAAATATGACACCGGGGGAGGAGGGGGGAAATTGCCCCCCTCTTTAAGGCCTTTAAGTGAAGGGGAGGGACGTTGCTATGCGTCAGTGCAACACGTCATGCCTGCGTCATGCTGACGTGCTCAGCGCACCGCTGATGATACTGGCCACCTTCCGTCCCGCTCCCGAATCGCCTCCGTTCCTCTGCCACCCCCAACACCGCCCCGTTGATTTTTAAAGAGAAAAGTGAGCAATTTCGGTCTATTCCCCACCCCATCAGTACTCGCGCTAATTTTTCAGTTCATTCGAAACGGGGCGGATGGCAATTTCAGCCCCCAAGGTTGCTGACAGTCTGGTTCAGCCTCAGACAGAAGTTGGGGAGAGGGATGGAGTCAGTGACTAAGGAATGGAGTTTGTGGCGGGGGCCAAAAACAATGGCTTCAGTCTTCCCAATATTAAGCTGGAGAAAATTTCTGCTCATCCAGAATTGGATGTCGGACAAACAGTTTGACAACTTAGAATTGAAAGAAGTGGCAGTGAGTTAGAGCTGGTTGTCATCAGCATACATGTGGAAACTGACGCTGTGTTTTGGGATGATATTGCCAAGGTAGATGTGGATGAAAAATAGGAGGGGGCCAACGATAGATCATTGGGGGAACACAAGAGGTAAATATGCGGGGATGGGAAGAGAAGCTGTTGCAGGTGATTTTCTGGCTACAATTAGATAGATAAGAATGGAGCCAGGCGAGTGCACTCTCACCCAGTTGGATGATGGTGGAGAGGCGTTGGGGAAGGATAGAGTGGTCAACCATGTCAAAAGCTGCAGACAAGTCAAGAAGGACAAGGAGGGATAGTTTGCCTTTGTCACAGTCACAAAGGTTGTAATTTGTGACTTTGCTGATTTAAGAATGGCCATTTGAGAGATGTTCAAGAGGCTTGCCAGCACCTGCAGAATCACACCGCAGAGAAAAAAATAACTTTTGAAAGAACAAAACAAAATTAGGACTGAACTGCATTCTGAAATGTTGTTCCGAAACAAATATTGTACTTACTGCAGTGCAAACATTCCAAGTGGCCAATGATCAGCAAAAGATTTAGAGTTCTCAAAGCAGGTTAGTTTGACCATTCTAGGAATTGAGCTTCCAAGGAAATGTAAAATTTCATAATGTTACCTGTGCATGGAGATTGTGGGCTTGATTTTGCTCTCTGCTCCAACCAGGCACTGTTGTATGCAACAGCATTAAAGAGCAAAATCTGCCCCATATTTACGAAGCTTGTTTTCACAGAAAAAAGGCTTCACCTATAACATTTACAACAACTTGTATTTATATAGTACTTTCAACATAGTAAAATGTCCCAAGGCGCTTCACAGGAACATTAGAAAACAAAAAATTGACACCAAGGTACAAAAGGAGATATTGGGACAAGTGACCAAAATCATGGTCAAAGAGATAGGATTTAGGAGTGTCTTAAAGGAGGAGAGAGAGGTAGAGAGCTGGAGATGTTTAGGGAGGGAATTCCAGAGCTTAGTGCGTAGGTAGCTGAAGGCACGGCCACTAATGGTGGAGCAATTAAAATCGGGATGCTAGCGGCCAGAATTGGAGGAATGCAGAGATCTTGGAAGGTTGTAGGGCTGGAGGAAGTTACAGAGATAGGAAGGGGTAAGGTCATGAGGGATTTGAAAGCAAGGATGAGGATTTTAAGATCGGGATGTTTCCTGACTGGGACAATATAAGTCAGCAAGCACAGGGGTGATGGATTAATGGGACTCAAGTTTACAGAGGGTGCAAGGTGGGAGGTCAGCCTTGAAAGCATTGGAATAGTCAAGTCTCAAAGTAACAAAGACATGGATTGGAATTTCAGCAGCAGGTGACCTGAGATAGGGCCAAAGATGGGCAATGTTATGGAGGTGGATGTAGGCAGTCTTGGTGATGGAGAAGATATGGGATCAGAAGCTTAGCTTAGGGCCAAACACATCACCAATGTTGCAAGTGGTCTGGTTCAGCCTCAGACAGTGGCGATGGAGTCAGTGGCATGGGAACCGAGTTCACAGTGCCTATTGACACCAATGTGTCAGTCAATGAGTTGCACTGACTCAGCCAACGAGTTGGTGGCAGAGTGGGCCTAATGGCAAGACTTACAGCAAACAGTCCATCTTACAGCAAACAAGTCTATTTACTCAGCTAACAAAGTCAGAAATGCGAGGTTATACCTATCAGGAAAGGATGAACAGGCTGGGTCTCTTTTCTCTTGAAAAGAGAAGGCTGAGTGGTGACCTCATGCAGGTCTTTAAAATTATGAAAGGTTTTGATAGAGTAGACACAGTGAGAATGTTTCCACTTGTGGGGAAGAGCAAAACTAGAGGTCATCATATAAGATAATTACCAAGAAATCAAATAGGGAATTCAGAAGAAACTTCTTTACCCAGAGAGAAAAAATAATTTTATATAGCGCCTTTTATGACTACCGAACATCTCAAAGCACTTTACAGTCAATGAAGTACTTTATGGAGTGTAGTCACTGTTGTAATGTAGGAATTGCAGCGGCCAATTTGCGCACAGCAAGCTCCCGCAAACAGTAATGTGACAATGAGCAGATAATCTGCTTTTTGTTATGGTAGTTGAGGGATATATATTGGCCGGGACCTCAGAGATAGCTCACCTGCTCTTCTTCGAAATAATACCTTGGAATCTTTCACATCCACCTGAGAGAGAGCAGACAGGCCCTTGGTTTAACGTCTCATCTGAAAGATGGCACCTCCAACAATGCAGCATTCCCTCAGCACTAAACTGGAGTGTTTGTCTAGACGTATGTGCTCAAGTCTCTGGAGTGGGACTTGAACCCACAACCTTCTGATTCCAGCGATGAGTGTACTACCCACTGAGCCACAGCTGACACGTAAGACGCATAAGCCGAGAGTGGTGAGAATGTGGAATTCGTTACTACATGCAGTGATTGAGGCGAATAGTATAGATCATTAAAGGGGAGGCTAGATAAGAAAATGAGGGAGAAGGGAATAGAGAGTTATGCTGATAGAGTTAGATGAGGAAGGATGGGAGGAGGCTCGAGAGGAGCATTAATGCCGACATGGACTGGTTGGGGAGAATGGCGTGTTTCTATGCTGCATATTCCATGTGATTCTATTTATTCAGTGCATTACAGCAGTCTACAGAGTCTATTTAAAATAAAGTTCCTACAAAATACAGCAAACATGACCGAAACTATAGTAACATCTCCTGATAAAAGCAAGGTGATTTATCTAGCAAAATGCAGTGATTGGAGGATAGTTACATACAAAATATGTGCGTAAAATCAATTCCAGTCTCTTACAGCTGTGCAGTCCCCAGACGTGATAGATGGGGGAATTATCCAATCATCTCCATGCTAGCCGGGATTAGTGGTATCACTATATGCAGCCAACGAGTTAATGGTGGGGACTGAAAATAATGGCTTTGGTCTTCCCAATATTTAATTGGAGGAAATATCTGCTCATCCAACACTGGTTGTCAGACAAGTACAACATATGTTAACGATGAGTGCTCTATGATTAAGAATATTTTGTTTAGCTCAAGATCCAGGTCAAGGTTACTGAGTTCCAACAAGCATCAGTTACCAAATCAGCATCTCTGTGTAGTGACTAAAACCTATGAACCAGAAAACTGTACTCCCGCTGAAAGGATTTCATGAGAAAACAAAATGGTGGCAGATTTTCCTCTTTACTGCCTGGGTGGGCGGAGCACAAGAGAGGTGGGTGACAGCGCCTGCCTGACTTTCCTTCCATTAACTTAAATGGAAAGACAATCAGCCAGACTCTGTTGCCAGCATGAAACCCTCCCCGCGCGACTTTCCTCTCTGCCCTCTGCCCAGACGATGCTTAACACTCGATAAAGACAAAAATCTTCTGCATGTTGTATCAATAGCCTCTGTGCCAATATTCTGATTATGCAGTGTGAAGTGAGCTTTGAACGGACAGCACTGGTAAATTCAATAACCATTCAATTATCAAACTGGAATTCATCATCTACTTCAATCCAGGTGGATTAGCTTCCAGACCGGAGTGAAACGATAGGAAGTACATTAATGAGACTCATTCCTGAGAAAAAGATTAGTGAAAACAAATGTAGGTCCCTTGCAGTGAGAATCAGGAGAATTTATAATGGGAACAAAGGAAATGGCAGACGAATTGAACAAATACTTTGGTTCTGCCTTCACGAAGGAAGATACATATAATCTTCCGGAAATACTAGGGGACTGAGGGTCTAGTGAGAAGGAGGAACTGAAGAAAATCCTTATTAGTCAGGAAATTGTGTTAGGGAAATTGATGGGATTGAAGGCTGATAAATCTCCAGGGCATGATAGTCTGCATCCCAGAGTACTTAAGGAAGAGGCCCTAGAAATAGTGGATGCATTGGTGATCATTTTCCAACAGTCTATCGACTCTGGATCAGTTCCTATGGACTGGAGTGTAGCTAATGTAACACCACTTTTAAAAAAAGGAGGGATAGAGAAAATGGGGAATTATAGACCGGTTAACTTGACATCAGTAGTGGGGAAAATGTTGGAATCAATTATTAAAGATGAAATAGCAGCACATTTGGAAAGTAGTGACAGAATCAGTCCAAGTCAGCATGGATTAATGAAAGGGAAATCATGCTTGACAAATCTTCTGGAATTTTTTGAGGATGTAACTAGTAAAGTGGACAAGGGAGTAAATGTGGTGTATTTGGACTTTCAAAAGGCTTTTGACAAGGTTCCACACAAGAGATTAGTGTGCAAAATTAAAGCACATGGTTTTGGGAGTAATGTTCTGACATGGATAGAGAACTGGTTGGCATACAGGAAGCAGAGAGTAGGGATAAATGGGTCCGTCTCAGAAAGGCAGGCAGTGACTAGTGGGGTACTGCAGGGCTCAGTGCTGGGACCCCAGCTTTTTACAATATACATTAATGATTTAGATGAAGGAATTGAGTGTAATATCTCCAAGTTTGCAGATGATACTAAGCTGGGTGGTGGGGTGAGCTGCGAGGAGGATGCTAAGAGGCTGCAGGGTGACTTGGACAGGTTAGGTGAGTGGGCAAATGCATGGCAGGTGCAGTATAATGTGGATAAATGTGAGGTTATCCACTTTGGTGGCAAAAACATGAAGGCAGAATATTATCTGAATGGCGGCAGATTAGAAAAAGGGGAGGTGCAACAAGACCTGGGTGTCATGGTACATCAGTCATTGAAAGTTGGCATGCAGGTACAGCAGGCGGTGAAGAAGCTAAATGGCATGTTGGCCTTCATAGCTAAGGGATTTGAGTATAGGAGCAGGGAGGTCTTATTGCAGTTGTACAGGGCCTTGATGAGGCCTCACCTGGAATATTGTGTTCAATTTTGGTCTTCTAATCTGAGGAAGGACGTTCTTGCTATTGAGGGAGTGCAGTGAAGGTTCACCAGATTGATTTCCGGGATGGCGGGACTGACATATGAGGAGAGGTTGGATCGACTGGGCCTGTATTCACTGGAGTTTAGAAGAATGAGAGGGGATCTCATAGAAACATATAAAATTCTGACGGAACTGGACACGTTAGATGGACACATCTGACTGGACTGGAAGAATGTTCCCGATGTTGGGGAAGTCCAGAACCAGGGGTCACAGTCTAAGGATAAGGGGTAAGCCATTTAGGACCGAGATGAGGAGAAACTTCTTCACTCAGAGAGTTGTTAACCTGTGGAATTCTCTACCGCAGAGAGTTGTTGATGCCAGTTCGTTAGATATATTCAAGAGGGAGTTGGATATGGCCCTTACGGCTAAAGGGATCAAGGGGTATGGAGAGAAAGCAGGAAAGGGGTACTGAGGTGAATGATCAGCCATGATCTTCTTGAATGGCGGTGCAGGCTTGAAGGGCCAAATGGCCTACTCCTGCACCTATTTTCTATGTTTCTATGTTTCTGTCACACAAATGCAGGACAAACAACTGTGGGATTAACCCTTTCAGCACTTTACTTACTTTGCTCCTTCAGGCATGTTATGTTATTATTGCTCAAGTTCTACAATTTGTATAACCTGTACTTTGTAAATTAATGGCAGAGAATTAAAAACAACTCAAAAACACAAATTATATTCAGAACTAGGATGATTAGAAACAATTAAGTAATTTTCAATCGTGTTCATTTGTGACCTAGGTTGGAAATACTACAAAGATCCTGAAGAGTTAATAATACTCAAACTATAACATATTGGTTTAAATCTCAATAATATTCAAATTGGACAACCGAGTTATTTCTTCACAATTTGAATATTATTGAGATTTAAACCACTATTTATAGTTGATGAGTATAAACTATCAGAGGTAATGACTTTTTAAGAACTCCATAGTGAAGAATAAAGTGGGAAATGCTGGGAGCAGGTGCACGGCAGAGGATTCCACAGCTGACATTATTTCAGTATACCTCCCCATTTGATTGACTTTTTCCAAAGTTGCAAAAACACTTGCTCTTGTGTAGCACAGGTAAAAGTTCTTGAATATTGGTGTCTTGAAGGAAGCAAAAGTACTGTTTTTGTCAGGTCAAAGAATGTTATTCCTGATGCAAATAGCAATCGCATCATGGAACTGAAGGATAAAATACTGTACTTTTTGTTCTATTTTCCACAGCGTTACTGGTCTCAAACTAACATCCGTCAAGTGACAAATGGAATGTTGGTATTTATTTCAAGGGAGATGGAGTATAAAAGCAGAGATGTCCTGCTACAACTGTATAGGGTATTGGTGAGGCCACACCTAGAAATAAAGAAAATAGGTGCAGGAGTAGGCCCATCTGGCCCTTCGAGCCTGCACCGCCATTCAATAAGATCATGGCTGATCATTCACCTCAGTACCCCTTTCCTGCTTTCTCTCCATATCCCTTGATCCCTTTAGCCATAAGGGCCATATCTAACTCCCCCTTGAATATATTCAATGAACTGGCATCAACAACTCTCTGCAGTAGGGAATTGCACAGGTTAACAACTCTCTGAGTGAAGAAGTTTCTCCTCAGCTCAGTCCTAAATGGCTTACCCTTTATCCTTAGGCTATGTCCCCTGGTTCTGGACTTCCCCAACATTGGGAACATTCTACCTGTATCTAACCTGTCCAGTCCCATCAGAATTTTATATGTTTCTATGAGATCCCCTCTCATCCTTCTAAACTCCAGTGAATATAGGCCCAGTCGATCCAGCCTCTCCTCATATGTCAGTCCTGCCATCCCGGGAATCAGTCTCGTGAACCTTCGCTGCACTCCCTCAATAGCAAGAACGTCCTTCCTCAGATTAAGAGATCAAAACTGAACACAATATTCCAGGTGAGACCTCACTAAGGCCCTGTACAACTGCAGTAAGACCTCCCTGCTCCTGTATACAAATCCCCTAGCTATGAAGGCCAACATATCATTTGCTTTCTTCACCACCTGCTGTACCTGCATGCCAACTTTCAATGACTGATGTACCATGACACCCAGGTCTCGTTGTACCTCTCCTTTTCCTAATCTGCCGCCATTCAGATAATATTCTGCCTTCGTGTTTTTGCCACCAAAGTGGATAACCTTACATTTATCCACATTATACTGTATCTGCCACCCGTTTGCCCACTCACCTAACCTGTCCAAGTCAATCTGCAGCATTTTTGCGTCCTTATCACAGCTCACACTGCCACCCAGCTTAATGTCATCTGCAAACTTGGAGATATTGCACTCAATTCCCTCATTCAAATCATTAATGTATATTGTAAATAGCTGGGGGTCCCAGCACTGAGCCCTGAGGCACCCCACTCGTCACTGCCTGCCATTCTAAAAAGGACCTGTTTATCCCTACTCTCTGCTTCCTGTCTGCCAACCAGTTCTCTATCCACGTCAGTACATTACCCCTAATACCATGTGCTTTAATTTTGCACACCAATCTCTTGTGTGGGACCTTGTCAAAAGCCTTTTGAAAGTCCAAATACACCACATCCACCGGTTCTCCCTTGTCCACTCTACTAGTTACCTCTCCAAAAAATTCTAGAAGATTTGTCAAGCAGGATTTCCCTGTCATAAATCCATGCTGACTTGGAGTACTGCATACAGTTTTGGTCTCCTTATTTAAGAAGGGATATACTTGCATTAGAGGCAGTTCAGAGAAGGTTCACTAGGTTGATTCCTGAGATGAAGGGTTTGACTTATGAAGAAAGGTTGAGTAGGTTGGGCCTATTCTCATTGGAGTTTAGAAGAATGAGAGGTGATCTTATTGAAACATATAAGATAATGAGAAAGCTAGATGCAGAGAGGATGTTTCCACTCATAAGGGAATCTAGAACTAGGGGGCACAGTTTCAGAATAAGGGTTAGCCCCATTTAAAACTGAGATGAGGAGGAATTTCTTCTCTCAGAGGGTTATAAATCTGTGGAATTCTCTGCACCAGAGAGCTGTGGAGGCTGGATCATTGAATATATTTAAGGCGGAGATAGACAGATTTTTGAAAGATAATGAAGTCAAGGGTTATGGGGAGCAGGCAGGGAAGTGAAGCTGAGTCCATGATTAGATCAGCCATGATCTTAATGAATGGCGAAGCAGGCTCGAGGGGCCAAATGGCTTACTCCTGCTCTTATTTCTTATGTTCTTATGTAAATTATGCATTGGAGGCAAAATTACATTAAATAGCCATATTGTACTGACTAATATTGTAATATCTGTTAATGGAGTGCCTTTTTCATAAATGTAGACCAAGGATATAGTCTTATAGTTCAACTAAAAAAAAGTAAAAGAGAATTAGATAAATATTTGAGGAAGTGATGATTGAGGGACATTAAGTTTTTGCAATTTTCTTGATAGACTGCAGAGACTTTCCGAGTCCTGTACTTTCACATGTCCTCTGGCGTTACAGCAACAGGGAGATGTCATTTATATTCCTGCTGCACCGATCTATGAAACCGGATGGATGAGTACAAATTTCTCTATCAGCGACACAGATTGTTGTTCTTTCTTCTATGTTGCATCGAAATCTTACCCATTTTACAGCGATATTGCAACATGCAGAGATCATTGACTGTCAAAGTGAGTAAATTATTACCTGCACCCAGAGTGCACTCCAACACAAGCCTTGTTTCTTAGCAACAAGTGAAAGTTGTTTTGTTTGTTTACAAACAACTAACTATGATATAAATTGCCTTGAAAGACGGCACTGTGAAGCTTGCATGTGATGTCAATGTGATGAAAAAGATACTGCGCTGAATTTCTCCTTCCCAAACTTAAAGCTTTTTCAAACATGTTTTTAAGCAGACTCTGCTCCTTTAAACGTTCTTCCCTTGACATTGCGGAGATCATTACACATTGCCATGTTTTCCTTAAACCATGTGACTAGTTATCCAATATTAAATATTGAACACAGGACCCAATTTTAGTGGTTAAAACTAGCGATCAAAGTTGAAGGAATTACAAGTTTAAAGAAGGTTCATATTGGGCCTGAAATTCCGCTAGAGGTTTTCCCATGGGCAAAATTAAAAAAAAGGTAAAAAAACTGCGCACTTACCTGTTGCTGCTGCGCCCGCTCGAATTTACGAGCCTGAGGCCTTCACTCCTACGCATCGGAATGCGTCCATGTTGGGACGTGCGCAGGGCTGGAGCTGTAGTCACATGGCTCTGGGCAGCCAATCAAGGTACAGTATTTTCTCATTCATAATAATGGGAACTCCATAAGTTGGAGTTCTCATTAGTATGAATGAGAAACCTCCCCCCCACCAAACACACACAAAATCAATAAAAAATAGAAAAATACACAACATATTTAAGAATAATTTAAATTAAAGTTCTTATAAAAAATAATATTTTACCGACTTTTTTTAACAATGCCTTAAAATAAACTTACCGTAGTGGGGAGGGTTTTTAACAATAAAGTATTTTTTCATATGTGTTTAATTTATTTTTAATGTTTTTATGTATTTTTAAATACTTGCGTCTGTAAAAGTAGGCTATATGCCTGCTTTTTCAGGCGCAAGATTTTAAAGGACATTTGCAGGGCAAGATATTCGTAAATATCAGAAATCTTGCCCTGCAAATGTCCTTGCTCCCGATATGCACGAGATCTGTCAAGCCAGAAACTTGACAGATCGGGAAAGCCAGTTTTCAGCACATGCGCATTGCACGCTGAAACCCGGCTTTTCCGATGCCTTCCTGGGTCCGTAGGAACTTCGTACGGACCCGGGACATCGGAATTTCAGGGCCATTATTTTTGTGACACGTAGCAACAGAAATTCCCAACCACAGAATTATTGGTCCCAAATTTCCCCAACCGCTTAGAGCGGCGTAATTCGATGTGGTGCGCCAACTTCGTGGGGGAAAAAAAGCACCAAAAATTTACCTTTAAATTTTGCCGCTCCCTTGTCATCCGGATCCATCGGCGTGGCGCTGCAGAGCCTGGGGGGCGGGGTGGAGCTTCGGCCGTGCTTGATCAGCGCGACCGGCAAGCGGGTGGGGCTTGGGCCCAGCGTTTTGTGGAGTGTCGGCAGTGGGACGCATGACCGTTTGAGCAAGTGAATGGGCGGTTCAGCTTGCGTGCATGCGCAGTGCAATAAGAAGCTTGGCAATCAGCCAATTAAAGGGAGAGCATCCTCAGAATCATTGGTAATGGAGCATATATAAAGGTGAGGTTTGAATATTGATTTTTGTGTTGCTGAGGGAGTGGAAAGGAGTGCTGGATAGGTGGAAGAAAGGTGTGAAGTGTGATTTTTGAATATTACCTGCGTTTGAGTCCAATAGACGAATGGCGCAAGACGAACAAAGAATTTCCTCCATGAGGAAGTGGAGAAATTAGTGACTGTAATTGAGGAGAAATGGCTGGAGCTGGATATCAGCAAGAGTGGTCCATCAAAAGTTTCACCCAAGGAAATGAGAAAAAGATGGAACCTCATTGCAGAAGAATTCTCCGCTGGGGTCAACACCGCAAGATCTGGAAACCAGTGCAAGAAGAAATGGTAGGACGTTGGTCAAATAGTGAGTGTAAGTAGTATCTTCATCTTTAAATTGAATTGCAGTGGAAAATGTGACCATCTGTATGTGTCCCACCCATCAGAAACGTACCATGTCTGAAAATTAATATTTTCATCTTTGCAGAAGAAATTGGCCCACAACAAAAGGGAGAGAACTAGAACAAGAGGAGGCCTGCCAAATCTGCACCAACTCTCACCCCTGGAACAGAGGGTTGCTCCTTGCTGAGTCGCACCGGCAGACAAAGAATCAGCTCTGCACAAGCTGGACCCACAGCGATGGTGAGGGTGAATCATTAAAATGCATAGTAGCCCTTCAAATCAACCTGCTGACTGGCATGCTACGCGTGAGACTATTCATGCCATCCATCCTGCTCCTCCTGTACTGTTAACCATTTGACTGTTCTGTTGTATTTTGCAGAAGAAGAAGACACTCCTCAAGATCCTGAAGATCCACCAGAGGATCCAGACCAAGGCGGGTGGGGAAGAAGGGGTCCATGGAAATGTGTGCTCGGGAGAATGCTGACCACGATATGGATCAGGACATAGCACAGGGAATCATGCTGCCAGAACCCTCCATGAGCTCCTCGGCAACATTCCATGGGTTCACAACTTCCGAGGTCGCGGGTCCCAGTGGCGGTCGGGAAATGCACCTTGGGACACCCAGTACCCCACCATCCCAGCCTGCGCCTCGCACTGGAGGGGTGCCACGAGGCAGACCCATGGCAAGGGGATGAAGAAGCCGACCAGTCTCTCCTGAGATGCAGCCCTCAGCAGAGGTTAATCAGGTTGTGTCATTGGGTGAGGAGACCAATGCCCTCACAAGATCACTCGTGGCGGCCGTCAGTGAGGTGCGTGATGAGGTCGCGACATTGTCGGGTGAAATCTCTGCACTAAGACAGGAAGTGAGGGTGGGCATTTCAGAGGGTGTGCAAACGATGGCAGATGCCATGAGGGAGCTAGCTTCTGCAATAAGGGCACAAAGGCCGGATACTCAAATGCCACTCCCACTTCAATCCACGCACCAGCCACCGGTCAGACCCAAGCCGGGCCCCTAAGCCCCCCCCACCACCATCACCGACCCTATGAGGAAGTGCACTTTCCCCGAAATGTGGATGAGGGATGGGTGCAGCCTTTCTTTGCTGTTGTTGCTGTTGTTGTCGTTGTTGTTGTCGTTGAAGTGCACTGTAAAATTTCCAATAAAAGATATTTTGCATCAAAACTGAATCATGCTCCATTAGGACCACGCAACATTTAGGGCCAACTGTAAAAAGTAGAATTCCCTCACCCCTACAGTCATGCATGTCTGCCCTGGTGGCAGGGCTAGCTGGTGCGTTCTGCAAGGTAGGACTGCTCTAATTTCAGTAGCTGATTTGTCTTTCATTTATTTTTGATGATGTGTGCAGCTGTTATGCTGAAGATGTTGTGATGTTGTGCTGATGTTGTGAAGGTCTTTAGTGCTTTAGAATCCTCTAACTCACCTCCACCCCCACCCAATCTATGGCTACCTGCGCTGATTTCTTAAATGTAGGTAAGGTTTTTCTGTGCCTACAAAAGTGGCCACATACCTTGGCCTAAGTTAGTTTTGAGTAACTTTCAGCTGGCCAAATTTGCTTCTATGGCCAGAAGAGGCGTAAGTGGCTTGTCACACCCACTTTTGGAGAGAACAAACTAAACTAGAAAAAACCCTAACTAACTGACTTACATTGGAGCAAGTTAAATGGGGAAATTTGCGATTTTTAAGTTACTCCAAAAAAAGCTACTTTCTCCAAAAAAAAATGGGGCAACTCTTGGGGAAATTTGGGCCCAATGGTTTGTGTGTGTAACTTTAAAATTTTATGCACAACTGAGAAAAATACTGCTAGTTATTCTCAAAACAGATATTTATTTAAAGGAAAACAATTTCAAGGTTTTTATTACAGGACAATTTACAACTAAGAAGCTCTTAAAACCTGTAACAATTGGAATTTTACAGGGAGTTCTTTACTGTCCTTTCCACATACCAGCTTTTTTACAGAATTTTCATCAAACAAATGTCTTTAGGTCAATTAAACTCAGGACCCATGAATTTATTGCTTCCTGTGCCTACTGCCAAGTGACATTAAAGAAAGAATATTGGAAATGTCTGTAATACCCATAAATATGCAACACAATGCCATACGGTGTGTTGGTGGATAATTGTGCAGTTTTTATGGATTGGAAATTTAATGTGCTGTATTCTACTTTTCTTGA
The DNA here is from genome assembly GCF_044704955.1 of Pristiophorus japonicus. NCBI lineage: Eukaryota > Metazoa > Chordata > Chondrichthyes > Pristiophoridae > Pristiophorus > Pristiophorus japonicus. The sequence continues at coordinate 158,355,786 of NC_091979.1, read as the reverse complement.
ATAAAACAACCCAAGGAAAGGAAATGTAAAATACAAGTCAAATCAACAAGAGGAAATCAACACAAACCCCCTCAAGAGGATATTTTATAGATGAGCAACCAATGCTTTCTCCACTGCAGATCCAGAGAAGTTATTGCACTTAGATAAGTCTCTGGCCAGTTGCAATCTGAGCTGACCTGTACAAGTGTCATTACTTACCAATTTCCCAGGTTGAAAGGTCATTGACTTCAATTTCCTTCTGTCCAATGAAGTACCAGATACAGGCCATCCAGTGTGCTATCAGGGCAAACATGGACATGAGGAGTGTGAGGACCACAGCACTGTACTGAGAGTAACGGTCCAGTTTCTGAAGCAGACGTAGCAGACGCAGTAAGCGCACGGTTTTCAGCAGATGAACTCCAAAATACTGTGGAAATAAAACACAGATAGATTCACCAAAAAGCCATTTTGCCCCATTGGAAGTTTATGTTCCTGGTGAGAGTGAATGGTTAGTCCTATATAATTGCTTCTAATCAACCACAGATTACTTGCCAATAAACCTACAGTAATGAGATTGCAAGCAATTATTTTCCAGTGTCAATGCACTCAGGGGAGGGTCCTGGAACCAGCACATGATCACAGCAGCGGGTTTCAAGTGACTTGTGTGAAGACCCCTGCACATCCTCACTTCCTATCCTCACTTCCAAAATTCAGTGTCAGCTCTCCAAAGAGAACACGGCTGTCGCTATTTTTTTTAAAGTAAGTAGCCAACAACAGAAATAATGTGACAGAAAATCAAGAGATACAATAATTGATAGCAGAATGACAGAAATGTGATTACCTCATAGGACCCCCTCGGATCCCTTGCATACTCAAAGTCCAAAGATCCCAGTTTGAAAACCAATGCTCTATAACTGCTGTAAAACTTTATAGAAAACCATCACCTATACATAACAGAAACTAGCTCAATTTATCAACCAAAATTTATTATTTTAGCATGGAGCAGTATTGTTTTAGAACTGCATTTGAGCACAAATCTGGACCCATACTTCAGTGTAGTACTGACAGAGTGTTGCACTGTCGGAAGTGCAGTTTTCAAATCCGATACTAAACTGAGGCCCTCCCTCTCTGCCTGTTCAGAACCATGTCACTATTCAAAAAAGAACAGGAGAATTCCAGAATAAATGCACTTTTTTATTGTAAGGAAACACTGGGAATATGCTGTTCCATTACTATCTGTATCTGCTGTGACTTCGTAAAACCTTGCTTTAAAAAACAGTTGCCCTTTTAAATCAGTAGACTTTTTTCTATCACTATCTCTTTTGACTTAATTACAATGTGTAACTTTTTTGTTTTCATCTCATTGTCTTCAGTAAATAGTGTCATAACTCTGTCACTGGGTCTCTATGGCTTTGAACTATTTACTTCATGCAATAATAAGTCTGTAAGTCAAAGAGATCAAACTGGTCACTATCCCTTTGACTGGCCTGGAGCATTAAATCTGTCCAATATTTGAGCAGTTCAATAAAAGAGATGGAGCTGGATTCATCCCCTTACACAAATTATATAATTAGTCAAATTTGCAAAATAATTAGCCTGATTTGAAGCCCATCAAACTAACCAATTAATGACAATATGCTTGTGATACCAAATTATTGGCCAGTGGAAGTTGACTATTATAGATTAAAGCAGTAGAATCAAGCAAAATCACGTTACAGACATGCAGACAAAGGCAAGTTCTGTTCTGGTAGCACTATTGTAAATTCAGTCATGTGCTACTGATGCCTGCGACAGCAGGAGACCCATCTTAGGAGGTGGTTTCTCTCCATCTCATTTGCAGAGTTGTTCGGTGCTTTGAAACCCACCAGGTGAACAGGTGAATTCAAGGCACCAGCAGCCTAACTCGATTGTGGACTTGATTCCAGTGTTATGCAAATAAATGCTCCCTCAGAAGCATATTGTATTCTCTCAAGTAAAATCAGCAGGTTCTTATAAGTCTATAAAGTAACTTCACGAATATTTGGTATTGAAAAGCAGCATTAAACTAGACTTAAAGACAGAAAATGCTGAAAATACTCAGCAGGTCAGGCAGCATCTGTGGAGAGAGAAACAGAGTTAGCGTTTCAGGTCGATGACCCTTCATCAGAACTGGAAAAAGTTAGAGATGTAACAGGTTTTTAAGCAAGTGAAAGGGTAGGTAAAGGGGGAGGAGAGAAACAGATTATATTAAACATTGCACTTACATCCAGAAATTCAGACATTTTTTAGTACCATAAATATTTTGAACTATCCAATCCTGAAATCCAATTTAGGTTTGTGAAGTTTAACTCAAGGGTAGTTTTGATCAAGGAGTTGATCGGACGTAAGCAAAGCACTACTGGTGTAAATTAAAATCTCCAGCAAACCTTGTTCATTTATTTATACCATTAATTGGTAGCTGTTCTGCTGCTAGATTATAGAAAAAATCATCACAATGAAACCTCTTCCCAGTTTCTCCTCATTGGAATCCATAGTCCTTTGTGCATCACCATATAAACTCACCACAAGCTTCCTAATGGTTCAGTAAGCTATACATCATATAGTATGTTACTGAGGCAGACAAAGCAGGAAGGTCCCAAGTTTGATTCTGACCTGTGTTGATTTCGCTGATTTTAACACTGGGCAGCAGTGAAGTGGATGCTACAATGAATGCCTCACGGCCCTGGGCTGGCGATGACTGAGTTCCAAAGTCCCTCATCTTATCAAACATAAAACTTACTTCCACCTGAGACAAAATGATACCTGCATTTCTCATATTATCAGATCTAAAATTGTCTGCTCCCTGGTTGGTTCCACAACATATTGTTCCAAGAAACCATCCCGCATACACTCTATGAACTCTTCCTCGAGACTACCTTTGCCAATTTGATTTGTCCAAACAATATAAAGATTAAAATCGCCTATGATTATTGGCATACCTTTCTTACAAGCCTCTATTATTTCTTGATTTATACTCTGTCCTACAGTGTAGCTACTGTTTAGGGGCGGGTGGAGATAAGAAATAATAAGGGTAAGAAATCACTGATGGGAGTAGTCCACGGGCCCCCAAACAGATGATCCCACAGTCAACTCAGCTTCAACTTGCACTACCACAACTCCCAACCCAACCTCAGCATCTGAACACTCTACACTTGTCAGCTCTCTGGTCGGAATATCAGTTACTTCAAAAAAAAAGCAGGGGTGCTTCATATGTCTTGGTGGATAATTTCATTTTCTGTAGCGATACTGTTTTACATAATAATATTACTGGCTGAGGTTACTCAAGACGAATGGATAATTGATGTCCTGGACTGATTTCAGTTGCCTGAGGGGGATAGAGAGGAGTTCGCACAATTTTGATTTCCTCCACCTTAATGGCCCTTAATGGAGTTACATAGGTGCGGTGGGTGGGAGAGGGAGCAGGAGGAAGTGTCTAGTCATAATACTCCACGCATCTTGAGTGTGGTGTAGGCTTGGTGGACCAGCTGGTCTTTTCCTGCCTGGCATTTTCATATGTTTGTTATGTAATTAGTTGAGTTACCAGTGTGCTATCTGCTGGTGTGGAATGTTACCCTTGTGGGTGTCAGTGCTCATGTGAAAGGGAAAGAAAATGGTGAAAATAAATCATTTAAAAATGCATTAACGGAAACATCCCACTTCTTTAAGTGCTAGAATTAGAAACACCCGTATTTAAAATTCAAGCTGAGTGCAGAGGCTGGTTAATCAGGACTGAAAAAATTGGCCTCACAACCGAAAACAACTGGAGAAAAGCTATAGGAGCATTGGGCAGAGTTAGTAGTTAATGTGTTCACACTGTAACCTGTAGCTTTCTGCATTTCACTGTTTCCGAAGCAAACAGACTCACCACATTGATGTTGAATGCGTAGAGGAGGTCAAAGGGAAGTGCAGCTATAAGATCCACAAAGAACCAGGTAGTTGCATAGTGCACACAGATTGAGCGAGGATCGTAGACAACTTGCCCAGACTTGCTGACATATGTTGTCCGAAAATTCAACATGATGTCTAGAAAATAGAAATAATAGTGAAAGCATTAATTTCAAAATACTCACTCAAAGGAAATGGCACTCATTATGGGGAAAAGGATAGAACACAAATCATTTTAAAGAGCACTTTGTGTGTGGGGACCAGGCTCAATGTGCTTGGACTAGGAATTGTACACATTAGAATTAATGGGAAATCCTTTAGTATATTAGAAGTCAATGCTTGGATCAAATATGCTTTTCTCTAAAATCAGTTGTATGAGAAATCATTTAGTTTGTGTGCCTGGTTGAGAGTACATATCCCCAAAAATGCTCCAATGTGGAGTTCTGGTTGCATCGTCTTTTTATAGAGTCAAACAGCAGCACACATAAAGATAAATGTTCTGAGTGCTTGCCCATATTGAAGCACCTTGAATGTCTCAGTGTGCATCAGAAAATCCCAAGGCCCTGCCTATGCTTTTTCAATAAGCATTTGCGGAAGTAAAGCACCTTAGCAAGGGCTCAGATAATCTACCCTATAGAGTCATCAGAAGCTACCCATTTGATCCACTGAGTGCTCAGCCCTCTTTGGAGTTAGGAAAAGCAGTGAACAGTAGCAGCCAGCACTGTCAAAGGCAGCCATTTATGTTTTGTCCTGGCAATGCTTTGTCTTCAGCAGGGTAAAATAGGTAGGTTTTAAGGAGCATCTTAAAGGAGGGTAGAGAGGTAGGAATGCAAAGAGGTTTAGGTAGGGAATTCCAGAGCTTAGGGCCTAGGCAGTTGAAGGCACAGCTGGCAATGGTGGAGCAATTCAAATCAGGGATGCGCAAGAGGTCAGAATTGGAGGAGTGCAGAGATCTTGGAGTGTTGTCGGGCTGGAGGAGGTTACAGAGCTAGGGAGGGGCGAGGCCATAGCAGGATTTGAAAACAAGGATGAGGATTTTAAAATCGAGGTGTTGCTGGACTGTGAGCCAATGTAGATCAGCGAGCACAGGGTGATGGGTGAGCGGGACTTGGTGCAAGTTAGGATACGGGCAGCCGAGTTTTGGATGAGCTCCTTTATGGAGTGTGGATGATGGGAGGCCGGCCTGGAGAACATTGGATTAGTCAAGTCTAGAGGCATGGATGAGGGCTTCAGCAGTAGATGAGCAAATGCAGGAGTGGAGATGGGCAATGTTAAGGAGATGGAAGTAGGCGGTCTTGGTGGTGGAGTGGATATGGGGTCTGAAACTTGTCTCAGGGTCAAATAGGACACCAAGGTTCAGGTTTAGATAGTGGCCAGGAAGAGGGATGAAGTCGGTGGCTAGGGAATGGAGTTTATGGCGGGGACCTTAGACAATGGCTTTGGTCTTGCCAATATTTAGTTGGAAGAAATTTCTGCTCATCCACTAATGGTTGTTAGACAAGCAATATGTGACAAATCAGAGGCAGTGGAGGGGTGGTGAAGTAGAGCTGGGTGTTGTGTGAAATCTGGCGTTGTGTTTTCAGATGATGTCGCTCAGGGACAACATGTAGATGAGAAATAGGAGGGGGCCAAGGTTTGATCCTTGGGGACACCAGAGATAACAGTGCGGAAGCAGGAAGAGAAGCCATTGTAGGTGATTCTCTGGCTAGAACTGGAAAGATAGGAATGGAACCAGGGGAGAACAATCCTACCCAGCTGGATGATGGAGGAGAAGAGATGTAGGAGGATGGAGTGGTCAACCATGTTAAAGGTTGCAGACAGGTCGAGAAGGATGAGTAAGGATAGTTTACCATCATCACAGTCACATAGGACGTCATTTGTGACTTTGATAAGGGCCGTTTCGGTACTGTGGCAGATGGGGAAAGCCGATTGGAGGTATTCAAACACGGAGTTGAGGGAAAGATGGGCCTGGATTTGGGAGGCAACAACATGTTCAAGGACTTTGAAGAGGAAAGGAAGCTTGGAGATGAGGTGGTAGTTTGCAAGGACAGAGAGGTCAAAGGTGAGTTTTTTTTCAGTTAACGACAGTAAAACTAATGAAGGAACATTTTAGTTTTTAAATGTCTGCTCATTTTCAAATATTCACTTATCAAATGTTCAATTAAGCAGAAATTCCAATGTTTGTAATTATCTTTCCTCAGGATTATATCAAGAGAAATTAGCCGAGAATATGAAAGGGCCGATGAGAGCATGGTTCATTGCGTGATAGATTATCAAGAAGCGGCACTACTTAACCTGTCATCTTACTGAAACTTAGCATCACATTTACTGTTGCCCCTGCCTAGAATGTTTAGATAAAGGATAAGAGCTGGCCTTTTGGGATAAACTATCATTGACTGATAGAGCAGAAAGTTTAATCCTCTCTGAACAATGTCTGAACTAAAGCCAAGTGAGAAGCAATCTCTCATATAATGCTTGTAGCTCAATGTGAAATAGTTGTCAAATTCTCTGCGATGTCTTCTGATGAGAGCAGCTTGAAAGAAAAACGAAAATAATCCAAATATACAAAAGGATTGATGATTTGAGTTAAGTTGTTTGACACTTGAGGCTGGAACTGCCTGTATATTTTTTTTAAATTGTTGAATCCTGCTAAAACACTGCTTTAAGACCTGAGAAGGGATTATAAATTTCTTTGGCACCAATTTTTAATCTATTCCCTTCGGAAGGCATTGACTTGTGCTGGTTTGCAGTTCTAGGAGCACCCATTGTCCCTGCTACCTCAGCCAAGTAGTCATACTTCATGTGAGTGTCTAAACAGTGTATCACTAGGCTATGCAATATCAGGAGACACCACAGCTGAGTCTGACTTTGTCCCGAGTCAGAACATGTACATTTTTACAATGAGAGTTTCATATTTTTCTTAATTTTTATTACAATAACCAGGGTAAAATTAATTTGTGCTACCAGTTTGATAAGCAATGCAAAGACATGACCACATTGCTGACTCCACACCCGCCTGTTGCTGTGGTGACACAGCTTCTTGAAGTGATAATTCAGAGAAATTAGTATTTTATTTGTCTACAGAAAATGGCCCTGAATTTGCGATGGGTAATAACGGGAACTAACAGCGTTCGCTATTATTATCTCTTTGAAACTGACCGCAACTTCAATATGTAGCGCTTGCGCATTTTAACGTGGAAACTCTGAAGTTGCGGTCAGTCAATCACTACTCCGGCACTGGTTCCGTTGTACCCACCAACCGCCCCCCCCCCCCCCAACTTGCCACAGCCGGCAATCAGTATAATCTGTGACAGCAGTGAAACTGACAAAAACTTTGACTCTTCCAGGTAATTACACTGTTAAATATGCCATTAAAAGTTAGAAGCTTTTGAATTAAGTGTTACTGTGGGTTTAACAGCATTTTGACTGCTCAACAAATGTTACTGCCCTTAAAAAAACTAACTTTAATTTTGTGGAGTGTCAAATTTATCCATTTAATAAAAAAATTAATTTTTAATAAACTTTCCTCATCTTTATTTCAGGTTTACCTTCCCCAGGTGAAAGCCCCAATCTTTGTTTTGTTCTCTGTAACATTTTTTAAAATTTAGAATCAAAGGAGCTGACTCACTTCCTGGTTCTCGGTCTGTAAGAATTCTGCATTTTGATTGGCTGCCTGGACAGCTTGTTGACGTCACAGCAGCTCGTGTTAGGGATTCCCCATTAACTTCCAATTATTTTAACTGCAAGTCAGAAAAGTCACAGAGATTGCGAGATCTTTGTGGGAAGATTACTTTGGGATCAGCGGCGAATGCCTTTGCTTTGCCGCTGACCACTAATTACAGGCCAATGTGGGTGTTTTTACAGGGGAACACTCACGGGTTGGTTGAACTAACAATGTACACTGAGGCAAAAAGATGCAGGCCCAAACTATCTGCATTTTTCGACCTGTTTTGAGGTTTGTTTTGGGCAGACAGGAGCAGGAGATATGGTAGGAGCAATTCCAAAAGTTGCCCAACCTCCAATGTCCCTGCTCGGCTTCTCCGCCAGAAGTGACGACAGATGTTGAATACTTGGTGGGGGGGGTGGGCATCTACAAAGGATTGTTTAATAGTAAAGTTGTGGTTCAGGATTCTTTGGCCATTTCTTTTCACAGAAATGACTTTGACATGAGCTATGTTAAGATTTTATTTTAGCAAAAGCTTGCCTAAAAGGGGTTAGATTCCCAAGACGGCCACATGTTGAGGTGTAGATCCGAAGACAGATGGAAGGTAATTACCATGTAAGATAGGAAGTTCTCTCAGATCCAAACAATGGAGAATTCGGTAACCACATCTGGTTATTCAGAAGGACACTGTACTTTGGTGTTGGAAACCTTTTTTAATCTCAGTAAGGGCAGTGAGAGAGGCTCTTAATAATCAGAACACAGGCACCAAGAAGCGGTCAAGCAGCGGAAGGGAATGAACTTCTGTCCTGAACAGGAGGACAGGATACGGAGAGATTATGCTCTTAAATTGCATTTAATGAATTGGAGTTCTTTATTTTTGTAACAATACACATACAGAATTTGCACTGATTATATTAATCGACTCCCATCACCCATTAAAACAAAAAGCAAAATACTGCAGATGCTGGAAATCTGAAATAAAAACAGAAAATGCTGGAAACACTCAGCAGGTCAGGCAGCATCTGTGGAGAGAGAAATCAAGTTAACATTTCAGGTCGATGATCTGTCAACAGAACTGGAACATCCTCACCGCCTGCCACCCCCCCCACCTCCCCGTCCCCTGCACCCCAACCCGGCTCAGTGCTTGCTTATAAGGTGTTAATACTCTAACTTCATCCAGTTCTGATGAAAGGACAATTTCTTTTTAAAATCTACTTTTTCTTTCTGTCTCTTTTTTCCATTTTATCTTTATCCAATCTTTTCTCCCTCTCTTTATTTCTCTTTCTGCACCTGATTTGTTTCTAATTCACCCATTTTAGTCACTTTATTTTCTTCTCTGCCGTTCCTCTACATAAGAACATAAGAACATAAGAATTAGGAACAGGAGTAGGCCATATAGCCCCTCGAGCCTGCTCCGCCATTCAGCAAGATCATGGCTGATCGAGCCGTGGACTCAGCTCCACTTACCCGCCCGCTCCCCATAACCCTTAATTCCCTTATTGGTTAAAAATCTATCTATCTGTGACTTGAATACATTCAATGAGCTAGCCTCAACTGCTTCCTTGGGCAGAGAATTCCACAGATTCACAACCCTCTGGGAGAAGAAATTCCTTCTCAACTCGGTTTTAAATTGGCTCCCCCGTATTTTGAGGCTGTGCCCCCTAGTTCTAGTCTCCCCGACCAGTGGAAACAACCTCTCTGCCTCTATCTTGTCTATCCCTTTCATTATTTTAAATGTTTCTATAAGATCACCCCTCATCCTTCTGAACTCCAACGAGTAAAGACCCAGTCTACTCAATCTATCATCATAAGGTAACCCTCTCATCTCCGGAATCAGCCTAGTGAATTGTCTCTGTACCTCCTCCAAAACTAGTATATCCTTCCTTAACTAAGGTGACCAAAACTGCACGCAGTATTCTAGGTGCGGCCTCACCAATACCTTATACAGTTGCAGCAGGACTCATTCTCAATCCTTAAATCTTACTGGTTAGGGAGGTGCCCCATTGCTCCCACCATTCACTAGATGCCCTGTTGATCCCACTATTCACTAGATGCCCCGTTGCTCCCACCATTCATGAGATGCCCTGTTGCTCCCACCATTCACTAGATGCCCTGTTGGTCCCACCATTCACTAGATGCCCCGTTGCTCCCACCATTCACTCGATGCCCCGTTGCTCCCACCATTCACTAGATGCCCCGTTGCTCCCACCATTCACTAGATGCCCCGTTGCTCCCACCATTCACTAGATGCCCTGTTGGTCCCACCATTCACTAGATGCCCTGTTGGTCCCACCATTCACTCGATGCCCCGTTGCTCCCACCATTCACTAGATGCCCTGTTGCTTCCACCATTCACTCGATGCCCCGTTGCTCCCACCATTCACTCGATGCCCTGTTGCTCCCACCATTCACTAGATGCCCCGTTGCTCCCACCATTCACTAGATGCCCTGTTGCTCCCACCATTCACTAGATGCCCTGTTGCTCCCACCATTCACTAGATGCCCCGTTGCTCCCACCATTCATGAGATGCCCTGTTGCTCCCATCATTCATGAGATGCCCTGTTGGTCCCACCATTCACTAGATGCCCTGTTGGTCCCACCATTCACTCGATGCCCTGTTGCTTCCACCATTCACTAGATGCCCCGTTGCTCCCACCATTCACTAGATGCCCCGTTGCTCCCACCATTCACTAGATGCCCCGTTGCTCCCACCATTCACTAGATGCCCCGTTGCTCCTACCATTCACTAGATGCCCCGTTGCTTCCACCATTCACTAGATGCCCCGTTGCTCCCACCATTCACTAGATGCCCCGTTGCTCCCACCATTCACTAGATGCCCCGTTGCTCCCACCATTCACTAGATGCCCCGTTGCTCCCACCATTCACTCGATGCCCCGTTGCTCCCACCATTCACTAGATGCCCCATTGCTCCCACCATTCACTAGATGCCCCGTTGCTCACACCATTCACTAGATGCCCTGTTGGTCCCACCATTCACTAGATGCCCTGTTGGTCCCACCATTCACTCGATGGCCCGTTGCTCCCACCATTCACTAGATGCCCTGTTGCTTCCACCATTCACTCGATGCCCCATTGCTCCCACCATTCACTCGATGCCCTGTTGCTCCCACCATTCACTAGATGCCCCGTTGCTCCCACCATTCACTAGATGCCCTGTTGCTCCCACCATTCACTAGATGCCCTGTTGCTCCCACCATTCACTAGATGCCCCGTTGCTCCCACCATTCACTAGATGCCCTGTTGCTCCCACCATTCACTAGATGCCCCGTTGCTCCCACCATTCACTAGATGCCCCGTTGCTCCCACCATTCACTAGATGCCCTGTTGCTCCCACCATTCACTCGATGCCCTGTTGCTCCCACCATTCACTAGATGCCCTGTTGGTCCCACCATTCACGAGATGCCGTATTAGTCCCACCATTCACTCGATGTCCTGTTGCTCCCACCATTCACTCGATGCCCTGTTGCTCCCACCATTCACTAGATGCCCCGTTGCTCCCACCATTCACTCAATGCCCTGTTGCTCCCACCATTCACTAGATGCCCCGTTGCTCCCACCATTCACTAGATGCCCCGTTGCTCCCACCATTCACTAGATGCCCTGTTGGTCCCACCATTCACAAGATGCCCCGTTGCTTCCACCATTCACTCGATGCCCTGTTGCTCCCACCATTCACTAGATGCCCTGTTGCTCCCACCATTCACTAGATGCCCCGTTGCTTCCACCATTCACTAGATGCCCTGTTGCTTCCACCATTCACTAGATGCCCCGTTGCTCCCACCATTCACTAGATGCCCTGTTGCTCCCACCATTCACTAGATGCCCTGTTGCTCCCACCACTCAATAGATGCCCCATTGGTCCCACCATTCACTAGATGCCCCGTTGCTTCCACCATTCACTAGATGCCCCGTTGCTTCCACCATTCACTAGATGCCCCGTTGCTCCCACCATTCACTAGATGCCCTGTTGCTCCCACCATTCACTAGATGCCCTGTTGGTCCCACCATTCACTAGATGCCCCGTTGCTTGCACCATTCACTAGATGCCCTGTTGCTCCCACCATTCACTAGATGCCCCGTTGCTCCCACCATTCACTAGATGCCCCGTTGCTCCCACCATTCAGTAGATGCCCCGTTGCTCCCACCATTCACTCGATGCCCCGTTGCTCCCACCATTCACTAGATGCCCTGTTGCTCCCACCATTCACTCGATGCCCCGTTGCTCCCACCATTCACTAGATGCCCCGTTGCTCCCACCATTCACTAGATGCCCTGTTGCTCCCACCATTCACTAGATGCCCTGTTGCTCCCACCATTCACTAGATGCCCTGTTGCTCCCACCATTCACTAGATGTCCTGTTGCTCCCACCATTCACTAGATGCCCTGTTGGTCCCACCATTCACGAGATGCCGTATTAGTCCCACCATTCACTCGATGCCCTGTTGCTCCCACCATTCACTCGATGCCCTGCTGCTCCCACCATTCACTAGATGCCCTGTTGCTCCCACCATTCACTAGATGCCCTGTTGCTCCCACCATTCACTAGATGCCCTGTTGCTCCCACCATTCACTAGATGCCCTGTTGCTTCCACCATTCACTAGATGCCCCGTTGCTCCCACCATTCACTAGATGCCCCGTTGCTCCCACCATTCACTAGATGCCCTGTTGCTCCCACCATTCACTAGATGCCCTGTTGGTCCCACCATTCACGAGATGCCGTATTAGTCCCACCATTCACTAGATGCCCTGTTGCTCCCACCATTCACTAGATGCCCCATTGCTCCCACCATTCACTAGATGCCCTGTTGCTCCCACCATTCACTAGATGCCCCGTTGCTCCCACCATTCAGTAGATGCCCCGTTGCTCCCACCATTCACTCGATGCCCCGTTGCTCCCACCATTCACTAGATGCCCTGTTGCTCCCACCATTCACTCGATGCCCCGTTGCTCCCACCATTCACTAGATGCCCCGTTGCTCCCACCATTCACTAGATGCCCTGTTGCTCCCACCATTCACTAGATGCCCTGTTGCTCCCACCATTCACTAGATGCCCTGTTGCTCCCACCATTCACTAGATGTCCTGTTGCTCCCACCATTCACTAGATGCCCTGTTGGTCCCACCATTCACGAGATGCCGTATTAGTCCCACCATTCACTCGATGCCCTGTTGCTCCCACCATTCACTCGATGCCCTGCTGCTCCCACCATTCACTAGATGCCCTGTTGCTCCCACCATTCACTAGATGCCCTGTTGCTCCCACCATTCACTAGATGCCCTGTTGCTCCCACCATTCACTAGATGCCCTGTTGCTTCCACCATTCACTAGATGCCCCGTTGCTCCCACCATTCACTAGATGCCCCGTTGCTCCCACCATTCACTAGATGCCCTGTTGCTCCCACCATTCACTAGATGCCCTGTTGGTCCCACCATTCACGAGATGCCGTATTAGTCCCACCATTCACTAGATGCCCTGTTGCTCCCACCATTCACTAGATGCCCCATTGCTCCCACCATTCACTAGATGCCCTGTTGCTCCCACCATTCACTAGATGCCCTGTTGCTCCCACCATTCACTAGATGCCCTGTTGCTCCCACCATTCACTAGATGCCCTGTTGGTCCCACCATTCACGAGATGCCGTATTAGTCCCACCATTCACTAGATGCCCTGTTGCTCCCACCATTCACTAGATGCCCCGTTGCTCCCACCATTCACTAGATGCCCTGTTGCTCCCACCATTCAGTAGATGCCCTGTTGGTCCCACCATTCACTAGATGCCCTGTTGCTCCCACCATTCACTAGATGCCCTGTTGCTCCCACCATTCACTAGATGCCCTGTTGCTCCCACCATTCACTAGATGCCCTGTTGCTCCCACCATTCACTAGATGCCCTGTTGCTCCCACCATTCACTAGATGCCCTGTTGCTCCCACCATTCACTAGATGCCCTGTTGCTCCCACCATTCACTAGATGCCCTGTTGCTCCCACCATTCAGTAGATGCCCTGTTGGTCCCACCATTCACTAGATGCCTTGTTGCTCCCACCGTTCATTAGGTGCCCTGTTGCCCTTGCCATGCCATTATCACCTCGCACTTCCAGCAAGGTAAGGCAAGGCATCGAGCTGGAGGTGCAGGATAAAGTCTAACTAATGGCATATGCCATAAGATGCCCCACTCCAGCAAGATCTGGACCAGTTTTATTTCATACGCAAAGGGTCATAATTTGCTGTAGGAGTGAAGCTAATAGCATCTGCCATTAATTATACTTGCCCGTGCACATTTAGGTTTTTACATTTTTTACGTGGCAAGTTGCTCAAAATACGAGCTGAGAACATTGCAGTGAGGGTAACTGGGATTCTGGGACCTGGGTGAACAGGGAATGTGTGTCTCCTTAACCAATCAGATTGAATGACTGTGATTGGCTGGTGATTGGTGAGTAGTTTTTCTTTTTTCTCTTCTATATTAGACAGGTTAGATGCAGGAAGAATGTTCCCAATGTTGGGGAAGTCCAGAACCAGGGGACACAGTCTAAGGATAAGGGGGAAGCCATTTAGGACCGAGATGAGGAGGAATTTCTTCACCCAGAGAGTGGTGAACCTGTGGAATTCTCTACCACAGAAAGTTGTTGAGGTCAATTCACTAAATATATTCAAAAAGGAGTTAGATGAAGTCCTTACTACTAGGGGAATCAAGGGGTATGGTGAGAAAGCAGGAATGGGGTACTGAAGTTGCATGTTCAGCCATGAACTCATTGAATGGCGGTGCAGGCTAGAAGGGCCGAATGGCCTACTCCTGCACCTAGTTTCTATGTTTCTATGTTTCTGTGAAATTAACAGCGCGAGGACTGAGGAGGAAGTGCAAATTAGAATGGTTGAATTCAATGTTAAATCAGGTACAGAAAGAGAAATAAAGGGAGGATAAAAATGAAAAAGGAAACGTATATCTTTTTTAGATTTAAATTTTACATTTTAAAATCTCCAACAACAATTAATACCTGATGGAATGCAACTCCACACTTGTAATAATGAACTTTCTGTGCCAGAGAGGAGACTGACAATAATTAACACTCATGTTGTGAAAAGGGTACTTAAACTGAAATGGATAAGACTTTCTGTGGCAAATTTAGTTTGTATCTACCATGTAAGTACAGCAACTTCATACCGTTCAATGCATTTGAAATGGTGAGGCAGGCAGCGAGAATCTGTTTTTGCGACGCTAGCAGAGGAGCGACGCATCTCAGACAGAAACTTTTGGATATCCTTATTTAACCTCGCATCTTCCCTCATCTGAAGTTGCTGTAGCATTTCCGCATAAATATGGTGAGCACCATTAGCCTCACTGTTATTTTGACAGCAAATTATGGCCCAATGTTGAAGACAGCCTAATTCTGCAGCAGTGATATGTTATTTGCACCGGTGGGTCTGTAATCAAAAATAAACAGCTAATGGCTGCTAACTAGGATTTCTTGATGGAGTCCATGTAATTTCCACTATAAAAAATCTCATTAACCTCTTTAGTTACATTAGGAGTCCATTTAGTATCAGAGGAAAGATTCCCTATAAAATGAATAGTTGCAACCCAAATAACTGATACCAACGAGGCATCATTTAATTATTCCCCAATCCTATTGACATACTTATTGTAAAGAGAATGTTCAAACTTTGTATTCACTGCATGGAACTAGAAAGTTATAGACTTTAGGGTATGAATGGGGTCAACAAAGCAGGATTGTGAGGCAATAACATAGCTACTGCTTCCTAAAGTGGTTAACCACTTTTGATGATGTTGGCAGAAGGAGGCATTTTGACCAGGGCAGCTTTGAATAGTATCATTGAATCTTTAACATCGACTTGAACCATTGGAATAAGCAGCTGGGCAAAGGAGTTCTCCATCAACAGTGCTACACTTTCAGTACTGTACTCAACTGGAGTGTAAGCATAGATTATGCACTCAAATCTTCGATCGGGACTTGAATTCAATGGACCAAAAATTCCGGCCTTGCGGGTCCGTATGAAATGCGCACGGACCTGGTGAGGCCTCGCAAAAGCTGGTTTTCAGGGCGTGATGGGTATGCACCGAAAACCAGCTTTTCCGATCTTTCAAGGTTTCTGTTGACAGATCCTCCACATCCCCGGGAGAAGGACATCCATGCGGGAGAGATTGGGCTATTTTCCCATCTCACGCCCAGCGAATGTCCTTCAAACTCTTACGCCTGGTAAAAACAGGCGCAAAACTCTTACCAGCGTAAGAGTTTTAAAACATATAAAAATTACATTTAAACACTCATTTTTATATTAAAAACCCTGTCCATAAGGTAAGTTTATTTTAACCCTATTACCCTATTAAAACACGTTAAAAAAATTCCAAAAATACATATATTTTCTAAAACATTTAATTACATTTAATTTCAATTAATTTTAAGTATGTGAGGTGTTTTATTTATTATGCTGTATTTTGGTGTTTTAGGGTTTTTCTCATTGATAGTAATGGGAGCCCGTACAAACACAGCTCCCATTTTTATCAATGAGAATATTGCATAGTGATTGGTGGTCCAGGCCCATGTGACTCCAGCTTGTACGTACGTACGAACTTGAAAGACATCTTTCCATGCGCTGCACAGCGAATCTAGGCCTCCGACCTGGGTTCTACATTCCTCCGGTACCACCAGGTACTTTAGTAGATTTTTTTCGGGTCGGAGGCATTCGTACAAAGAAAGCCACTGACTGTTATTTTCCCCCCATAATTTATGATTCAGATGTGAGCAAGCCACTAAATGAGTCAAGAAGACACTTGTCTCTCTCATGCCACCCTATATGCTTCCTCATTGGTTGAAATGCTGTGAACACCATCACTCAGCATTGTTTCCATGCTAGCTGAACTGAGCACATGACTTTCAGGTGGCCAAGTTCTTCAGAAGGAAAGCTTCACCTTGGAGCCAAGAAAAACTTTTTTTCCATGAAACACTGCAATTGATGTAATTCTATAAACACAGTTAAATTAAAAAAACAATATAAACTCTAACCTCTAGTGTCCAAACTGCTGAATTAATCTACAAAGAAAAGAAAACCTTGCAAGCATATTTTTATAATGTGTTTTTTCCCCAAGGTTGGCTGTACACGTTGTGGCTAATATATCACATTCTTGAGTTTTACATTTTATTTTTTCCCCTTTTGTTCTAAAGGGGCTGAGTTGTATTGCGTTACAGTTCTCCGAGCGCTTGTAGGCCTTGGGTATCATGCACGGTGCCTGAGCCCAGACAGTGTGTGCTGGTTGGTATCAGTGCTGAGTCTATACATGCACTTTCACAGCAGGAGTCGCTGGATTGTGGTCAGGAACACAAATTCTGAATGAGTTCTCCCTTTCCAACCAAAGAACACTTATACTAATTGTAATGCGCCCACTCTAGCCTTGACTGAGGCCTGCTACCTCTGTGCAAACCACTGCTTGAAGCTGAGGCCTCCCTGGTCTGTTTGGCTCTGTTGCTCCTTGATGCATTTACTCTCTGAGCCACTGGGGAGAGGTGGGAGGTCCCCTGGGGATCACAAGCAATATACATTGATTTTCTTTTAGCTCTTTTCTTAATACTATAGAAGTCTGTGGGACCAAGAACTTTCAAAATGAAAAATACTTTGAGGCAGGTTTTCCTCTGTTTTTATGCTGGCATGTTAAAATAATCGCCCGGCTGTAGCACATACAGGGAAATCTAGTGGAGAGGATCAGATGGGGCCCATGAAATTTGCCACTCATCAATTTAACTGGATGAAAAATTGGCCAGGCTGTTACAGGTGTGCAGTCCTCCCTGCCCAGTATTTCTCTCTGCACTTTTCCCTCGCGATTATTTAACACAACAAACGAAAATCAATTCCTTTATCTCACGATGCAGTGTGGGGGGGTGGGGCGGTCACGACATTTGGGATTTCCCACCTTGGCAAAAACCAGGATGAAGTCAGGATGTCAGTCAATTTTATGGCATCAGCCTAATTTCCACAATTTTGGTAGGCTCCAGGTGGGATTTCCATTTGCACCAGGAGCCTGTCTGGGGGAGGAGGAGAGGAAAATGGCTGCTGCAGGTCTTTGGACATCTTCCAGTCACATTCCCTTCCTGCTTTCAGTGGCAGGGATTTACATCCCATTCATATTCCTTTATTGCTTTCAGGAGTAAGGATTTACATCAACTCATATTCCCGTCCTGCTTTCAGGAGCAGGGATTTACATCCCATTCACATTCCCTTCCTGCTTTCAGGAGCAGGGATTTATATCCCATTCACATTCCCTTCCTGCTTTCAGGAGCAGGGATTTATATCCATTCATATTCCCGTTCTGCATTCAGGAGCAGGGATTTATATCCCATTCATGTTTCCTTCCTGCTTTCAGTTTCCCCATAACAAGTCAGGATAGGCATTTAAAAAACTGAATTTTTGCTTTCTACTTTGTTGGACATCACTATTGCCAAACCTTCCACACCATCATTCAATGGTTACCCTGTGCCCCCT
This sequence comes from Pristiophorus japonicus, assembly GCF_044704955.1. Lineage (NCBI taxonomy): Eukaryota > Metazoa > Chordata > Chondrichthyes > Pristiophoridae > Pristiophorus > Pristiophorus japonicus. Next base: position 158,337,719 of record NC_091979.1, on the reverse strand, counting down.
CACCTGTATCAACATCTCATGCAGCATGTGTGTTGGTGCTTGCTTCAAGTGGAGATAGTGCCAAGTGGTGCAAAGGTGTGTGGCGTTTTTTGGTGCAGTTGATGATTTTCCTTGCTGTGGCAGAGAGTATATGACACACAGTACACAGGCATGGTTATTTTTTACTGTCATTATGTGAGAGCAATTTTGCACACTGTACATGGACACGTTGAAGTATCAATCATACAAATCAGAATGTACGCGCCATACATAGAAACAGAAACATAGAAATTAGGTGCAGGAGTAGGCCATTCAGCCCTTCAAGACTGCACCACTATTAGTAAGTTCATGGCTGATCATTTAACCTCAGTACCCCTTTCCTGCTTTCTCTCCATACCCCTTGATCCCTTTAGCCGTAAGTACCATATCTAACTCCCTTTTGAATATATCTAACGAACTGGCCTCAACAACTCTCTGCGGTAGAGAATTCCACAGGTTAACAACTCTCTGAGTGAAGAAGTTTCTCCTCATCTCGGTCCTAAATGGTTTATCCCTTATCCTTAGACTGTGACCCCTGGTTCTGGACTTCCCCAACATCGGGAACATTCTTCCTGTCTCTAACCTGTCCAATCCTGTCAGAATTTTATATGTTTCTATGAGATCCCCTCTCATTCTTCTGAACTCCAGTGAATACAAGCCCAGTCGATCCAGTCTCTCCTCATATGTCAGTCCTGCCATCCCGGGAATCAGTCTGGTAAACCTTTGCTGCAGTCCCTCAATAGCAAGAATGTCCTTCCTCAGATTAGGAGACCAAAACTGAACACAATATTCCAGGTGTGGCCTCACCTCGGTCCTGTACAACTGCAGTAAGACCTCCCTGCTCCTATATTCAAATCCTCTAGCTATGAAGGCCAACATGCCATTTGCTTTCTTAACGACCTGCTGTACCTGCATACCTACTTTCAATGACTGATGTACCATGACACCCAGGTCTCTTTGCACCTCCCCTTTTCCTAATCTGTCACCATTCAGATAATATTCTGCCTTCCTGTTTTTGCCACCAAAGTGGATAAACTCACATTTATCCACATTATACAGCATCTGCCTTGCATTTGTTCACTCACCTAACCTGTCCAAGTCACCCTGCAGCCTATTAGCATCCTCTTCACAGCTCACACCATCACCTAGCCTAGTGTCATTATATTCAATTCCTTCGATAAAATCATTAATGTATATTGTAAATAGCGGGGGTCCCAGCACTGAGCCCTGTGGCACCTCACTAGTCACTGCCTGCCATTCTGAAAAGGATCCATTTATTCCTACTCTTTGCTTTCTATCTGCCAACCAGTTTTCTATCCATGTCAGTACATTACCCCCAATACCATGTGCTTTAATTTTGCACACTAATCTCTTGTGTGGGACCTTGTCCAAAGCCTTTTGAAAGTTCAAATACACCACATTCACTGGTTCTCCCTTGTCCACTCTATAGTTGCATCCTCAAAAAATTCTAGAAGATTTGTCAAGCAGGATTTCCCTTTCATAAATCCATGCTGACTTAGACTGATCCTGTCACTGCTTTCCAAATACTCTGCTATTTCATTTTTCCCCACCACTGATGTCAGGCTAACTGGTCTATAATTCCCTGTTTTCTCTCTCCCTCCTTTTTTAAAAAGTGGTATTACATTAGCTACCCTCCAGTCCATAGGAACTGATTCAGAGTCAATAGAATGTTGGAAAATGATCACCAATGCATCCACTATTTCTAGGGCCACTTAAGTGCTCTGGGATGCAATCTATCAGGCCCTGGGGATTTATCGGCCTTCAATCTCATTAATTTCCCTAACACAATTTCCTGACTAATAAGGATTCCCTCAGTTCCTCCTTCTCGCTAGATCCTCGGACCTCTAGTAATTCTGGAAGGTTATTTGTGTCTTCCTTTGTGAAGACAGAACCAAAGTATTTGTCCAATTGGTCTGCCATTTCTTTGTTGCCCATTATAAATTCACCTGATTCTGACTGCAAGGGACCTACGTTTGTCTTCACTAACCTTTTTCTCTTCACATATCTATAGAAGCTTTTGCAGTCAGTTTTTATGTTCCCTGGAAGCTTCCTCTCATACTCTATTTTCCCCCTCCTAATTAAACCCTTGTCCTCCTCTGCTGAATTCTAAATTTCTCCCAGTCCTCAGGTTTGCTGCTTTTTCTGGCCAAGTTATATGCTTCTTCCTTGGATTTAACACTATCCTTAATTTCCCTTGTTAGCCACGGTTGAGCCACCTTCCCTGTTTTATTTTTACTCCAGACAGGGATGTACAATTGTTGAAGTTCATCCATGTGATCTATAAATGTCTGCCATTGTCTATCCACTGTCAATCCTTTAAGTATCATTTGCCAGTCTATCCTAGCTACTTCACGTCTCATACCATCGAAGTTACCTTTCTTTAAGTTCAGGACCCTAGTCTCTGAATTAACTGTGTCACTCTCCATCTTAATAAAGAATTCTACCATATTATGGTCACTCTTCCCCAAGGGGCCTCGCAAAACAGATGATCCTTTAGCCCAAGCACTATAACAGGAAAGTCTGCCTTTAAATGTTTACCTATGATAGAGGTAAAACTAATCGACTCAATCTTCTGGCTTATTCATTTCCCTTTCCTTGAAGAGGAATGCAAGTTATGAAGAAAAGTGGGCAAAAGAGAACAATGGAACGTTGTGCTCTTAGGGGCTGAAATTGCACTTTTTAAAAAAAAGACCCATTACTGGCTGTAGGTGTGCTATGGGGCACAACGAGGCTATTGCTCGGGGGAAGGGGCCAATAGCGCCTCCGTGGAAATTGCCCTGGAGGTTTGTGGACGGTGTGCCATTAGCACTGCACCCCACTCCGCAACTTGCACCCCGGGCTGGCGCACGCACGGTGATGATGTCATCGTCATGCACACTGACCCCTCACCACCTGCGCCAACCCATTTGCACCCCTCGGGTGGCGAGGATGGTGTCATCCAGTGTCACCCCAGCTTCATGGGTCATGAAACTGGCCTCATGAAGCCGGGGTGTCCTTTAAAGGGTAGGCCATTTGCGCCGTGGGCCACCATATATTTCTGTTGGCCGACTCTTCTGTCGGCCTGACAAAGGCGCCCCTCGCCTCAACCGGGCCGCGATCCTGCAGCCCGACACCCCATGTTGGCCCAGAGAGTGTCCCCGGTGGCTCAGTGGTGGCCGCCAAAGGGACTGCAGAGCGCACAGTGGCCCTTCCCTTTAATTGAAGGGGAGGGGTGTTCTGCTGCATCAGCGCTACACGGAGCATCTGCATAGCGCTGACAGGGCTGAATTCCGTGCCGGGGGCGAACCTCCGGGCTGGGCGATAAATGTCCCGGCCCTGGAAGGTGACCGCTTCCAAACGAGATGTGGGGCAATTTTGCCCCCTTAGTGTTGTCACTTCTCTGAAGAATTTACAGGCCGTTTACTTAGTCTAGAAACCCGATCAGTAATTAATTCCAGTAAATGCTTTTCCTTTTCACTGAGCTTACTTGTATTCATTAGTTGTTACCTCTATAAGGGTTATTGTTCAGGAGGAATATGTTCTACAAAGTTTCAATGGGAACTAGATTGGAAGTGCTTCAATGAGCACAAGCAGGTATTAAAGAAAGACTTACATTTATATCACGCCTTTCATGACCATCGGACGTTTCAAAGCGCTACACAGCCAATAAAGTACAATGAAGTAATGCTACAAATCACATTTACACTTTTGCTATTTTTTTTACAATGCCAATACTTCCTTACAGGCTGGGAAATAGAAAGTTTCCCCTGTATCCTATGGGCCCGAGTTTGGTGAACTCACCGCCGGCTGCCACCGAGTTTTCTCGGAGATCTCGATGTTTTCTGGGCGCTCTCCCCTCCGAGCGAGTTTGGTCAGGTCCTCACGCCGGTGGGTACAGAAGACCACTGGGGACTCTCCACTGGCGTCTGCTGACAAAAGTCCTCCCACCCGCTGAGTCCCAGATTGGTCCGGGCGGTCCTCCGCTCCAGCAGCAGAAGAGACTGCTGTGTGGAGGCAAGTCTTACCTGAACGGTAAGTATGAAGACCTGCAAGAAAAGGTAGTGCGCTTGTTTTCTTTATTTCTTTTGCAAGGATTTTGGTGGATGGGGTCCTCTGAAGGATTTGTAGTGTTTTTTTCAATGTTTTGAAATTTTTTTTTTCCTGTTCCCCCCTCCCTGGGCTCAACTCTATTCTCGCCGTTACTTTGCCGAAGATGGCATTTGCCGACCAGAATGTGACCTACCGCCCGCTGCCGCCCAAAATTGGCGTGTAAGGCCGATTTTTTCCACCAGGCGGTCTTCCCCACATTTTTCCACCAAACTTCCGCCCAAAGTACCATCAGGATCTTAGTGGTCCTTTCGACAGTACTTGGGCGGAACTTAGGTTTCACCAAACTCGGGCCCTATAAATATACCAAGAACTCTTGATTCAGTATGGTATATCTCTGAGATAATGAAAGTTGCCACCTTCTGCCTGCTCCAGAAACAAGGACAGGTCATGGGGCAGAATCTTGGACAGGGGGAAAGTCTTGGACATGGAGTTAATTCACATTTATTTTGTCTACTTTTTCTCTTCAAATAGCCCCTCTTTCAAAATTACTCTTTTCTACCTTTCTTTTTCTAACGACACTACAAACCCACCTCCACTAATGGTGATACAGTCTTCCAACACGATGGCCTTGAGCTCTGTGTTTCATCTCATCCTACCCTTCCAAAGATTCCTCAAACCCATCTCTTGAACCTTGCTTTCGGTCACCTCCATAACTTTTTTCCCCCAAGTCCTGCTCAGTGTCTGACTTTCCTTGTTTCTTGTGAGGCACTTTGTGACATTTTCTTGTGTTAAAGACACTGTACAGGTAGAAGATGCTGACGTGTTGTATTTTACACCATGATAAAAATGAGATGAGAGTTGGGACTGCAATATAGTTATTTGGCTCTGTAGACCTAATTTGATCTAGTCACTTTATTTCAGTTTTTGTTTCTTTTCTGAATATTTTTTGCATATAATATAATAATTTCATAGATATATTAAATAATTTTGAAAATTCTGCTTAATTGCTAACCTTAAATTGATATAATGCTGCAACAGAGAGCAGGCAGGCAGAAGCTCCAGTCATGCAACGTCAAAAAATTGTTAAGTAAAGATTGCTCCAGTGGGCGATCGCTGTAACAGTTCTTCCTTTCCTGTTCATCCAGAGTTAAGTGTCTTCTCTCTGCCAATTTGCAGCTTCTTGCACTCCCAACAACAGTATGTTAACATAACCTCTCTCACTTTTTATTCAAAAAAATGGGAACTGGACCCTTTTTTGCACAAACTCAAGATACCTGGGGGCCCAAATTCACCGTCCCCGAAGGGACGGCTACCGCGGAGTTTGGGCGGTCGACCGAAAAAATTTATCGGCTGCCGCGGTCGGGTACTTTTCCCTCCCCGAGCCACATTCAGCTCAGGGAGGATTTGAGCGGTGTTCACTTCCACCGGAAACAGCGTGGTGAAGCTGCTGTAAAGGAGGGTTTCCAGCGGTGAGCTCTGCAGTGTGCAGGCTGCTGAAAAGGGACTACCACAGTGAAATTCACCGAGGAAGAGGTAGGACAATTCCCAGCAGTGCCCCGTCGAGATTTTCGATTCAGTGCTCAAATGCGACACCGCAGGGGCCCTTTGGTAGGTAAAAAGTTTTATTACCTATTATTGTTTTTATTTCATTTTTCAGCATGCATCCACAGTATTTATCTTTTGATATAGTTTTATTAATTAATCGTGTTTTTGCTCCATTTTCCATGGTCCGTATTATTTATCTCTTGATATAGTTTTATTAATTGTTTTGGCTCCATTAAACCTGCTGAGTGCTGCTCAGAAGTTTGCACATATCCCTGTAGTTTTGTACAACTTTCAGATCTGACTCTTTAGTGGGCTGCAGAGACCTGCTTGGCAGGGTTCACCCTGAGGATGGGAGGAGTGTTGGGAGGGCGACACCTGGTACACCTGGTCAGAAGCAGGGCGGCACACAGAAGAAGGCATCGCCATCAGCACCGTGCAGACAGGCAGCGGGCAAGGGAGGCAGCAGCCATGATTCATTCATCATGCGCCAGACCAGTGTGCCCGCCGTCTTCACTGGCCCGAATCAGGATTGCGGTTGACTGCTTGGGGACAAGGGATATCCCCTGTGGCTGCTCACTCCTCTGCAGAATCCAAGGGCAGCACCAGAGCATGCATACGATGATGCTCATTGTGCCACCAGGTGCATCATCGAGTAGTGCATAGGCATCCTTAAGCAGAGGTTCCGGTGCCTGCACTGCTCTGATGGCACCTTGCAGCACTCTCCTCAATGGGTCTCCATCATCGTCGTGGTCCTTGCCATCATTAGGGGACAGCCACTGGAGGTCGAGCCAGCAGTACCACCTGAGGAGGAGGAGGATCGCCGTCGACCCAGAGCAAGGAGGCGTTGACCGATCGACACCCTGGAAGGGCCGGATGCAGACTGACCAGCACCCTCTTGGGAGGGTGTGTCCTCACATATATGGAGGTGCCTGACACCTCCCCTGCAATCTCCCTCCATGCATTATGTACTGCTGTCTGCCAGGTCTCCCCATGTCAGGAAACAGTATTCTTCTTCTGTCCTCCACACCGTCCATCAGTGTCTCCAGCTCCATATCAGTGAACCTGTTGGTTCTCCTTGCACCTCTCACATCAGCCAACCTTCCAACCTCCTTCCCCCCTCAGGGCCTTGCTGCAAACCCTGGCCTTTAAAAAGGTCAAGGAGCAGTTGGCTCATTAGAAACCCTTACCTGCATGCTGAATTTCTCAGTGGTGATAATGCTCAAATTAAGACAGCCACATTGCTGAAAAATCCACTTTGGAAGGGTTCATTAGTGCTGGAGCCCATTTGTTCACCTTTGGAGCTGAATATGGAGTGGTCCAGCCACTCAAAAATTTTGGTGCTAATGGCCACAAAAAAGTGAGGGGAGCACCAGCTTTCCAGCGATACTGAATTTCAGGCCCCGCATAAATATCATAGATTTGTCAGAACAATATTCCAATGCCTGCAGCCAATGACAAGCCATAGAATTGGAGGGACATGATGTATTTAGGGAAAATGGAGGTGGGGTGGGTGAAGAATATTGGGGACAGAGCAGAATGCTGCTGCTATGCTGCTCCAAGTTGCCGCTGACTGTGGTGAGACACAATATGGCCAGGAAAATTGATCAAAATCACTTTGGGAAGTTAGGTGCAATTGATTTATGTTAACTAAAGATCAGACAGGTGACCTCATGTTATCTTTTGATATTTTAATAGCTAAAAGACTGAAAAGAGACAGCCCATTAACCACACAGCTCTGCGCTCATTTCAGATCCATCAGAACAGGCCAGTTCATTTGCAGCCAGCTTTGATATTATGTAATGGGATTGTGAGGCAATCTGACAATGCAGAACAAATGAAAAAATGAAAAGACAGCCTTTACTTTTGCATTTTAATCTTTGCTAGTTTGTCAGGCACTCAGAGATGATGGCGCAATGTGTATCAAATTGTGTCAATGTATCGCCAAACTATCAATCTGCCTGCTCTATGATGTCTTTGCAATGAAAACGATGCCTGAGCAATTGACCGTTCCCACCCCATCTCCCTGCAGCTTAATGGCGCTGGCCCTGTAATCCTTTAGTTTAGACCATGAGGTTGATCTTATGCAGGAACTAGACACTGCACTGCTCACAGGGACAAAATCACAACTTTCGTGCAACATTAGCTGTTCTATTAAACAACAAAAACGTGCATTTATATAGGGCCCTTAATGTAGTAAAACATCCTAATTCAATAATGTGGCCTCAAAATGTATGTGCGAGGTGGTATTTTACTTGTCCATTTGTTGTATAAACTTCAAGACATTTTTACCAACTGCTTGGATCTAAAGACAACAACACTCAAATGATCTCCAAGCTCTACACTGTGCACATTTAAAAAATCATCCTTTCATGTACTGGTTACTTAACTGCATGAATCATTCAATATTTCACATTGGATTGTTTGGTTGATGATGTTAACTAGTTCTAATATTTGGATGGACTATACGTCTTTCCTCACTTGCTGGTAACTAGAATGATAAAGCTACCCTTCCACTAACCCGGTCCTAATTTTACACATCCTCTTGAAAATCTAAATAAGGCCATGAGAAGAAAATGATTTTGGAGTTGCAGCACTCACATAGCTATGAACTATAGATAGTGGGAGTCTGGGTTCATTTATATATATTCCAATTAGCTAGGCTGTGCTCGTGTACAGAAGGCAAAATAAAGGCATATCAAAATTCCATTAATTAGATACTTAAAAGATAGGAAATAGTTTTCCTGACTTCCCTCACCCTAACCTGGATTGTGCACCAGCAGAGCAGCCATGCCTTAGGCAATAACAGAAGAGTGAGCAGGAAGTCTGGGGATGCCTGTTCTCATCTCAGCCTGAATTTTAATGGAGAGGCAAGTTGGAAGCGGGGGTGCTCTGAAGCGGTCAGGAAATCCGGGAGAACAACCCTGCCGAATGTAATGGCTGTCTGGTTGTGGGCGGATTGGCCTGTGGCACTAGGCTACAGGGAGGAGGGAGGGAGGAATCGCATGGGGCCAGGGTGCAGCTGGGGGAGCGGGGGAGGGGAGGAGGGGGTGGAAGGGTTGGAAACGATCGGGGGCCGGGAGCGGGGGAGGGGGGGTGGGGTAGGGGGGCAGATAACAAAGCATGCGGTGGGGGAGGGGGGATTGGAGGCCTGGGTGGGGGTGGGGGAAATCAGAGGTAAGTGTAAAGGCACTTACCTCTTGGATCCAGCCCTCCTCATCTTAATTTAGCTGTCAGGTTTCACTGTTGTACTGGATAGCCTACTTAGACAGTCTTATTGAAGCTATTAACCTATTACCTCATCTGCTTTCAAGTCCTTTATATGTTGAAGACTGCATTTATGGCACATTTTGTTTGAGAGAAGGTTGCCCTGGGATGCCAAAAGGAAAAATCCTGCTTTGTTGCACTTAACAAAGAGCCTCCGAACATGCATCTGAGAATGAAACTTTTTATGTATGTAACTATGTAATACTTGCCACCAGAGGGCGCGACTGTTGGGAGTCCTAATGATCAACTGCACACACGTGCAGGGCCAGTATAAAAGGTTGGCTGCCATGTTGTTTAGGCACTCTGGAGTTGTAATAAAGACTAAGGTCACACTAAGTTTAGCTCACAGTACTCAGCCTCGTGGAGTTCTTCGATACAAAACAACTGGCGATGAGTAACAGAATACGAATCTTCACGCAACCATGGCTGCCATTGGAATATTAGAGAGATTTGTAGAGAGGGATGATTGGAAAACCTTCGTCGAGCGTCTCGATCAGTACTTCGTGGTCAACGAGCTGGAAGGAGACACTAACGCGGCCAAGCGCAGGGCAGTTCTCCTAACCGTCTGTGGGCCTAAAACATAGGGGCCTCATCAAGAATCTGTTCACACCGACAAAACCCGCGGAGAAGGAATACACAGAGTTGTGCATGCTGGTTCGGGACCACCTCAAGCCAAAGGAGAGTATCTTCATGGACAGATATCATTTTTACACGCACCATTGCTCCGGGGGCCAGGACGTGGCGGATTATGTCGCCAACCTGAGACGCCTCGCGGGACCTTGAAATTTTGGAGCTGCACTGGGGCAAGTGCTGCGGAACTTTTTCATGCTGGGCATCAGCCACGAGGTCATTCTTCGAAAGCTGCTGCCTGCCGAATCCTAGACCTGAGCAGGACCATCGCGATCGCCCAGGCATGCATGGCCACGGATGATAACACCAAACAGATATCTTCTCAACATCGAAGCTCACCGGCAAGCACTGTGCATAAAATGACGTCACTAGCAGGCCGAACTGCATATGGCAGGGCCTATAAGTCTGCGGCTGCAAGACCTGTGATGACTCAGAATCCGCCATCGGGGGTGAATGTGAATCCATTAGCATCCGTGTTGGCGCTGCGGGGGTAATCATCGGGCCCATCAATGTCGATTCAAGCACTATGTGTGCAAAGGCTGCGCAACAGTGGGGCACCTCAAGCGAATGTGCAAACGTGCTGCGACATACCACGTGGCAGAGGATGATCGATCCGGCGTGGATCACGCAGCACAGGCAACTCAACCCGAGGAAGAAGTGTATGGGGTACATACCTTCACCACCAAGAGCCCTCCTAAAATGCTGAAAGTTAAATTAAATGGAGTTCCAGTATTCATGGAGTTGGTCACAGGTGCGAGTCAGTCAATAATGAACCAAAAGGCTTTCGAGAAACTGTAATAAAGCACAAAAGCCTAAACTGAGCCCGATTAATGCAAAGCTACATACCTGCACCAAAGAGCTCATACCAGTCATTGGAAGTGCGGCAGTGAAGGTATCGTATGATGGAGCTGTGCATGACCTATCATTGTGGATTGTTCCAGGCAATGGCCCAACGCTGTTCGGCAGGAGCTGGCTAGAAAATATTAGATGGAATTGGAATGACATCAAAGCACTATCTTCAGTGGATGACGCCTCGTGTACTCAGGTGCTGAGCTAGTTTCCCTCGCTATTTGAACCATGCATCGGCAACTTCACAGGCGTCAAGGTACAGATTCATCTAGGCCCCGATGCACGGCCCGTCCATCACAAGGCTCGGGCAGTTCCGTACATGATGAGGAAGAAAGTCGAGATCGAACTGGACAGACTCCAACGCGAAGGAATCATATCGCCAGTCGAGTTCAACGAGTGGGCCAGTCCAATTGTTCCGGTGTTGAAAAGCGATGGCGCGGTCAGAATCTGCGGAGACTACAAGGTAACAATTAATCAAGTCTCACTACAGGACCAGTACCCGCTGCCCAAGGCAGATGACCTGTTCGTAACGTTAGCGGGGGGGAGGTCGTTCACCAAGTTGGACCTAACCTCCGCTTACATGAAACAGGAGCTGGCTGAATCTTCAAAAAGACTGACGTACATCAACACACACAAAGGGCTGTTTATATACCACAGGTGCCCTTTCGGGATTCGCTCGGCTAAAGCCATTTTCCAGAGAAACATGGAAAGTTTGCTGAAATCTGTTCCATGCACCGGTGTGTTTCAAGACAACATCCTGATCACTGGTCGTGACACCATCGAACAACTACACAACCTGGAAGAGGTTCTAAGTTGCCTAGACAGAGTGGGACTCAGGCTGAAATGCTCCGTGTGTTTTCCTGGCGCCAGAAGTCGAATTTTTGAGGAGAAAGATTGCAGCAGACGGCATCAGGCCAATGGACTCAAAGACAGAGGCCATCAAGAATGCACCCAGACCACAAAATGTGACGGAGCTGCGTTCGTTCCTGGGACTCCTCAACTATTTCGATAACTTTCTACCCTGGTTGAGCACGTTGTTAGAGCCTTTGCACATGTTGCTACGTAAGTATGGCGACTGGGTTTGGGGCAAATCTCAAGACACAGCCTTTGAGAAGGCCAGGAACCTGCTATGTTCAAATAAGTTACTTGTACACTATGACCCATGTAAACGTTTAGTGCTAGCTTATGACGCCTCATCGTATGGAGTCGGCTGTGTGTTACAGCAAACCAATGTATCGGGCAAACTCCAACCGGTTGCATACGCGTCTAGAAGTCTGTCTAAGGCTGAGAGAGCCTATAGTGTGTTCAAGAAAGAGGCGTTAGCATGTGTATATGGAGTTAAGAAAATGCACCAATACCTATTTGGATTTCCATTTGAGCTTGAAACTGACCACAAGCCGCTCATTTCGCTGTTTTCAGAGAGCAAAGGTATAAACACCAATGTTTCGTCCCGCATTCAAGGATGTGCACTAACATTATCCGCTTATGACTATGTTATCCGCCACAGACCAGGCACTGAAAACTGTGCCGATGCTCTCAGCTGGCTACCATTACCCACCACTGCAGCTGAAATGGTGCAGCCCGCAGACTTGCTACTGGTCATGGATGCTTTTGAGAGCAAGGAGTCACTCGTCACAGCTCGCCAGATCAGGACCTGGTCCAGCCAAGATCCTGTGCTATCATTAGTAAAGAGTTGCATCCTAAATGGGAACTGGTCGGCTGTTCCCGGGGAAATGCAAGATGAAATTAAGCCGTTTCACCGACGCAAAGATGAAATGTCCATCCAGTCGGATTGTCTCTTATGGGGTATTCGTGTGGTTTTGCCAAAGAAAGGCAGGGAAACGTTTATACTCGACCTACACAGTACCCACCCAGGCATTGTCATGATGAAGGCAATTGCCAGGTCGCATGTTTGGTGGCCCGGCATTGACTCGGACTTGGAGTCATGCGTGCATCAATGCAACACTTACTCGAAACGGAGCAATGCACCAAGGGAGGCTCCACTGAGTCTGTGGTCATGGCCCTCCAAACAACGGTCCAGGATCCACATAGATTTCACCGGCCCCTTTCTCGGAAGGATGTTTTTAGTAGTTGTGGACGCTTACTCCAAATGGATAGAATGCATAATCATGTCATCCTGCATGTCCACAGCCACGATTGAAAGCCTCCAGGCCATGTTCGCCACCCATGGCTTGCCCGAAATCCTTGTCAGCGATAGTGGACCGTGTTTCACCAGCTCGAAATTCAACGAGTTTATGACCCGCAATGGCATCAAGCATGTCAGGTCTGCTCCGTTTAAGCCCGCGTCTAACGGTCAAGTGGAGTGGGCAGTCCAAACAATCAAGCAGAGTATGAAACGCGTGACGGACGGCTCCCTGCAGACCCGCTTGTCTCGCATTCTGCTCGGTTACCGAACGTGACCCCACTTGCTCACCGGGGTTGCCCCGGCAGAATTGTTAATGAAGAGAACCCTCAAAACCAGGCTCTCCCTAGACCACCCGGATCTTAATGATCATGTGGAAACCCGGCGACACCGGCAAAACACGTACCACGATAGCGCGGCTGTTTCACGTGACATTGATGTTAACGACCCTGTGTTTGTCCTGAATTACAGTCATGGTCCCAAGTGGGTTGCTGGCACTGTTTTGACCAAGGAAGGGAATGGGGTGTTTATAATCAAACTGTTAAATGGGCAAACATGCAGAAAGCATTTAGATCAGACCAAATTGCGGTTTACTGACAATCAGGAACGACTTGAAGAAGACATCACCATCGACGATCCACCAACACACACCCAACCAGCAATCGTCCTCACTGTCAATCACGAGGATGAACCCACCGTTCCTGACAGTCTGGTCAGACTAGCTGCAGTGCAGTGCAGCAATGGTCCGACCAACTCCAGGGTTTGAACTTAGACGATCAACCAGGGAGCGAAGGGCTCCGGATCGCCTCAACTTGTAAATAACTTGTAACAAAGAATTTGGGGGTGGGGGGGGGTGGAAGTGCTGTTATGTATGTAACTATGTAATACTTGCCACCAGAGGGCGCGACTGTTGAGACCTAATGTCACCTGCACACACGTGCAGGGCCAGTATAAAAGGTTGGCTGCCCTGTTGTTTAGGCAGTCTGGAGTTGTAATAAAGAAGACTAAGATCACACTAAGTTTAACTCACAGTACTCAGCCTCGTGGAGTTCTTCTATACACAACAGAACTGATATGTTCCTTCCTGCTATCATTACTCCTTCTCTGCTCAGCACCAACTGTTACGTGCAATTTCCTGAGCCAGCACACAGCAGGCTCCTGTAGACAAGCTAAATCTGGGCCAGGAGCTTGCCATGAACATTTAGTAAAGAAATATCATAAGATTGCCTCAGTTTGATATTGGCTCACCCGGCTCACCATTCCAAGGTCCCACTGCTTTAGCACTGGGGCCAGAAAATTGTTCCTGTATAATCCCTACGAGCAGTTTCATGGTGCCTGATAGTGATGGAACATAGGTCTGTGCCTATAATTCCCCACAAAGGGAGCCTTGAAAGAAAGAAAGACTTGGATTTATATAGCACCTTTCACGACCACCGGACGTCTCAAAGCACTTTACAGCCATTGAAGCACTTTTGGTGTGTAGTCACTGTTGTAACGTGGGAAGTGAATGGAGTGAAACAAGGTTGTGTACTCGCTCCAGTTCTGTTCAACCTATTCTTTACCTGCATCTTGAACTATGCCATAAAAGACTTGCAGTTTGGGGTCTACCTGAAATATCAATTAGATGGCTCACTGTTCGACCTCCGCCGCCTTGCTGCAAGGACCAAAGTACGGAAACAACTCATCCTAGAGGCACTCTTTGCTGACAACTGCACCCTTATGGCACACAAGGAGAGTGACCTACAATTCATACTCAGCAAATTTGCTGAAGCAACAGAATTGCTTGGCCGAACCATCAGCCTTAGTAAAACCGAGGTTCTCTATCAGCCTGCCCCTGGCACCACAGCACCTGCTCCCACAGTCTTCATCGGCAGTATACAACTAAAGACTTCAAGTACCTTGGCAGCACCATATCAAGTGATGGGTCCTTGGACAAGGAGATTGATGCAAGGATCTGTAAAGCCAGCCAGGCACTTGGTCACTTGCACACTAAGGTGTTGAGTCACCACCACATCCGACTGTCAACTAAACTGTTGGTGTATAGAGCAGTCTTTCTCTCATCTCTCCTTTATGGATGTGAGACCTGGACACCCTACAGGCATCACATCAAAAAGTTGGAAGCTTTCCATATGCGTAGTCTCAGATCGATACTCCACATACACTGGCAAGACCGGGTGTCAAACTTTGAGGTTCTGGAGAGAGCACAATCAACTAGCATCGAGATGATGATCATGCGAGCCCAGTTCTGGTGGGCTGGGCATGTCATCCGTATGGATGAGTCAAGGATCCCTCATCAGCTTCTTCACGGCGAGCTCTGTGAAGGTCGAAGACACCAGGAGCGCCCCACAAGCGCTACAAAGATTGCATCAAGGCTAACCTCCAGTACTGTGGCATCCGACCAAAGGACCTCGAGAATACAGCAGCTATTAAAATCCAGTGGCGAACCCTCACGAGGACTGCCTGCCAGACCTTCGAAGAAAACCGATGTCAACGCCTGTGGGACACTAGAGATAGACAACATCAGGTGGCAGTACTGTCAGCATCAGGCACATCGAGCTTCCCTTGTCTGACGTGCAAGAGACTATGTGTATCCAGAATTGGCCTATACAGCCACATGCCATTGATGGTTAGCACATCAACGTCTTTGTTAGATACGACAGATTACCAAGAAGAATGTGGGAAACACCGCAGTCAATTTGCACATAAGCAAGCTCCCACAAACAGCAATGTGATAATGACTAGATAATCTGTATTTGTTATGTTGATTGAGTGATAAATATTGGCCAGAACACTGGGGATTACTCCCCTACTCTTCTTCGAAATAGTGCCATGGGATCTTTTACGTCCACTTTAAAGAGCAGACGGGGCCTCGGTTTAAGATTTCATCCGAAAGATGGCACCTCCGACTGTGCAGCAGTCCCTCAGCACTGCACTGCAGTGTCAGCCTAGATTTTTGTGCTCAAGTACCTGGAGTGGGACTTGAACCCACAACCTTCTGACTCAGAGGCGAGAGTGCTACCCATTGAGCTACAACTAACACCTTGGGTTTCAACCATTCCACTGTGGGAAGTTGCCAAATGCAAACCAGGGGGTCGAAATTGCCCCCCGCCAAAACAGGATGCATGCAACCCCTTTTGAGCGTTTTTACCACCGTGGAGGTTGGGGTTGCCTCTTGAGCGAAATTCTGCTCTTCGTTTTTTTAAAATCGGATCCGGAAGTCACTCTTAATGGGAGGCGGTTAGGTGGTGGTGGCAACACTAGAGGGGCAGAAGTTGGGGGCGGTGTGGAGTGGCCACCGCGATGATGTCACCCAAGAAGGGATGCCAGGCTACTTGTTGGCGGCCCGGCCGAACCCGGGGACATAATTGTCGGGCTGACGTGGTAGTCGTCCGACAAAAAAAAACATGGCGGCAGCGGCAGTAGGTCCTCCCCTTTAAAGGAAGCTGCGCCACCATTACAGAAGACCTTAGCCTCACCAGACCACTGCGAAAAAGCAGGTTTTGGCACCACCGGGCCAGCCAAAGATTTTTACAGCAAAATTTCGCTGTCGTGGGGTAGTTTGGCAGTACACCGGGATGGGGGGGGGGGGCGGGGGGAGAAGGGGGGGTACCGCCGGGATAACACGGGAGCAGAATTTTGATAATGGCGGCCATCAGACGAAAAGTCGGCGGCCATTGCACACCGCTGCATGGCCACCACTTTCCGGTGTTAAGAGGCATTAAGGAAAGAGACAATTTTGGCCCCAGCACTTCTCCATATGAAGAAGGAGAAATAAATTAAAGCTACAGTGGTGAGCTGTTGCTCTATTAGGGGGATTGCAAGGAATAGCAATTGAAATCAATATTTAAAGACAAAATAATAGCGTTCCTGAGATTTTGTGCACCCAGGGGAACCTTAAATAGACTGTCGCTATGAAGTCAACTTTTAACTCAATAATTCAAACAGCACCAACTAGTAAAAATGATATAGAGGCACTGGAGAGTGTGCAAAAAAGATCAACAACAACCAGAACTGCGAGGTTATACCTAGCAGGAAAGGATGAATAGGCTGGGTCTCTTTTTTTTGTTGAAAAGGGAAGGCTGAGTGGTGACCTAATAGAGGTCTTTAAAATGATGAAAGGTTTTGACACTGAGAGAATGTTTCCACTTGTGGGGAACAGCAAAACTAGAGGCGATCAATATAAGATAGTCACCAAGAAATCAAATAGGGAATTCAGAAGAAACTTCTTAATACAGAGCATGGCAATGATGTGTAACTTGCTACCACAGAGAATGGTTGAAGCGAATAGTATAGATGCATTTAAGAGGAAGCTAGATAATATATGAGGGAGAAAGGAATAGAGGGTTATGCTGATAGATTTAGATGAGGAAGGAAGAGAGTGGAACAATCGCTGGCATGGACTGGTTGGGTCAAATTACCTGTTTCTGTGCTGTGAATATTTTATCTAATTCTCTGTAGTAAGTTAATTCCTGTCACTGGCACCGAGATGGACAATATTCCTTTACCCAGCATTGTGAAACTTAGTAAGCATTTGTTATTTGACTTACTAATTACAGCTGAGGTTGTCTGCAGAACAAATATCAAGATGTCCAGAATTGTATTTTTACTCAGGACTCTGAAAACACATTTTTTCTGTGCATGCTGAAGATTTTATTCTCAACAAATATGCACCGATATGGTCAGAGGATTTTATGCATTTTGCTGTTGAAAACAAGGCATCTATCTGCCTTTTTAGTGTATATGGATTTTAGCAAAGCTTTTGATAAGGTCATGTATGTAAACTTTATAATAGTGTAAGACCAGTTGGAGGCCCAAGAGTCACCTGCACACCTCGTGCAAGCAAGTATAAAAGGCCATGCTGCTTCAGCACTCTGGAGTTTGATTAAAAAGATTAAGGTCACACCAGTTTGAGCTTACAGAACACAGTCTTGTGGAGTTATTCTGAACATAACAGGTCCCACATGGCAGACTGGTCACAAATGTAAAAGCCAATGAGATCCAGAGCAATATTGTAAGTTAGATCCAAAGTTGGCTGAGAGGCAGGAAGCAAAGGGTAATGGTTGAGGGTGTTTTTGTGACTGGAAGGTTGTATCCAGTGGAGTTCCGCAGGGCTCAGTGCTGGGTCCCTTGCTTTTTGTAGTATATATCAATAACTTGGACTTAAATGTTGGGGGTATGATTTGAAGTTTGCAGATGACACTAAAATAGGCTGTGTGGCTGATAATGAAGAAGAAAGCTGCGGACTGCAGGAAGATAGCAATGTACTGGTCAGATGGGCAGAAGAGTGGCAAATGGAATTCAATCCGGCTAAGTGTGAGGTAATGCATTTGGGGAGGGCTAACAAGGCCAGGGAATACACATTAAATGGTACGACACTGAAAAGTGTGGCAGAACAAAGGGACCTTGGAGTGTAGGTCCAGAGATTTCTGAAGGTAGCAGGCTAGGTAGATAAACTGGTTAAGAAGGCATATGGAATACTTGCCTTTATTAGTCATGGCATGGAATACAAGAGCAAGGACGTTATGCTTGAACTGTATAAAACACTAGTTAGGCTGCAGCTGGAGTAATGTGTGCAGTTCTGGTCACCACATTACAGGAACAATATGATTGCATTGGAAAGGGTGCACAGGAAATTTACAAGAATATTGACTGGACTGGAGAATTTTAGCTAAGAGGAATAATTTGAGATGCTGGTTCGAACGGAAGGGATGAGAACCCTTACACATACAGCAGCTTCAAAAGAAGCCAGGGGGATGTGGGGTGGGGGGGTGGGGGTAGGTTGTGGACGTCGAGTCCGTGTCCGGGCGAGGGAGCGATTCTGCCGGCCGACCCTTGAGCCCGGTGAGGAGACGTTCAGTCGGTGGTGGGCGGATACTTTGAAAAAAATCTAAAATTAAAGAATTGCATTAGACTTCGTTGCCCCAAATGTCTTCATTGAATGCCTAGCTTCCTGTTCTAAGCAAGCCTATTGCGCATGCGCAGACCAGGGCATGGTCCATATTATGGTGTCGACCTTGGGGAGAGAGAGGAAAGAAGGTTGAAGTCCTTTGTCCTCCTGTTTTGAGCTTCTTGCAAAGTTACAATTTAATTATGGGAACAATATTGACAATGCTATGCCTTGTGCAAGCCTTCTGTATGATGGTGCTGCGGAGGAGATGATTGATTGGACATCATCACATGAGGAACCTCAGAGCACATAAGATGATGGGCAGGAGGTCTTACCCACATTGGGTATATCAAGACAAGCATTCATATCTGCACCTGAGTGATGCAGACTATGTGAGATGACTGTGTTTCCGCAAAGAAGTTGTAACCGACATTTGTGAGTTAGTAAAAGCAGACCTGCAACCTAGAAGCATCAGGAGGACGGCTTTGTCAGTTGAAATAAAAGTTACAGCTGCTCTTTCATTCTATGCATCTGGATCATTCAGGATCACAACTGGGGATGTGTGCGCCATTTCTCAACATGCAACACATATCTGCATTTGGCAGATGACTGGTGCACTATATGCCCAGAGGAATGACTATATAAAGTTCCCCATCACTGACCAGGCAATGCGTGAAAGGGCTGTGGGCTTCTCCAGTTGAATTTAGGGAGCTATAAGTTAAATTAAAAAGTAGGATCTCAAAGGTAGTAATCTCAGGAGTGCTACCAGTGCCACGTGCTAGTCAGAGTAGAAATAGCAGGATAGTTAAGATGAATACGTGGCTTGAGGAATGGTGCAAGGGGGAGGGATTCAAATTCCTGGGACATTGGAACCGCAGTTTTGGTCACCTTACTTAAGGAAGGATATACTGGCTTTGGAGGGGGTACAGAGACGATTCACTAGGCTGATTCCGGAGATGAAGGAGTTACCTTATGATGATAGATTGAGTAGACTGGGTCTTTACTCGTTGGAGTTCAGAAGGATGAGGGGTAATCTTACAGAAACATATAAAATCATGAAAGGGATAGACAAAATAGAGGCAGAGAGGTTGTTTCCACTGGTAGGGGAGACTAGAACTAGGGGGCACAGCCTCAAAATACGGGGGAGACAATTTAAAACCGAGTTGAGAAGGAATTTCTTCTCCCAGAGAGTTGTGAATCTGTGGAATTCTCTGCCCAAGGAAGCAGTTGAGGTTAGCTCATTGAATGTATTCAAGTCACAGATAGATAGATTTTTAACCAATAAGGGAAATAAGGGTTACGGGGAGAGGGCGGGTAAGTGGGGCTGAGTCCACGGCCAGATCAGCCATGATCTTATTGAATGGCGGAGCAGGCTCGAGGGGCTAGATGGCTTATTCCTGTTCCTAATTCTTATGTTCTTATGTTCTGGGGGAGTTGGGACCAGTACAAAATGGACGGTCTGCACCTGGGCAGGACCAGAACCGATGTCCTAGGGGGAGGGTTTGCTAGTGCTGTTGGGGAGGGTTTAAACTAATATGGCAGGGGGATGGGAATCTATGCAGGGAGACAGAGGGAAGTAAAATGGGGGCAGAAGCAACAGGAAGAAAGGAGATAAGGAAAAGTGGAGAGGAGTGAAATCAAAGGCAAAAATTAAAAAGGGCCACATTACAACATAATTCTAAAAGGACAAAGAGTGCTTAAAAAAACAAGCCTGTGGGCTCTGTGTCTCAATGCGAGGAGCAGTCGTAATAAGGTGGAAGAATTAACTGCGCAGATAGTTGTTAACGGATATGATGTAATTGGGAACAGCAGTTATCATGGGTGACCTTAATCTACATATAGATTGGACTAACCAAACTGGTAGCAATACAGTGGAGGAGGATTTCCTGGGGTGCATAAGGGAAGGTTTTCAAGACCAATATGTCGAGGAACTAACTATAGAGCTGGCCATCCTAGACTGGGTGTTGTGTAATGAGAAAGGATGAATTAGCAATCTTGTTGTGCGAGGCCCCCTGGGGAAGAGTGACCATAATATGGTAGAATTCTTCATTAAGATGGAGAGTGACACAGTTAATTCAGAGACTAGGGTCCTGAACTTAAAGAAAGGTAACTTCGACAGTATGAGATGTGAATTGGCTAGGATAGACTGGCGAATGATACTTAAAGGGTTGATGGTGGATAGGCAATGGCAGACATTTAAAGATCACATGGATGAATTTCAACAATTGTACATCCCTGTCTGGCGTAAAAATAAAACGGGGAAGGTGGTTCAACCGTGGCTAACAAGGGAAATTGGGAATGGTGTTAAATCCAAGGAAGAGGCATATAAATTGGCCAGAAAAAGCAGCAAACTGGAGGACTGGGAGAAATTTAGAATTCAGCAGAGGAGGACAAAGGGTTTAATTAGGAGGGGGAAAATAGAGTATGCAGGGAACATAAAAACTGACTGCAAAAGCTTTTATAGATATGTGAAGAGAAAAAGATTAGAGAAGACAAATGTAGGTCCCTTGCAGTCAGAATCAGGTGAATTTATAATGGGGAACAAAGAAATGGCAGACCAATTGAACAAATACATTGGTTCTGTCTTCACTAAGGAAGACACAAATAACCTTCCGGAAGTACTAGGAGACAGACGGTCTAGTGAGGAGGAGGACCTGAAGGAAATCCTTATTAGTCAGCAAATTGTGTTAGGGAAATAGATGGGATTGAAGGCTGATAAATCCCCAGGACCTGATAGTCTGCATACCAGAGTACTTAAGGAAGTGGCCCTAGAAATAGTGGAAGCATTGGTGGTCATTTTCCAACATTCTATAGACTCTGGATCAGTTCCTGTGGATTAGAGGGTAGCTAATGTAACCCCACTTTATAAAAAAAGAGGGAGAGAAAAACAGGGAATTATAGACCGGTTAGCCTGACATCGGTCATGGGGAAAATGTTGGAATCAATTATTAAAGATGTAATAGCAGCGCATTTGGAAAGCAGTGACAGGATCAGTCCAAGTCAGCATGGATTTATGAAAGGGAAATAATGCTTCATAAATCTTCTAGAATTTTTTGAGGATGTAACAGGTAGAGTGGATAAGGGAAAACCAGTGGATGTGGTGTATTCGGACTTACAAAAGTCTTTTGACAAGGTCCCACACAAGAGATTAGTGTGCAAGATTAAATCACATGGTATTGGAGGTATTATATTGACGTGGATAGAGAACTGGTTGTCAGACAGGAAGCAAAGAGTAGGAATAAACGGGTCGTTTTCAGAATGGCAGACAATGATTAGTGGGGTACCGCAAGGTTCAGTGCTGGGACCCCAGCTATTTCCAATATACATTAATGATTTAAACAAAGGAATTGAATGTAATATCTCCAAGTGTGCAGATGACATTCTGCTGGGTGGCATTGTGAGCTGTGATGAGGATGCTAAGAGGCTGCAGGATGACTTGGACAGGTTCGGTGAGTGGGCAAATGCATGGCAGATGCAATAAAATGTAGATAAATGTGAGGTTATCCACTTTCGTGGCAAAAACAGGGAGGCAGAATATTATCTGAATGGTGACAGATTAGGAAAAGGGGAGGTGCAACAAGACCTGGGTGTCATGGTACATCAGTCATTGAAAGTTGGCATGCAGGTACAGCAGGCGGTGAAGAAGGCAAATGACATGTTGGCCTTCCTAGCGAGAGTATTTGAGTATAGGAGCAGGGAGGTCTTACTGCAGTTGTACAGGGCCTTGGTGAGGCCATACCTTGAATATTATGTACAGTTTTGATCTCCTAATCTGAGGAAGGACATTCTTGCTATTGAGGGAGTGCAGCGAACGTTCACCAGACTGATTCCCGGATGGCAGGACTGACATATGAAGAAAGACTGGATCGACTAGGCTTATATTCACTGGAATTTGGAAGATTGAGAGAGGATCTCATAGAAATAAGTAAAATTCTGATGGGATTGGACAAGTTAGATGCAGGAAGAATGTTCCCGATGTTGGGGAAGTCCAGAACCAGGGGTCACAGTCTAAGGATAAGGGGTAAGCCATTTAGGACCGAGATGAGGAGAAACTTCTTCACAGAGAATTGTGAACCTGTGGAATTCTCTACCACAGTAAGTTGTTGAGGCCAGTTCGTTAGATATATTCAAAAGGGAGTTAGATGTGGCCCTTATGGCTAAAGGGATCAAGGAGTATGGAGAGAAAGCAGAAATGAGGTACTGAAGTTGCATGATCAGCCATGATCATATTGAATGGTGGTGCAGGCTTGAAGGGCCGAATGGCCTATTCCTGCATCTATTTTTTATGTTTCTATGTTTCCAGGATTGCTGGCTTCCCAAAGGTACAGGGTTGCATTAATTGTACCCACTTCGCCTTGCGAGCACCTTTAGAGGATTCCGAGACGTACAGGAATAGAAAAGGCTTCCACTCCATGATTGTGCAGCTCATCTGTGACGACATGCATCACATCATGGCAGTTGATGCGAGATACCCTGGGAGCACACATGATGCGTTCATCCTACACTATATCTGCCAAGTTTCAGCAGCAGCCAGAAGGGCAGAGCTGGCTGCTGGGAGACAATGGGTACGGCGTCGCCACCTGGCTCATGCCGCCCCTACACATAACTCGGATGGAAGTTGACCGGGAATACTACATGTCGCACATTGCGACGTGCAGCATAATAGAGAGGACCATTGGCATCTTGAAGCAGTATTTCCGATGCCTAGACCATTCTGGAGGCGACTTGCAATACTCCCCTGAGATTGTCGGTCAGTTTATTGTTGTGTGCTGCATGCTGCTTAACTTAGTCATCATGAGGCAGCAGCAGCTGGTAGTGGAAGACCCACCTGAGGTGAGAGTGGCTGATGATGAGGAGGAACATACAGATGAGGAGGAGGAGGAGGAGGAAGCCATGCCACTATCTGAACCCGGAGCACAACGGCAGAGGAGGGCGGGCCCTTGTGCCCCTTTAACGATTGCTCGAGCCTTGCGCCAGCAGCTCATCTGTGAACGCTTTGCTGCCTGAAGGCTCAGTGGCAACTATTCCACATGGACCATGTTTACTCTTTGGACCTGTTCTGTAATGTTGTGTTATGTTAATGGAACAAATAGTGGAAATGATTCTTCTTTAGTTCAAAAAGCTGTGTTAATAATGGAATAAATTATGGAAATGATTCAGTTACAATTTAAAATATATTTTATTCAAAAATTTAACACTTGTTTGTACTTAACTTAACCTTAATAAAAATATTCTTGTATCAAACTTTTAAGTTTTTGGTTACGATCACTTACAAACTCTGAGAGCACTTACAAACTTTAATATCACTTACAAACTTTTAATCTTATAAATTTACAACATTTACAAAAAACTTTTAATTTGAGAACAGTTACAACAGTAACAACAATAATAACAACAACAACAGCAAAGAAAGGCTGCACCCATCTCTCCTCCACCTTATTCTAAGACCGCCCGCTGCGCTTGGTCTTGATGACTTCACCCCTGCCCGCAGGCAGTGGCACAGCGTTTCTCGGGTTGGTACCAAGCTTATTCTTTAAAGCATCTCGGGTAATGCACACGTCTTGATGGGGGGCGTGGCAGGCGGTAATGTGGAAGGCCCGGCTTGGGCCTCTTCAGAGGTTGGTCTGGGGATTGGAATGGGAATGGTAGTTGATTCTGTCAATGGCCGCGGGGTCTAGGCATGTTCCCTTATTGCAGCAGCTAACTCCGACATTCCCTCCTTCATGTGCACCGACAGTGTATCAGCTACCTGCAACATTCCCTCCCTCATGTGCACCGACAGTGTATCAGCTGCCTGTGACATTACCTCCCTCATGTGCCTGGACAGTGTTCCCATTCCTCGAGAGAGTGTTGTTACTTCTCACGACCATCCCTGTTATGTCTTTAGATGCCCTGATAATGACTCCACAAGGCAATGTGTTGTACTTGAACTGTAGTGACCTTAGTCCTTTATTGATAACTCCAGAGTGAGGATCACACATGGTGGCCTGCCTTTTATACTAGGCCAGGCACACCTGTACAGGTAACCTACATGTCTCCCACTGTGGTGCCCTCTGGTGGCACATCTTGTAATAGCACTAGTAGTAACCATGTAGGATACATGACAATCCCGATACCTCATCATCTACCCCACTGATGGTGTCCAGGAGTGATCGTGTAAGGTCAATGCTCTCCGCACTTATTGCCATCATCTGAACCACATCTTTAGATCCTGCACCTCAGGAAAGCACGGTTGAGTTCTCCTTCCCCTCCTCACCCTGAGTGTGGTTCGCTGCGTCCCACAGGGACCCACAGCCTCAGATGGTGGAGCCTTTGGTGTGCCTCGCTGCATCCCACTGGGACCTGCAGCCTCAGACAGTGGGGCCCTGGGTGTGGCTCGCTACATCCCACTGGGACCCCAGCCTTGGACTGTGAGAAACCATGGAATGTCCCAACACTCGTACCACTCAGGAAAGGGGCTGGCACCTCAATGGGCAGCACCTGCACCTCCTCCAGAGTGAGTACAAGAGTGGGGGCTTCATCGTCCCCCTCCCCCTGCCTCTCATCCCCATGCTCTTGGTCTGGAAGGTGGGATTGGAAGATCAGGCTCGTCCACGTCTGAATCTTCTTCTGCATTGGCTTCAGCCTCGTCAGGGTTGGCCTCAAGTTCTGCAAAATATAACAGAACAGACAAATGGTTAGCAGCAGAGGAGGGGTCAGGGTGGGTGGCATGAGTAGGCTCACACAGCGCAGGCCAGGCAGCAGTTTCATTTGAAGGACCATGATGAACGATACCACATTGCATCAACCGAAGCGTAGCTGACGGAGACATCCCCATGAACCAAAGCATGGCTAGCCCGCACATTAAATAACATTTAGCAAAGCCAAACTATGGAATTTGCAGGACGTACCTTTTCCCTCGAGTGTGGGCCTAGCTTGTGCAGTGGTGGTTACTTTTTTCCAGACAGGACCCATCAAAGCAGCGGCCCTGTCTTCCAAGTGTGTCAGTGGGTGCAGATTTGCCGGGCCTCCTCCTGTTCAAGTTCTTTCCCTTTTGTTGTATGCCACCTACTTCTGCAAAGATGAAAATATAACTTTTTAGAGAGGGTGTCTTTCTGCTGAGTGGGACATACAGATGGTCACATTTACAATTGCAATTCGAGTGAATAAATGAAAATCTTACTTACACTAACTACTTGACCAAGGTCCTGCCACTTCTTTTTGCACTGGCCTCCGGACCTCAGGGTGGTCACCATTGTGCAGTAATCTTCTGCAAGTTGGTTCCAGTGTTTCTTCATTTCTTTTGGTGAAACTTTTATGTGACCTCTGCTGGTGTCCAGCTCATGCCATCTACCCTCAAGACAGTAACTAGTGCCTCCACTTCGTCCTGTGAGAAATTCTTGGTCCTTAAGCTTAGTTGCATATTGTAGCTCCGACTTTTCCAATGAGAATTAAAGTTCTCACACACCACTCAAAGTTCTCACACATAACTGGCTCTTTAAAAATGGCCGAATGCAGACCGGAAGGTGTACTGGGCATGCGCACCCATAGCATTCATGTAAAAAACTTTTTTTTTTTCACGTATGCACAGAAGGGGGGAGGGGGGTAGCATTGTTTTTTCGGCGCAGGCATTAGGCTCCACCCCCCGAAACTAAAGGACAGGCTGCGCGGCACCAATTTCAAAAATTAGAACGGGGAAATTTGCAAGGTTTTTTTGGAGTAGTCGGGGTCAAAAAAAACGCATGTAACTCTTGTAATAAGCCAAAAAACGGCATTGGAGAAAATTGAGCCCTATTACTTTCTTTACCTGAACAGCAAGAGGAGGAGAGGAAACAGAGGTGTCTCAGTTTTTGCTAGCCTGGCCATTAGTGGAGACTCAGAGCTCGATAAATTCATGCTCTTTGTATGAGTCATCCAAAACAGACACTTGTAAACGCATAAAAGTTAATTTCATTCACGATTGAAAGGATGATATAAACCTCAAAAAGCAAAGTTTAACAGGATTCCAATGCTACTATAACCACTAAGACTAAATATTAGTGAGAATGGATACCTGTGAATGCTACAGAGTTGTACAACAACAACTTTTATTTATATAGTGTGTTTTATGTAGCAAGATGTCCCAAGATGCTTCACAGGAGTGTTATGGGGCCAAAGTTGCCCACAGCTGGAAATTGGGCGCACCTACCATGTTTCATCTGTTTTTACCGGCGCGGTTGATGCGCTGGCCTCGAGCGAAATTCCACTCTTTGGCTGTTTTTTCAGCGGACCAGAAGTCGGTCATAATGAGGGTGGATGTACGGTGGTGAGCGGAAGTTCGCAGTCTAGAGGGACGGAAGTTGGGGGCGGGTGCAGTGTCTGCCGCTGTCAGTAATCAGCGTAGCGCTGATGACATCATCATGGTGCCGCGTCACCACGACTCTCCCCTTCACTTAAAGGGGAAAGCCTGTGCAATCCTTTAAGTTCAGACCACTGGGCCACCAGGGAGGGTTTCGGCCGGGCCAGCGACCTGGAACCCAAGAGGGGTTGCCAAGCTGTCTGTTGGTGGCCCTGCCGAACTCAGGGGCATAATTGTTGGCTCAACATGGCAGTAGAGGCAGTAATGGAGCTTATGGAGGGGGCAATTTCGGCCCCTAGATTTTTCCTGCGAGATAATGCTGTTAGTTAACATTACAGTGTTTTGAATATGTCACAAACCCAGGGTTATTTTACTAAGAGCTAAATCTGGTCAAATCCTACCAATGGTACTTTCACAGAAGGGTAAAGGAAACATCGAAACATAGAAAATAGGTGCAGGAGTAGGCCATTCGGCCCTTCGTGCCTGCACCACCATTCAACAAGATCATGGCTGATCATTCCCTCAGTACCCCTTTCCTGCTTTCTCTCCATACCCCTTGATCCCCTTAGCCATAAGGGCCATATCTAACTCCCTCTTGAATATATCCAATGAACTGGCATCAACAACTCTCTGCATCAGGGAATTCCACAGGTTAACAACTCTCTGAGTGAAGAAGTTTCTCTTCATCTCAGTCCTAAATGGCCTACCCCTTATCCTAAGACTGTGTCCCCTGGTTCTGGACTTCCCCAACATCGGGAACATTCTACCCGCATCTAATCTGTCCCGTCCCATCAGAATCTTATATGTTTCTATGAGATCCCCTCTCATCCTTCTAAACTCCAATCTATAAAGGCCCAGTTGATCCAGTCTCTCCTCATGTGTCAGTCCTACCATCCCGGGAATCAGTCTGGTGAACCTTTGCTGCACTCCCTCAATAGCAAGAACATCCTTCCTCAGATTAAGAGACCAAAACTGAACACAATATTCCAGGTGAGGCCTCACCAAGGCCCTGTACAATTGCAGTAAGACCTCCCTGCTCCTATACTCAAATGCCCTAGCTATGAAGGCCAACATACCATTTGCCTTCTTCACCGCCTGCTGTACCTGCATGCCAACGTTCAATGACTGATGAACCATAACATCCGGATCTCATTGCACCTCCCCTTTTCCTAATCTGTCGCCATTCAGAAGGTGGTCTTTTACAAGAGGAGATCACCATATACTCCACTCTGTTTACCAGGGATTATTGGGATCTCGCACTGCTCTTTCACCTGGGAGCAGGAGGGCTTTGCCTTGATTCTCATCAGTATAGCTGTTGTAACAGCAACAATTCGAGAGAAATAACAGCAGCTGTTCCAGAGCTCTACCTTGTTGAGTTTACTGGCCGCTAGACCATTATGACTATATCCTTTTGACGGGCAGGAGTCCAAAAATCCACAGAGATTTGCGCATGTCAATGTGTGTGCCATACATGGAGCATAATAAATCTGTGGCAAATATCACAGCATCCAGGCAGGAAAAGTTGCAAAGTAGCATTAATACTTCCTTTTGTCCCATGTGCTTTCTTCACAGATTCTGGGGGGAGGGGGGGGAATTGCCCCCTTTTTTAAGGCCCATTACCGCCTCTAAGAGGTGGTAATGCAGCGGTAAGGCCTTTCCGACCAGAGGCAGGCAGATGGTCCGACCCAGGCGAAATTGCCCCTGAGCCAGGAGTGGGGATGGGTTTCTGCTGTGCCCCAAGTTTCCGCCCCGCCTGGCACTCTGACATGTTGTCGGGCACACGCTGACCTCTTACCGCCCGGTAGCGACCCCTTTCTGTCCCGCTAGGAAAATTGCCCCACGGTAGTGCAGCTGCCGCTGGTTGGTGCCACTGACAGTTTTGCGCGGCAAGAAGCTGCCAGTGGCTGGGCAGCGTGTCCGCCCTTAAAGGGAAGGGCAGACTGCCGTGGCCGGCATTTTATTTTAATTGTCGACCGACTCCGCAGTCGGCTCAACAATGGTGACCACGGGTGTGGGTGCAGGCACGCTGGCCCAGCCGAAGCCCTCCCTGGTGGCCCAGTGGGCACGAAGTAGGCCTTGCAGCATTCCTCCCCTTTAAGTGAAGGGGAGGGTCGTTGCTACGTGTCAGCGCGACGCGACGTGTCTGCATCGCACTGACATGCTCAGTGCGGTATTGATGACACCGCCCGCTTTCCGCCCTGCTCCTGACTCACTTCTGTCCCTCTGCTGCCCCGATTATTTTTTCTGGGAAAAGAGGGCAAATTCCCTCTATTCCCTGTCCCATGGACTCCGGCAGTAATTATCCATCGAATTCCAATTATCCGCCCCAAATAGGGCGGAGGGCAATTTCAGCCCTAAATAGTCCAGACAGCCATTCAGTAGCACTCTCTGAAATAAGCAATAAAGTAACAACAGCAGCAGCAATCCTCCTCTATTCATTGTAGCAGCACAAATCACCCAAGATAGGCTGTTCATCACTGTTCAGTTGGTGACAGCACGACTAGTGAAACAATACCAGGGGAGTTTTCAAAGAGGCTCAGAAATTCTGAGCAGAGGCCCAGTCATTACAAATTCCTTGTAGACACATCTGAGGAAGTAGACTTCTTTGGAGGCATCTTTGAGCACAGGATACTGGATCACTTTGTGCTGCATCTGCCTCATTTAGCTCCTAGAGGAGCACTTTGCGGCAAGATGTGGATGCTTTGAACGTGTCGGTGCCAAAGGTTTTGAGCAACTTGAATGACATTGGTAAGGTGATCAAGGAAATCTAGTTCTGAAGTGCAGCAAGTGTCAGCTGCTGTGAAATTTCCTATAGAAAGCTCCATAATGAAGACCATAAGCACATTGTTTGCATCCCACGTAGATTCTCAAATGAGCCTTGGGTGACAAAATGCATGTATCATCCTGAATTGGAGAGGGGTAGGGTGTGGGGGGAAAAGAAGGTCAAACTTCATCCCCACTTTGAAGGAGTGGATCACTTTTAATTCCTCAGTCACAGGGAAGCAATTAATTATTATCTGAACTTTAGTACACTGCACATCGGTGTTAGCCCTACTGCCACTGGGATCGCAGCTTCTGTTTCTGTACAAAAGTAGATGTATTGATGGGCATGGCCAAACATAGCATCAGTCACCTCATTTATTGCCCTGTGGACCAAAAAGTGGCTCACACCTGTGAGCTCCTCGGTTAGAGTCTGTAGGCAACCAGCAACATAAGCAATAAATGCAATAATTACCTTGTCTGCCACAAGGCAAATCTCTCTGAAAGCTGTCCCTGAAGTTTAGCATTCTAGTCTATTGTCAGTGACAGGTAGCTGCTTCTTGGCCTGTGCACATGGATCCAGGGCAATTGATGCACGGGTGCTTTATGAAGTCCTTTCTGAAACTCTGTCTACTCCAACAACGCAGGGTGGTATTTATTGCAGCTATAATAGCCACCAGCATTAATTATCCTAGAGACATAATGGGGTCAATTTTCCTATCTCTAAACTTCCATGTATGTCAGTTCACTGCACATGAGAGACAGAAAGTAGGAGCCGGGCCTCATTCCATTTGGGAATGATGTGCACTTTTTCCTTGCACTTCCTGGGGCTGAATGGATGGGTGCATCCCATGTCATTTTCTGGAGATTCTGCTGCATGGCCTTCTATAATGAAGAACACCAATGTAAATGTGACATTAGACATTTGCCTTAAGATCAAAGGATATTTAAAAAAGGCAGCCAGCAACTTTCAGGAAGTTGATGAGGATCCAGCTTGGCTGCACTTTGTAAATGGGGGATATTCTGCTGCTGTTTTGACATAAAATTGTGCTTCCACTTTACGCTGCTGCATGTTGTTAAGGCCTGCAGTGGCACACAACGTCTTGCCTCACAGACCCTATTTGGAGTGAGTCCCAAATCTGAGGCAGTAGTCCTGCCCAGCACTCCCCTAGACCATTTAAATTAGCTGAACCTGGATAAATAGTTGGGTTTAGTGGAAGCCATGTCAGGTGCTTGTAATAATCACACGTATAAGGACTTAGGCTGAGGCTCGGGAAATGAAAATTGGTCCCAAAAACTCTGACATAGGTTGGACACCATTGGAGAACTTAATGCACCCAAGAGAAAATAGCAGCAATTGGTATTAAGAACCATCAACAAGCCGAAGGAGCAGTGTGGCGGCCTGGCCCAGCAGGCTGAGCGGCCCCCGGCCTGCGAGCACCATCGGAGCAGGCCGGGGAGCGGAATGAGCAGCATGGTGGCATACCACTCCAGGGAGCAGCATGTGCTGGAGCAGGAGAGCAATGGCAGTGAAGAGGGATGTCACCAAGATCCAGGTCGGTGATTGGAGCGTGGGCAGATACAGCAGGAGCGGCGAGATTGGGACGAAGGAGCGGCGAGAGACTGTAGAGGGATGTGATCGGGGCCCAGGAGAGGCGCGAGTTCGGGGCCCAGAAGAAGCGAGGGCCCAGGGGCAGCACGGACCAGCCCACACTGCGATATGTGTGCGCAATAGGTCCGTGCAGCAGAGCTGGTCTCCAGTCATCTTGGTTAATCCTTGCCACTGGACCAAGCCCATGTGGTGGCTGGGGTGCAACGGCCACCACACATTAAAAAAAATCCACACACAGGCATTTTCCACCCTTCAAGATTTAGTTCGGGACCTGGAATTTTAGGTTTCATTGAAACACCTGTGAACTTTTTGACGTGGAAGCAAGTCATCCTCGATTTGAGGGACTGCCTATGATTGGAGTGGACATTAAAATAACACCAGATTGTTATTGCGAATTTTTTCAGAGTGGAAAATTCAAAATAACTTTAAAACCATCAACGAACATTGCAAGTGTTTTATTTTCTCGGTTTCTCTCCCCCTTGAAATGGAAATGAAGATTGTAGCACGGTGAGTTCCCAGTCTCCGGTCGAGCTGTAACAGGCACTCTCCCCCTGGGAAGATGTAACAGCACAGTCCTTGCTAGTTAACAGTGAAGGAGGGACAGGCACAGAGGATGTGGGGAGGCCACATGGCAGACAGATTGAGTACAGTAAGGGGGAAAATACATCATTGAAATATTGGAAGAAAGGTATATTTTTTAAAGATAACTAATGTTTTTGTCTTTGTCCCCATGTTACCCCAGGATCCCTGAACAAATTATCTGGAAGAAAATAATCAAAAGCATGATAAACAAAAATCTCAAGATACGACAGCAATTTATTTAATGATAATGAATGTAAGAGAAAGAAATAAGATATTTTAGTTTAAATAAATCAAATGTAGTATTTTATCTTATTTGAGCACAGTTGTTAAAACAATCCTCTTTGAAGTTGCAATTCCTCTTTTTGTTGGCCTCACATGGACTGTTTGAAAATGAACCACAGTAGAGTTCCTTTTTTTTTTAAATACATCTCAGATGTTTCCCTAGTTTCTTGCTGCCCTTTAAATCATCCACAGTCACACTGAATCTGCCAAGAATCACGATAACTATTTGCTCTTTGAAAATCAAATTAAAATTTTAACTACAACTTTGGAAAAAATAAAGAAATTCAATAATATAAATCAGAAACAATAACAGTGCTGAAATCTTTGTTATAACCGCAAAACAAGAGGCAAATGCTGTAATACGTTTGGAGAAAGATTGGGCTCTTCTAAAGTAAAGAAACAAACTGATAACTTTGTCATGAGAGAAATGTCTCCAAAATAGGTTTATTAAAATAAAACTTCCCCGCTAATATTTTTATTTACATGCTATGTTGTAGAACAGGACACAAAACTCAAGAGCTATTCTTATATGCTATGTTGTTCCTAATGGTCCAACATCAATGATAAAGAGAAAACAACTAATAGTTATGGTTCAAAACAACTATACATACAACAGCATTCAGCAGCTCATTGCCACTTTATAAACATCATCTAGCAAAATGCCAGACTTCTTCACTCTGGATCTAATCAGTTTTTATGAAACATTGATGCAGTACTTACTACTGATCAGTGAATGTCATTATATTCAAATTGATATATAAATAATATTACCCAACTGTAACACTAAAGCAATTACAACAGTGTTATTATCTAAAATATTGTCGTATCAGTCACAGCTCAGTGGTAGTACTCTCGCAACTGAGTCAGAAGATTGTGGAGTCCTGCTCCAGAGACTGAGCACATAATCTAGGCTGGAACTTCAATGCAGTCTTAAGGAAGTGCTGCACTGTCATAGATGTCTTCTTTCAGATATATTTAAGGCGGAGACAGACAGATTTTTGAGCGATAACAAAATAAAGAGTTTTGGGGAGCAGGCAGGGAAATGGAGCTGAGTCCATGACCAGATCAGCCATGATCTTATTAAATGGCAGAGCAGGCTTGAGGGGTCAAATAGCCTATTCTTGTTCTTATTTTTTGTGTTCTAGAAATATTAAACCGAGGCCCTGTCTGCCCTCTCAGGTGAACACAAATGATCCCATGGCACTAGTCAACCTTTTGAAGGGATTAGAGGGGAGTTATGGGGAGTTGAGGAGAACTTTTTCACCCAGAGGATGGTGGGGGTCTGGAACTCACTGCCTGAAAGGGTGGTAGAGGCAGGAACCCACATCACATTTAAAAAGTACTTGGATGCACACTTGAAGTGCCATAACCTACGGACCAAGAGCTGGAAAGTGGGATTAAGCTGGATAGCTCTTTCTCGGCCAGCACAGACACAGGCTAAATGGTCTCCTTCTGTGCTGTAAATTTCTATGATTCTAATGAACACCCAAACAGATTATCTGGTCATTTGTCTCATTGTAGTTTGTGGGAGTTTGTTGCGTGCAAATTGGCTGCTGCGTTTCCTACATTGCAATAGTGATTGGGGGTACGGTACCATAGAGGTTCAAATCCCACCATGGCAGCTGGGGAATTTAAATTCAGTTAATTAAATAAATCTGGAATAAAGCGGCAGTATCAGTAATGGTGAGCATTAAACTACCAGATTGTCGTTAAAAGCCCATCTGGTTCAATAATGTCCTTTAGGCAAGGAAATCTGCCATCCTTATCTGGTCTGGCCTATTTGTGACTCCAGACCAATAGCAAAGTGGTTAGCTCTTAACTGCCCTCTGGTCTAGCAAGCCGCTCTATTATATAAGGTGGTTCACCCCCACCTTTTCAAGGGCAATTACAGATGGGCAATAAATGCTGGCCTTGCAAGCGATGGCCACATCCCATGAATGAATGATAATTTGACTGTTCTTGAAATTATCTGAAACTTTAATTAGATGGTTGAATGATGGAAACATCTGAAAAGGCTTTGAACTGCATGATATAAACACTTTTAATTTCGCACTTTCCATTGCTATAAACTCTATGGGGTAGAAATCCATCCGGGCCTGTTTACAGTTCCAGAAGTACTACTACTAGGCAGTCCCTCGTGGCAAGGTTGATGCTCTTCACACCAAAAAAGATGGGCTCACAGGTGTTATAAGGAGTTACATCTTAAAGGGGTGGAAGATGCTTGTTCATGGATTTTTTTTAGCATGTGGTGACCGTTGCACACCAGCCACCACACGGGTTTGACAGAGCCAGGTCTTCGTCCAGTGGCGTGGATTGACCAAGACGACTAGAGACCAAACTCTGTTGCATCTCCCCTGGCCCCGACCCCGCTGCTGTTAAATGCAGCTTTGCTCCTGGGCCACGGCCCCGCTGCTGTTATATGCTGCGCCACTCCTGGGCCATGACTCTGTCGATATTAAATGCTGTGCTGCCCATCGCTGGGCTCGACCTCCGTCCCCTGCTGGATTCGAACGCAGCCCCTCGGTGGGTTCGAACGCTGCTCCTCACTGGATTTGAGCGCAGCCCCTCGCTGGGCTCAAACGCTGCCCCTCGCTGGATTCGAACGCCGCCCATCGCTGGGCTCGATCTCTGCCCCCTGCTGGTCTTGAATGCAGCCCCGCGTTGGACTCGAGTGCCGCACCTCGCTGGGCTTGACCTTCGCCCCTCGTTGGGATCAAATGCCATCCCTTGCTGGGCTCGACCTCCATACCTGCTGGGCCTGGATCACAGCGATCCGCTGGGCCCGGACGCTGCTCCAATGATCCCGGATCTCGGCCCCCCGTTGGGCTCGACCTCCGTTCCTGCTGGGCCCAGCTCTCAGTCCCCTGCTGGACTCGGGTGCCGCATCAAAGGGGCTGCCTGGATTCCAGTGACATCAGTCCAGTCGCCCTTGTAGAAGCGGTTGCACTCCTGGATCAGCTCACGCTGCTCCCTGCAGTGGCTAGCTCTCCGACTTATATCCCCGCCTGCCAATGCTGTTCTCTTGCAGGTCCAGAAGTAGTGCTGTGCAGACAACGCGTGCCTCAACTGGGAAGCCGAGGCCAAAAATTAGACTATGGGTTTCATTTCAATAATTTGAGGCGAGCTCCTGGTGCCTGTCCTGCCTCCACAAGCAGCTCACCTATTTGACAAAATTAATATCGAACCATGTACCTCGCTGGCAGCGGCACTAAGGCATGTTCTGGGGGAAGGGGGTGGTGAAGTCTAACTAGGGTGGGAGCACTGCAGAGTCAGGGGAACACTGCTGCTCTACCTGGCTCCACAGCAACGACTTTAAATTTAAAAAAATCTTACCTTTCACTGGCGCCTGCTGCTTAGGCCGCAGCGGCCACTGAACAATCTGAAGCGGAGTAGGCCCGGTGCCTGCTCCACTCTGTGATACTAAATTTTTGCAAGGGGACCTAAGACAGGTGCTAGGCCCTTCATCTACATATATAATGGGCCTAACACCTGTTTTAGGGGGCCATCAGTGATGCCTGATTTTGAGTCAGTGGTTTTTCAGGAATCTGTGGAGCACAGGATGTTGGTCCCTGAAATTTGGGCCTCCTTATACCCGTTTTACATCCATAAAATGGGAAAAACAAGGTCCAATTACTATACTTACTAATTTTAAACTTCAGATCACATCATGAATTGCATCCTTTTAGTAGACTGTACATTGTTGAATCCTTTACTGAAGTTAGTTTCTTGACTAATAATCAATTAATGTTACACTTTAATGAGTTTAATTCATGTAGATGAGATATTATAACTTTTATCTGGCATTATTACAAAGTCAGTGATGCACAGAGAGGCGGAAACTGCAAAGTAAATGATCAATTTATTTTTTTCTTACTTAAACTTATTTAATCACTCAACTAAATCTAAAATGCATTTTAGTGCAGGCAAGTCTACATTAAAAAGTCTGACAAGACCTGAAGTCTTCTAATAATATCCATTCAGTAGGGGAAAACTATTATAACTGAGCGGTGGATCAAAATCACTGATTGTGCCAACTACATTAGTGATGCCGGCATCTGAAATTATGTGGCTGCAGGTTGACTGAAATTGGCTATGTGGAGCGAAGATGCAGTTATATTGTGGCAGGTGGCACCTGGCTAAGAGAATGCATCTGGACCTACACTCCTTCTGCATGATGGAAATTGTTGAGCAGCATAAGCTCTTCCAACTCGATGCAGTCATTGCTCCTTCAATAGAATTACAGTTTTGGTGCAACTCACGATTTAGCCAATAGAATGTACAAATAAATAGAAGGCATGAAATTAAACATTTTAATTTCACTGAAAAGTTTGGAAGCCTGAAGTCATGTATTGGGAGATCATATTTCGGTATAAGTAAGCACAGCACAAGAAAAGGCCTTTAGCTCTATTTTTTCCACAGACCTTCTCCAGTTTGCTACTATAATGGACTCTATTTCAAAAGGTTCTAAAAATCCATCCCCCACCCCTGCCTCCATGTTGTGTGTGCAATAACTCAATAGACTGAATACTGTAAACTCCGAACAGGTGCAAACCTGGCTCTACTTTATTAGGGCCCAAAGTGATTGCATGATGGCTGGCTTTTTTTATACCTGGCTCCACACACACGTGCGCACAGC
Source organism: Pristiophorus japonicus (assembly GCF_044704955.1). NCBI lineage: Eukaryota > Metazoa > Chordata > Chondrichthyes > Pristiophoridae > Pristiophorus > Pristiophorus japonicus. The sequence continues at coordinate 158,301,144 of NC_091979.1, read as the reverse complement.
CCAATGACCTCCGACAGTGGCGCCATCTGCTGGCTAGTAAACCCAAACATACATACATGACAATATCCCCCCTTTAAGATATTAGTAACGGTCTTTTTACAAATTGAGACGGTCCGGGGCTTTCCGCTCCTGAGTTGAACGTCTTAATTCAACTCCAGCCTTGGGTGAGCGTTCTGAGTCTGTTATGACTGGGGGCTGGGTAGCCGATCTGATGGGAGTGGCAATGACCATGTCAGTGATTGAAAGTCCAGATTCATTAATGACAACAGATTCCTCTGATGACTGAGGGTAGGTTGGTTTTTCACTGATTGTGTCTTCCTCAGACTGTTCCGGTTCATCCGTGTGCCGCAGCTTTATCTGATCAACATGTTTCCTGCATGTCTGCCCATTCTAGAGCTTAATGATAAACACTCTGTTACCCTCCTTGGCCGTAACAGTACCGGCGATCCATTTGGGACCTTGACCATAATTCAGTACATACACAGGATCGTTAACAGAAATGTCGCGTGACACAGTAGCGCAATCATGATACCCTTGCTGACTCTGACGTCTGTATTCGAAATGATTATTCAAGTCAGGGTGGACAAGAGAGAGCCTGGTCTTGAGACCTCTCTTCATCTATAGTTCAGCAGGGGAGACCCCGGTAAGCGTATGAGGTCTTGTCCTGTAACTAAGCAATATGCGTCACAAGTGAGTCTGCAGTGAACCTTGAGTTACACGTTTCATACTCTGCTTGATGGTTTGGACAGCACGCTCTGCTTGACCATTAGATGCGTGTTTGAATGGTGCTGACCTCACATGTTTGATACCATTGAGTTTCATGAACTCTTGAAACTCCGGATTAGTGAAGCAAGGTCTGTTGTCGCTTACAACGATGTCGGGCAGACCATAATGGCAAACATGACACAAAGACTCTCAATGGTAGCTGTGGATGTACTGGATGACATGATTATACACTCTATCCACTTGGAATCTGCATCCACAACAACTAAAAACATCTTTCCCAGGAAGGGATCTGCAAAGTCGATGTGGATCCTGGACCATGGTTTAGATGGCCACGACCACAGACTCAGAGGCGATTCCACTGCTGCTTTGCTAAGCTGCATGCAAGTGTTGCACTGATGCACACATGATTCCAGATCAGAGTCAATTCCAGGCCACCATACATGACACCTGGCAATGGCTTTCATCATGACAATACCGGGATACATGCTATGTAGATCACGCACAAATTTCTCTCTGCCTTTCTTGGGCAAAACAACATGATTAACCCACAGTATACAATCTGATTGAATGGATAGTTCGTCTTTGCAACGGATGTAAGGTTTGGTCTCCTCACACATTTGCTTGGGTATGGCAGACTAATCACCACTAAGGATACAATATTTCACAACTGATAGTATCGGGTCTTGGCTGATCCGGGTCTTGGCTGATCCAAGTCTTAACTTGTTGGGCCGTGACAGAGGTTCCTTCACGTTCAAAAGCATCCATGACTAACAGTACTTCTGCTGGTTGTGGCGTTTCCACCTCCTGTGTGGGCAACGGCAGACGGCTCAATGCATCGACACGATTCTCAGTGCCAGGTCTATGGCGAATGACATAAGCATAGGCAGATAATGTCAGCGCCCACCTCTGGATGCGGGACGATGCATTGGTATTGATACCTTTTTTTTTCCGAATACAATGAAATGAGTGGTTTGTGATCTGTTTCCAGTTCAAACCGAAGACCAAAGAGATGCATCTTTTTAACCCCATACACACAGGCTAGTGCTTCTTTCTCTACCATGCTGTAGGCTCTTTTCACCTTTGACAAACTTTTTGAAGCATATGCAACAGGTTGTAATTTGCCCGACTCATTAGCTTGTTGGAGCACGCAACCAACTCCATATGACGAAGCATCACAGGCCAATACTAGACACTTGCACGGATCATAATGTTCCAGCAGCTTGTTAGAGCAAAGCAGATTAGTAGCTTTCTCAAAAGCTCTATCTTCAGAGGCACCCCAAACCCAGTTGTCGCCTTTTCTTAGCAGCATGTGCAGTGGCTCTAATAAAGTGCTCAATCTCGGTAAGAAATTACCGAAGTAGTTGAGTAGACCAAGGAACGAACGCAGCTCCGTCACATTCTGAGGCTTGGGTGCATTTTTGATGGCCTTGGTTTTTGAGTCCGTAGGCTTGAAACCGTTAGCAGCAATTTTCCTCCCCAGGAATTCAACTTCCGGTGCCATGAAGACGCACTTCGAGCATTTCAGTATGAGTCCCACTTTGTCCAGACGATGTAAACCTCTTCCAAGTTGTTCAGATGTTCGGCGGAGTCACGGCTTGTGACCAGTATATCATCTTGGAACATGACGGTTCTGGGGACGGACTTCAGTAGACGCTCCATGTTCCTCTGAAATATGGCTGCAGCCGAGCGAATTCCAAAAGGGCACCTGTTGTAAACAGTCCTTTATGAGCGTTGATGCATGTAAGTTTCTTCGACGTGTCGACCAGCTCCTGTGTCATGTAGGCCGACGTCAGATCCAGTTTTGTGAACGACTCCCCCCCCCGTCATCAACCTTTGGTAACGGGGATTGATCCAGTTTCAGAACTCGGTTGATCGTAACCTTGTAGTCTCCACAAATCCTGACAGTGCCATCACTCTTCAACACGGGAACAATGGGACTGGCCCATTCATTAAATTCAACCAGTGATATGACCCCTTCACGCCGGAGTCTGTCCAGTTCGACTTCGACCTTCTCCCTCATCATGTATGGAACTGCCCGAACTTTATGATGGATGGGTCTTGCATCCGAGTCCACGTGGATCTGCACCTTGGCTCCTATGAAATTGCTGATACTTGCTTCAAACAGCGAGGGGAACTTGCTCAGCACTTGAGCACATGGAGTATCCTCCTCTGATGACAATGCTTTGGTCTCATTCCAATTCAATTTGATCTTTTCTAACCAGTTCCTGTCAAACAGCATTGGACCATTGCCTGGAACAATCCATAACGGTAAATCGTGAACCGCACCATCATACAACACCTTGATTACTGCACTGCCAATCACAGTTATGAGTTCTTTAGTGTACGTACGCAACATAGCATTGACTGGACTCAGCTTAGGCCTCACAGCCTTAGTATCCCACAGCCTGTCAAATGTCCTCTGGCTCATTATCGCGCCCGTGTCCAATTTCATCGATACTGGCACAGCATTAAGTTTTACATTAATCATTATAGGTTGGCTCTTTGTTCGGAACGAATGCAGTCCATACACTTCCTCCTCTGGTATCTCGGATTGCCTATCCGCATCCACGCTAGACTGGTCATCATCCTCCACATGGTGTGTCGCAGCACGCTTGCTCAGTTGCAGACACATGCGCCGGAGATGCCCCACTCTTAAACAGCCTTTACAAATATACTGTTTAAACCAACACTGATGATGCCGATGATTTCCACCACAACGCCAACACAGTGATATCGGATTCATTCCCATTAGCGGACTTTGAGCAGCCACAGATTTCACGTACGCAGTTGAGTAGGCCCTGCCATATGCAGCTCTGCCAAACGACGATACTATCTTGTTTACAGTACTTGCCATGTTCCGATTTTTCAATGATGTCTGCTTTAAGCTTTTGTCCGTCGTCATGCATGATTGGGCAATCATGATGGCGTTGCTCAAATTCAGCGTCTCCGCCGCCAGTAGCTTACGCAGGATCACCTTGTGGTTGATGCCGATTACAAAGAAGTCCTGCAGCAAGTGATTACATTACAAGATGGCTGGCCTTTTATAACTGGACCACACATGCGTGCGCACAGCCCAATGATCTCCGACAGTGGTGCCACCTGGTGGCTAGTAAAACCAAGCATACATACATGACACTCCACAAAAAAGATCAAATATAATTCCAGAACACCCTCTAACCTTATGTCTTCTATTATACATCTTGGAATAGCTGCCTTCCTTGATATATTTCTATGATCTCAGCAGTTCAGAAACCATCATGTTCCATTCAATCATCTCTATCTGTACTTATGCTTATAACTTTCAATAATATTCTATAGATAAATACTTATCCAGTTGTTTTTAAAGATGCCAATTGACATAATATCAAATGTTTTAGCTGGAATACATTCCACTCTCTAGTATGGAAAATAAAACTCTAATTTCTTTTAGGTTGGGAGTTCGGAGGCCGAGAGGTCGGGAGGCCACAGAGGTCGGTGAGTTCGGGAGGCCACTGAGGTCGGTGAGGTGAGTTGGTAAGTAGCTCTCTTTTCTCTATTTCTTTTTAAGTAGATTTTAAACTAGATAAGGCTAACTAGTGGGATGGCAGTGCAGCTCAGTCCCATGGAGTGCACAGCCTGCAGCATGTGGGAAGTCCTGGACACTTCACGCAGCCTCGACAACCATGTGTGCAGGAGGTGTCTCCAGCTTCAACTGCTCGAGCTCCGCGTTTCGGAGCTGGAGCAGCAGGTGGAGTCAATAAGGTGCATCTGCGAGGCTGAGAACTACGTGGATAGCACGTTTCAGGAGGTGGTCACCCCGCAGCTTAAAAGCGTGCAGGTAGAGGGGAAGTGGGTGACCACCAGACATAGTAAGTGTGCTAGGCAGATAGCGCAGGAGTCCCCCCGTGAGTCCATCTCACTTTCAAACCAATATTCACTTCTGAGTATTGGTAAGTACGATGGTACCTCTAGCAACCAGAGCCAATTCCAAGGCACCACGGGTGGCTCAGCTGCACGGAGGGAGGGACGAAGAACAAAAGAGCCCTAGTGATCGGGGATTCTATAGTTAGGGGAACAGACAGGCGTTTCTGCGGCCATAGATATGACTTCCGAATGGTTTTGTGCCTGCCTAGTGCCAGGGTCAAGGATGTCACAGAGCGGACACAGGGCATCCTGGGGGTGCGGGGGGGGGGGGGGGGAGGGGGGAAGGGTATGGGGGGGGGGTAAACAGCTAGAGGTCGTGGTCCATATCGGGATCAACGACATAGGTAAAATAAGGAATGAGGTCCTACAGGAAGAATTCAGGGAGCTAGGGCGAAAATTAAAGGGTACGGCCTCGAAGGTAGTAATCTCCGGGTTACTACCGGTGCCACGTGCTAATGAGTATAAGAACAGAAGGATAGAGAGGATGAACATGTGGCTGGAAAGTTGGTGTAGGAGGGAGGGCTTTACATTTTTGAGGCATTGGGACCGCTTCTGGGGGAGATGGGACCTGTACAAACTGGACTGGTTGTACCTCAACAGCACCGGGACCTATATCCTCACGGGGAGTTTTGCTAGTGCTTTTGGGGACTGTTTAAACTAGCTTGGCAGGGGGATGGGAGCCTGAGAATGAATTCAAAAGGGAAGGAAGTAAAGCTGAAATTGGATAGCAAGAATCTAGGAAGTGAATCTGTAAAACAGAGGAAACAGGGTTTAGTATGTAGGAAGTAAGGAGGTCTTCCTGTGCTGAATGCAAGGAGTACAGCGACTAAGGCAGATGAGCTAAAAGTACAGGTAGACACTTCTGAGTATGACATTATAGCCATTACAGAAACATGGCTGAAAGAGGGGCAGGTTTAGACTACGGGGGTAAAAAGGATGTGGGGGGTGGTTGCGGTACTGATTAAAGAAACTATTACAGCGGTGAGGAGGGGTGATATGTGAGAGGGATCATCAAATGAGGCCATGTGGGTTGAATTGAAAAATAAAAAAGGAGCGATCACACTGCTGGGCGCATATTATAGACCCCCAAACAGTGGGAGGGAGATAGAGGAGCAAATATGTAGGCAAATTACTGTGAAGTCCAAAAGCCATAGGGTAGTAATAGTAGGAGATTTTAACTATCCAAATATTGATTGGGACAAATTTAATGTAAAGGGTATAGAGGGCGCGGAATTCTTGAAATGCATTCAAGGGAACTTTTTTAGTCAGTATGTAGCAAGCCCAATACGAGAGGGGGCGGTCTTGGATTTAGTTTTGGGGAATGAAGCTGGGCAGGTTGAAGGGGTATTAGTGGGAGAGCACTTGGGTGCCAGTGATCATAATTCAGTCAGATTCAAGTTGGTTATGGATAAGAACAAAGATCGGCCTGGAATAAAAGTTCCAAATTGGGGAAAAGCTAATTTTGCTAAGTTAAGGAGTGATTTGGTCATGGTAGACTGGAAACAGCAGGAGACATTTAAGGAGGAGATCCAGAAGGCTCAGGCCAAACATGTGCCCTTAAAGAAAAAGGTTGGGAAAAATAATTCTAGAGCCCCCTGGATGTCTAGGAACTTACAGGGAAGGATTAAGAAAAAAAGGGACGCTTATGTCATATATCAACGGCTAAATACTATAGAATCTTTAGAGGAATATAAAAAGATAAGAGGCAAATTAAGAAGGATATTAGGAATGCTAAGAGAGAGCATGAGAAATTCTTGGCCAGTAAAATTAAGGAAAACCCTAAGATGTTTTATAAATATATTAAGAGCAAGAGGGTAACTAAACAAAGGGTAGGGTGTATTAGAGACCACGAGGGTAATCTTTGTGTGGAGGCGGAAGATGATGGGAGAATTCTTAACAAATACTTTGCATCTGTTTTCACAAAGGAAAGGAGCAATGCAGATACTGGTATCGAGGAGGAGTGTAATATTCTGGATGAAATAAATATAATGAGAGAGGAAGTATTAAGAAGTTTAGCAGCTTTGAAAGTAGAGAAGTCCCCAGGTCTGGATGAAATGCATCCCAGGCTGTTGAGTGAAGTAAAAAAGTAAATAGCGGAGGCTTAGACCATCATTTTCCAGTCCTCTTTGGATCTGGGCATGGTGCCGGAGGATTGGAGGACTGCTAATGTAGTACCCTTTTTTAAGAAGGGAGAAAGGGACAGGACGAGTAATAACAGGCCTGTCAGCCTAATCTCAGTGGTGGGAAAATTATTGGAAAAATTCCTGAAAGACAAGATAAATGTGCATTTACAAGGATTAATTAGGGACAGTCAGCACAGGTTTGTTAAGGGAAGATTGTGTCTGACTAATCTGATTGAATTTTTTGAGGAGGTAACAAAGAGGGTCAATGAGGGTAGTGCGTATGATGTTGTATATATAGACTTTAGCAAAGCTTTTGATAAGGTCCCACATGGTAGACTGGTCATGAAGGTTAAAGTGTCAAGTTGGATCTAAAATTGGCTTGGAGGAAGGAAGCAAAGGGTAATGATTGATGGATGTTATCATGACTGGAAGGATGTTTCCAGTGGGGTTCCGCAGAGCTCAGTACTGGGACCCTTTCTTTTTGTAGTATATATCAACGATTTAGATTTGAATATGGAGAGTATGATTAAGAAGTTTGCAGATGACACTAAAATTGGCTGTGTGGTTGATAATGAAGAGGAAAGTCATGGGCTGCAGGTGGATATCAATCTACTGGTCAGGTAGGCAGAGCATTGACAAATGGAATTTAATTCAGAGAAGTGTGAGGTGATGTACTTTGGGAGGGCTAATAAGGAAAGGGTATACACATTAAGCGGTAGGCCAATTAATAGTGCAGATGAACAAAGGGACCTTGGAGTGCTTGTCCACAGATCCCTGAAAGTAGCAGGCCAGGTGAATAAGGTGGTTAAGAACGCCTACAAAATGCTTGCCTTTATTGGCCGACACATAGAATATAAGAACAGGGAGGTTATGCTTAAATTGTATAATACTTTGGTTCGGCCACAGCTGGAGTATTGCGTGCAGTTCTAGTCGCCATATTATAGGAAGGACGTGATTGCACTAGAGAGGGTGCAGAGGAGATTTACTAGGATGCTGCCTGGAATGGAGAATATTAGTTATGAGGACAGATTGGATAGGCTGGGTTTGTTCTCATTGGAACAGAGGAGGTTGAGAGGAGACCTCATTGAGAGGCCTGGACATAGTGGATAGTAAGGATCTATTTCCATTGGTGGAGAGGTCTATTACGAGGGGGCATAGTTTTAAGATGGTTCGTGGAAGGTTTAGAAGGGATTTGAGGGGGGGCTTCTTTACTTTGAGGGTTGTGGGGATCTGGAACTCGTTGCCTGGAAGAGTGATGGATGCAGAAACCCTCACCACTTTTAAGAGATGATTGGATGGGCACTTAAAGTGCAGTAACCTGCAGGGTTACGGACCTAGAGCTGGTAATTGGGATTAGACTAGATGACCTTTTGTTGGACGGAGCAGATATAATGGTAAGTACTGCAGGGATAGGATACAGCCAGGGTGGTCTCCTGGACTAGTTTCGATCGCTTGGATGGGTCAGAAAGGAATTTCCCCAGATTTATTCTCCCTAAATTGGCCTGGGTTTTTATCTGGTTTTTGCTTCACCCAGGAGATCACGTGGCTCTGGTTGGGGTGGAGTGTAGAATGTTTTAGTATAACATAAGAACATAAGAACATAATAATACAAGAAATAGGAGCAGGAGTACGTCATAAGGCTCAACCTACTCAATCTTTCCTCATAAGTCAAACCCCTCATCCCCGGAATCAACCTTGTGAACCTTCTCTGAACTGCCTCCAAAGCAAGTATATCCTTTCGTAAATATGGAAACCAAAACTGCATGCAGTATTCCACGTGTGGCCTCACCAATACCTTGTACAGCTGTGACAAGACTTCCCTGCTTTTATACTCCATCCCCTTTGCAATAAAGGCCAAGATTCCCTTGGCCTTCCTGATCACTTGCTGTACCTGCATACTATCCTTTTGTATTTCATGCACAAGTACCCCAGGTCCCGCTGTACTGCAGCACTTTGCAATCTTTCCCCATTAAAATAATGACTTGCTCTTTGATTTTTTTCTGCCAAAGTGCATGACCTCACACTTTCCAACATTATACTCCAACAACGAAATTCTTGCCCACTCACTTAGCCTGTCTATGTCCTCCTGCAGCCTCTTTATGTCCTCCTCACACATTGCCCTTCTTCCATCTTTGTATCATCAGCAAACATGGCTACGTTACACTCAGTCCCCTCTTCCAAGTTGTTAATATAGATTGTAAATAGTTGAGGTCCCTGCGGCACCCCACTCGTTACAGATTGCCAACCAGAGAATGAACTATTTATTCCGACTCTCTGTTTTCTGTTTGTCAGCCAATCTTCTATCCATGCTAATATATTACCCCCAACCCCCTGAACTTTTATCTTGTGCAGTAACCTTTTATGTGATACCTAGCCAAATGTCTTCTGGAAGTCCAAATACACCACATCCACTGGTTCCCCTTTATCCACCCTGTTCGTTACATCCTCAAAGAATTCCAGCAAATTTGTCAAACATGACTTCCTCTTCATAAATCCATGCTGACTTTGCCTGACCAAATTTTGCTTTTCCAAATGTCCTGTTACTGCTTCTTTAATAATGGACCCCAACATTTTCCCAACCACAGATATTAGGCTAACTGGTCTATAGTTTCCTGCTTTTTGTCTGCCTCCTTTATATTTGCAATTTTCCAATCTGCTGGGACCTCCCCAGAATCCAGGGAATTTTGGTAAATTACAACCAATGAAACCACAATTCCTGCCGGTACTTCTCTTAAGACCCTAGGATACAAGCCATCATATCCAGGGGATTTATCTGTCTTTAGTCCCATTATCTTACTGAGCACCGCCTCCTTAGTGATTGTGATTGTGTTAAGTTCCTCCCCCCCGTGTAGCCCCTTGACTATCCACTGTTGGAATATTGTTATCATCCTCTACCTAAAAACTGATACAAAATACTTGTTTCAAGTTTCTGCCATCTCCATGTTCCCCATTACTAATTCCCCAGTCTCGTCCTCTAAGGGACCAACATTTAATTTCGCCACTCTTTTTCTTTTTATAAACCCATAGAAACTTTTACTATCTGTTTTTATATTTTGTGCTAGTTTACCTTAAGGGTATCGCAGTTGTGGTGAGGCGGATTGGTTGGGCTGGGTGCTCTTTGCCTTTCTGTCATTGTTCATAGGTTGATATGTAACCTTTAGGGCTGCTGACCAAGGGCCATGTGGCTCTTTGTTGGCCGGCGCGGACACGATGGGCCGGAATGGCCTCCTTCTGCGCTGTAAATTTCTATGTTTTTAATAATCTCGAGCCTTGCTTTAAGTTTGTTAATGTTATATTAATGCTTTAATAGCTCTACGCTCACAATGCAAATTAAATAAAGAAAGAACATGCATTAATGTAACTCCTTTTGTCTCTACGGGACATCCCAAAATGCTTCACAGCCATTGAAGTACTTTTGAAGTGTAATAAATAGTTGTCATGTCAGCAAAAGTTCTTCAAGTACTTTGCACCTACATTATCTATTCTTCTCAGCATTTTACAAACCAGAATCATGTCTCCTCTCAGTTTTATTTTCACTAATGAGAATAAGTTCAGTTCAATTTTCTCATAATAACACAGTAACGTTTTGGACAAAGATCACTGGTCCATCTAGCCCACCCTTCCAAAACATCCATCAGTTCCCTCACTGTAATTCTAAAACTAATAGCCTCATATTCCCTTGCTTAACAGTAATTCATCCAGTCATTTTTAAAACCTGTCTTGGCTTTCTATTCTACCATCCCCGCTTTTAAATTGTAGTCCCCATTACAAAAAAAAGTCTCTAAATTCCCAATTTTCATTTTACATCCACAACTTTAGACTGAATCCTCTAATCCCCAAAAGCAATGTTCCTGTAGAGCCATCTTGTAGTCTGTGTGTGTTATGATGTCGTAAGGAAAATATCACACTAGCGAATGAGGATAGGATAATCGGATTCCCTACCTGAAATTTTTGTTGGTGAAATATCCTGCCAAACAACAGAGAGATTTTGAGAGGTTCTTTGTTTTGCAGCACAGCTAAAAACCAAGGTAAATTACAAGCACACTTGGCTGAACTAAGGAGCCCAGGTGGTCACGCCTATGGGAATAATAGGGCGCTTGGGTGAGTTCCATCGTAACATTGTAGTGGCTAGAAGTATTTTTCACCGCAAATAGTATCATAGAAGTCCCCGATGATGAAAACCGTAAACAGGTGGTGTTAGAAAGAAAACGGGCTATGTTCTTGACTGAAGGAGGCCCCGAGGTGCATGAAATTCTGAAAAATGTGCTTGTTCCTGTCAAGCCGAAGGACATGCCACTGATGGAGGTTGGCACTACCATCCTGAGCCCCTGGAAATTGCTAAAAGTTATGGTTTAAGAAAACAAAATCAATTACATGACAAGAATATCAGTGAGTACATTGTAGCTTTGAAAAAGCAATCCATTCACTGTCATTTTGAAAACTTTCAGGACCGAGCATTGCGTGACTGCTTTGTTTGTGGGATGAAAAAGGAATCAATCAGAAGAAAGTTGTTTACAATCTCTAACTTGACTTTTAATTTAGCTTGTCAGACTGCTATGTCGATGGATATGGCCGACCAATAATCCTGAGAATTTCATGCCATTTCAAGTCATCAGTATCATCATAGGCAGTCCCTCGGAATCGAGGAGGACGTGCTTCCACTCCCAAAGTGAGTTCTTTGATGGCTGAACAGTCCGGTACGAGAGCCACAGACCCTGTTACAGGTGGGACAGACATTCGTCGAGGGAAGGGATCGGTGGGGCTGGTTTGCCGTGCGCTCCTTCCGCTGCCTGCGCTTGGCCTCTTCATGCTCTTTGCGTTGAGACTTGAAGAGCTCAACACCCTCCCGGATGGGCTTTCTCTACCTCGGGCGGTCTGCGGCCAGAGTCTCCTAGGTGTCAGTGGTGATGTCGCACTTTACCAGGGAGGCTTTGAGGGTGTCCTTATAATGTTTCCGCTGTCCTCCTTTGGTTCGTTTACCATGAAGGAGCTCCGCATAAAGCATTTGCTTAGGGAGTCTCTTATGTGGCTTGCGCACTGTGTCATCAGTCAACCGAGATGAATCGCCTGCAGGTTAGAAGTAAAAGGACTCAGCAAATTGCCAAGGTAACAGCGCATTGCAGTCGTGCTATTAGTGTCTGGGCCAATACATTTCTCAAAGCTGTCCATATGTGAAGGAAGAATGTTTCTTCTACAAGAAAACTGGGCATCTTGCAAAGGTATGCCGATTGAAGAATAAGTCGATGTTCATTGCTAGAAGTATCAATCGCCAGAGACTACATAGCATTGAAGAGAAGCAGCAGGACACAGAAACATAGAAAATAGGTGCAGGAGTAGGCCATTCGGCCCTTCGAGCCTGCACCACCATTCAATATGATCATGGCTGATCATGCAACTTCAGTACCCCACTCCTGCTTTCTCTCCATACCCCGTGATCCCTTTAGCCGTAAAGGCCACATCTAACTCCCCTTTGAATATATCCAACGAACTGTACTCAACAACTTTCTGTGATAGAGAATTCCATAGGTTCACAATTCTCTGAGTGAAAAAGTTTCTCGTCATCTCGGTCCTATATGGCTTACCCCTTGTCCTTAGACTGTGACCCCAGGTTCTGGACTTCCCCAACATCGGGAACACTCTTCCTGCATCTAATCTGTCCAATACCGTCAGAATTTTATATGCTTCTATGAGATCCCTTCTCATTCTTCTAAATTCCGATGAATATAAGCCTAGTCGATCCAGTCTTTCTTCATATGTCAGTCCTGACATCACAGGAATCAATCTGGTGAACCTTCGCTGTACTCCCTCAACAGCAAGAATGTTCTTCCTCAGATTAGGAGACCAAAACTGTGCACAATACTCAAGATGTGGTCTCACCAAGGCCCTGAACAACTGCAGCAAGACCTCCCTGCTCCTATACTCAAATCCTCTCGCTATGAAGGCCAACATGCCATTTGCTTTCTTAACGATCTGCTGTACCTGCATACCTACTTTCAATGACTGATGTACCATGACCCCCAGGTCTTGTTGCACCTCCCCTTTTACTAATCTGTCACCATTCAGATAATAATGTGCCTTCCTGTTTTTGCCACCAAAGTGGATAACCTTACACTTATCCACATTATACTGCATCTGCCATACATGTGCCCACTCACCTAACTTGTCCAAGTCACCCTGCAGCCTCTTAGCATCCTCCTCACAGCTCACACTGCCACCCAACTTAGTGTCATCTGCAAACTTGGAGATATTACATTCAATTCCTTTGTCTAAATCATTAATATATATTATAAATAGCTGGGGTCCCAGCACTGAACCTTACGGTACCCCACTAGTCACTGTCTGCCATTCTGAAAAGGACCCGTTTATTGCCACTCTTTGCTTCCTGTCTGCCAACCAGTTCTCTATCCACGTGAATACACTACCTCCAATCTCATGTGCCTTAATTTTGCAAACTTAGCTCTTGTGTGGGACCTTTTCAAAAGCCTTTTGAAAGTCCAAATACACCACATCCACTGGTTCTCCCTTATCCACTCGACTAATTACATCCTCAAAAAATTCCATTAGATTTTTCAAACATGATTTCCCTTTCATAAATCCATGCTGACTTGGACCGATCCTGTCACTGCTTTCCAATTGTGCTGTTGTTACATCTTTAATAATTGATTCCAGCATTTCCCTACTTCCGATGTCAGGCTAACCGGCCTGTTTTCTCTCTCCTTTTTTAAAAAGAGGGGTTACATTAGCTACCCTCCAATCCACAGGAACTGATCCAGAGTCCATGGAATGTTGGAAAATGACCACCAATGCATCTACTATCTCTAGGGCCACTTCCTTAATTACTCTGGGATGCAGACTATCAGGCCCTGGGGATTTATCAGCCTTCAATCCCATCAATTTCCCTAACACCATGTCCTGACTGATAAGTATTTCCCTCAGTTCCCGAAGTTCCTCCTTCTCGCTAGACCCTCGGTCCCCTTGTATTTTCAGGAGATTATTTGTGTCTTCCTTAGTGAAGACAGAACCAAAGTATTTGTTCAATTGGTCTGCCATTTCCTTGTTCCCCATTATGAATTCACCTGATTCTGACGGCAAGGGACCTCCATTCGTCTTCACTAATCTTTTTCTCTTCACATATCTATAGAAGCTTTTGCAGTCAGTTTTATGTTCCCTGCAAGCTTACGCTCATACTCTATTTTCCCCCTCCTAATTAAACCCTTTGTCCTCCTCTGCTGAATTCTAAATTTCTCCCAGTCCTCCAGTTTGCTGCTTTTTCTGGCCAATTTATATGCCTCTTCCTTGGATTTAACACTATCCTTAATTTCCCTTGTTAGCCACGGTTGAGCCACCTTCCCTGTTTTATTTTTACGCCAGACAGGGATGTACAATTGTTGAAGTTCATCCATGTGATCTTTAAATGTCTGCCATTGCCTATCCACCATCAACCCTTTAAGTATCATTCACCAGTCTATCCTAGCCAATTCACGTCTCATACCATCAACGTTACCTTTCTTTAAGTTCAGGATCTTAGTCTCTGAATTAACTGTGTCACTCTCTATCTTAATGACGAATTCTACCATATTATGGTCACTCTTCCCCAACGGGCCTCTTACAACAAGATTGCTAATTTAATCCTCTCTCATTACACAAGACCCAGTCGAGGATGCCCTGCTCTCTAGTTGGTTCCTCGACATATTGGTCTCGAAAACCATCCCTTTTACACTCCAGGAAATCCACCACCACAGTATTGCTACCAGTTTGGTTAGCCCAATCTATATGTAGATTAAAGTCATCCATGATAACTGCTGTACCTTTATTGCACGCATTCCTAATTTCCTGCTTGATGCCATCCCCAACCTCACTACTACTCTTTGGTAGTCTGTACACAACTCCCACTAACGTTTTCTGCTCTTTGGTGTTTCGCAGCTCTACTCATATAGATTCCACATCATCCAAACTAATGTCTTTCCATACTATTGCGTTAATCTCCTCTTTAACCAGTAACGCTACCCCACCTCCTTTTCCTTTCTGTCTATCCTTCCTGAATATTGAATACTCCTGGATGTTGAGTTTCCAGCTTTGGTTACCCTGGAACCATGTCTCTGTAATCCCAATTACATCATATCCGTTAACAGCTATCTGCGGAGTTAATTCATCCACCTTATTACAAATGCTCCTCGCATTGAGACTCAACGCCTTCAGGTTTGTTTTTTTTAACACTCTTTGCCCTTTTAGAATTATGTTGTAATGTGGCCCTTTTTGATTTTTGCCCTTGATTTCTCTGCCCTCAACTCTTACTTTTCTCCTTCCTACCTTTTGCTTCTGCCCTCTTTTTACTTCCCTCTGCCTCCCAGCATAGATTCCCATCCCCCTACCATATTAGTTTAAACCCTCCCCAACAGCACTAGCAAACACTTCGCCAAGGACATCGATTCTGGTCCTGCCCAGTCGCAGACCGTCCGTTTTGTACTGATCCCACCTCCCCCAGAACCGGTTTCAATATCACAGGAATTTAAATCCCTCCCTCCTGCACCATTCCTCAAGCCACATATTCTTCTGAACTATCCTGCTATTGCTACTCTGACTAGCACGTGGCACTGGTAGTAATCCTGAGATTACTACCTTTGAGGTCCTACTTTTTAATTTAACTCCTAGCTCCCTAAATTCAGCTTGTACGATCTCATCCCATTTTTTACCTATATCGTTGGTACCTATATGCACCACGACAGCTGGCTGTTCACCCTCCCCCTCCAGAATGCCCTGCAGCCGCCCTGAGACATCCTTGACCCTTGCACCAGTGAGGCTCGTTTGCGGCCGCAGAAACGCTTATCTATTCCCCTTGCAATAGAATCCCCTACCACTATAGCTCTCCCACACTTTTTCCTGCCCTCCTGTGCAGCAGAGTCACCCCTAGTGCCATGAACTTGGCTGCTGATGCCTTCCCCTGATGAGTCATCTCCCCCAATAGTACCCAAGGTGGTGTATCTGTTTTGGAGGGAGGTGACCGTAGGGGACTCCTGCACTACCTTCCCTCCCTTGGTCTTCCTGATGGTCACCCATTCCCTATCTGCCTGTGTAACCTTTACTCTCGGTGTGACTAGTTCACTAAACGTGTTATCCATGACGTCCTCAGCATCGCGGACGCTCCAGAGTGAATCCATGCGCAGTTCCAGTGCCACAATGCGGTCTGACAGCAGCTGCAGCTGGACACACTTCCTGCACACATAGTAGCCTGTCCCTGACTTCCCATATAGTACAGGAGGAGCATGACATGGCTCTGGGCTTTCCTGCCATGACTTAACCCTTAGATTAAATTGATTTACCAACAATGCCAAAGGTTTCCTACTGATAAGAAGAAAAAGAAAAAGAAAAAGAAAAACTACTCACCAGTCAACCAGCCAATCACTTACCTGCTTGGCTGTGACATCGCACTTCGATTGTTTTTTACTTATATTTTGCCTTTTGACCCTGCACCAGCTAGCTTCTCCTGACTGCTGGCATCCTTTTATGGGCCTCGCTGCTCCTGACCTGCTCCGCTCTGACCTCCCCTGCTTCTCCCGACTGCTGCTCCTCCGACTGCCGCTGGCCTTTTATAGGCCTCGAGCCTCCCGATCCCGCTGGCTGCTCCCAACGAGGAGGTTCTGGAGATACACGTCATCATGGGCATGAGGCTATCTAACAGCGATTTGCGATGTATCGTCATCCAAGTAAGGGGTTATGGGGAGTGGGCAGGGAAGTGGACCTGAGTCCATGGTCAGATCAGCCATGATCTTATTAAATGGGGGAGCAAGCTCGAGGGGCCACATGACCGACTCCTGCTCCTATTTCTTAAGTTGCACCATTTGAAGTAGGGTGGTATAATGGAACCTTGGTATGTTTCACACCATTTCTGCTCATGAACTGTCCAAATTATTCTGAACAAAATTGCAGCCCATTATCAGACACAATTTCTTCTGGGAGTCCATATGAAGAAAACAATCTTCACAAATTGTCTAGTGTTTTACTTGTTGTTATTTTCCACATTGGAAACACCACTACCCATTTCAAATGACTATCAATCACAATATACAATTGTTGTCCTTCCAGCTCAGCAAAATCTATATGTAACCTTTGCCAAACCCTGGGAGGCCATTTCCATGGCTGTATTGGTACTGATGGTGGTTTCTTGCTTACCAATTGACATGTTTTACACTTACGAACGATGTACTTTATATCCTTATCTAGACCTGGCCACCATAAGTAACTGCATGCAAAACTCTTGGTCAAGCACATTCCCAGTTGCCGGTCATAAAGATTTCCTAACAATTTGAACCTGAACTTATTTGGAATAACGACTCTTGCACCCCATATGATACAATCTTTTTCCACTAATAATTCATTCCTACAAATGAAGTATGGATGAATATATTTCTCTGATACCTGGTTTGGCCAGCCATTTGCTATGTAATCATACACCTTTGACATAACTGGGTCATGTTTGGTTGCTCTACCAATCTTTTCAGCTGTGACTGGCAGCTCATCAATGTATGAAAAATAGAAGACTTCTTCTACCTTAGAGATAATGTTCTCAGTTTCTAGTCTTTTAAGTTCTTGCTCAACTTTTTCCTTGAGTGCATATGATATGGGACGAGGCTTGTAGTAAACTGGTCTAGCGTCTTTCTGTACTCTAATACTTGCCTTGAAGCCTTGGATCGGATTGCCTGTTTCACGGAACACCTTCGGATACTGTTTGGTAACATCATCCTTCGAAGCAAATCTCGTTTCGACACGAAAAATCTCATTCCAATCCAGCTTCAATGGTCCCAACCAATTTCTACCTATCAAAGCCGTTTGTCTCCTGCCACTACTAAGAGAGGCAAGCTCTGAAACTGATCCTTGTATTTCACCTTTACAGTGATATGTCCAACCACAGGGATTTACTCTCCTGAGAAGCCTCGCAGCTCTATCTGGATAGGCAATGGCAAACATTTAAAGATCACATGGATGAACTTCAACAATTGTACATCCCGGTCTGGAGTAAAAATAAAACGGGGAAGGTGGCTCAACCGTGGCAGCAAGGGAAATTAAGGATAGTGTTAAATCCAAGGAAGAGGCATAAAAATTGGCCAGAAAAAGCAGCAAACCTGAGGACTGGGAGAAATTTAGAATTCAGCAGAGGAGGACAAAGGGTTTAATTAGAGGGGGAAAATAGATTATGAGAGGAAGCTTGCAGGGAACATAAAAACTGACTGCAAAAGCTTCTATAGATATGTGAAGAGAAAAAAATTAGTGAAGACAAACGTAGGTCCCTTGAATTCAGAATCAGGTGAATTTATAATGGGGAACAAAGAAATGGCAGACCAACTGAACAACTACTTTGCTTCTGTCTTCACGAAGGAAGACATAAATAACATTCTGGGAATACTAGGAGACCGAGGGTCTAGTGAGAAGGAGGAACTGCAGGAAATCCTTATTAGGCAGGAAAGTGTGTTCGGGAAATTGATGGAATTGAAGGTCGATAAATCCCCCAGGCCTGATAGTCTATATCCCAGAGTACTTAAGGAAGTGGCCCGAGAAATAGTGAATGCATTGGTGATCATTTAGTAGCAGTCTATCGACTCTGGATCAGTTCCTATGGACTGGAGGGTAGCTAATGTAACACCATTTTTTAAGAAGGGAGTGAGAGAGAAAACAGGTAATTATAGACCGGTTAGCCTGACATCAGTAGTGGGGAAAATGTTGGGATCAATTATTAAAGATGAAATAGCAGCACATTTGGAAAGCAGTTACAGGATCGATCCAAGCAATGGAAGCAAGTCATCCTCTTTCGAGGGACCGCCTATGATTTTACTCTGACAACTCCCCACACATTACCTTATGCTGTCTACCTTACAGTCATGCATTACTATTTTGCCATCAATCCCATAGGCACTCATGAGTCAGTCTATGTGTCAAATGCTCTCCTGAAATCCAAGTAAAGAACACACGTTGCTTCACATTTATTCACCAGATTTGTTTGGACATAATATGCCCCTTCTAAATCCATACCAACTCTCTCTAATCAGACTTCTGTCTTCCACATGGTCCCTTATGCTGTCCCTCAACATCTCATACACTTCCTCACAGTTGAGGGAAAGTTTACAGCTCTGTAATTTGATGGTTCATCCTGTGCTCCTTTTTAAATATGGAGTGGTGTCACATTTGCCACGTTCCAATCCACTGGGATACTATCAAATACCAGGGAGCTTTGAAAAATAGGGTTGGAGCTTTGAAAGATAGAATTGAGGAGATCTGCAATGTCCTCAACCAACATCCTTTGTTGGAAATCATTAAAGCCCATGGCATTGGTTAAAAAAGAAAGACTTGCATGTATATAGCACCTTTCATGACCACCGGACATCTCAAAGTGCTTTACAGCCAATGAAGTACTTTAGAGTGTCATCATCATAGGCAGTCCCTCGGAATCGAGGAAGACTTGCTTCCACTCTTAACATGAGTTCTTAGGCGGCTGTACAGTCCAATACGAGAACCACAGTCTCTGTCACAAGTGGGACAGATAGTCATTGAGGGAAGGGGTGGGTGGGACTGGTTTGCCACACGCTCTTTCCACTGCTTGCGCTTGATTTCTGCACGCACTTGGTGACAAGACGCAAGATGCTCAGTGCCCACCTGGATGCGCTTCCTCCACTTAGGGCGGTCTTTGGCCAGGGTCTCCCAGGTATCAGTGGGGATGTTGCACTTTATCAAGGAGGCTTTGAGGGTGTCCCTGTAACGTTTCCCCTGCTCACCTTTGACTCGTTTGCCGTGAAGGAGATCCGAGCTTTGGAGTGTAGTCACTGTGGTAATGTAGAAAACGCGGCAGCTAATTTGCCCACAGCAAGCTCCCACAAACAGCAATGCTATAATGAGCAGATGTTTTTTGTTATGTTATGTTGATTGGAGGATTAATTATTGGCCAGGATACCGGGGATAACTCTCCTGCTCTTCTTTGAAATAGCGGCATGGAATTTTTTATGTCCCGAAAGACAGCACCCCGACAGTGCAGCACTCCCTAAGTGTGACGGACGGTTTGCTCCGGCGGTGCAATATAAGTTATCTGGGACTTGGGACTCTTCGGGTCCCGAGTTCTGCACACATGCGCTATTCCATTGACCTCTGCTCCCCCTTCTGCACCCCCCTCCCTCCCGCCCTGAGAAGAATAGTCCGGAGGCCAGAGACTGCCGACGTCGGATTGCAGGTAAGTGTCTCCAGGTACATTTACATTTTTTATTGTTTTGTGCAGTGTTTTTGATTTATTTATAATACTTATATTGATATTTATTTATTTATGTTCCTGTGTTTCTGGGGGGGCGGTGGCGGTGGAATAGATCTCTGGGGGGGAGGATTAGATCTCTGGGGGGATTAGAACTCTGGGGGGGATTAGATCTCTGGGGGGGATTAGATCTCTGGGGGGATTAGATTACTGGGGGGATTAGATCTCTGGAGGATTAGATCTCTGGGGGGGATATTAGATCTCTGGGGGATGTTAGATCTCTGGGGGGATATTAGATCTCTGGGGGATGTTAGATCTCTGGGGAAAGGACTAGATCACTGTTGGGATTAGATCACCGGGGGATTAGATCTCTGGGGAGGATTCGATCTCTCTGGGGGAGGTTAGATTTCTCTGGGTGGGATTAGATCTCTGGGGAGGGGGGGAAATTAGATCGCCAGGGGAAGATTAGATCTCTGGAGGGGCGGACTAGTGTGCTAGGCGGATTAGATCTCTCTGGGTGGATTAGATCTCTGGGGGGGTACTAGATCGTTGGGGAGGAGGATCATATTTCTGGTGGGGGAGAGAAATAGATTGCTGGGGGGAGGAGTAGATCGCTGGCAGTCGGAGGGGGGAGGAATATTGTAGTTTACATACCGCCGACATATCATCGGCATAAAATCAGCTTTTTTCAGACGGTGTGCAGCTCCGGTGGTATGTCGGCAGTATGCTTTTGGGCGTTCTGTAGGGTGCTCCATGTGGGCGGATGGTATGCATACCGCCCGGTGGTGTGTCGCTGATGAATTTCCCGCCGGGCGGTATGTGGGCGGTATGTAGGTATGTTTTGATCAATTTCGCGATTTTGTGCAGTATGTCGGCGGTATATGGGCAGTATGCAGTGGTATGTCCACCAATTTTGGCCCCTTGAAGTACTTCAATTAACTCCCTCATTCTATGCCAGAAAATTTAAAATCCCCCATGATTATAACTGAGGTTTTAGCATTAATCTTTTTTATGACTTCCTGTATCTACTCCTTTTACAGTGTAGTGGCTTGTTCTCGTTACACCTTTCAGATCCATCCAAAGAGATTCTTCCAAATTCCAATTCCTCGCTCTATGATACTCTTTCTTAAGATATGTTTCAGTAATTCCTATAATATCTATTACATCCTTTCTTACCAACGTTTATAACTCATCTTTTTTATTTCTTATTCTCCTGGCAAAGATTAGTGGGAAAGCGGGTTTTGTAGAGGACACAGAGAGGCTGCAAAGAGATTTAGATAGGTTAAGCGAATGGGCTAAGGTTTGGCAGATGGAATACAATGTCGGAAAGTGTGAGGTCATCCAGCTTGGAAAAAAAAGCAGTAAAAGGGAATATTATTTGAATGGGGAGAAATGACAACATGCTGAGGTGCAGAGGGACCTGGGGGTCCTTGTGCATGAATCCCAAAAAGTTAGTTTGCAGGTGCGGCAGGTAATCAGGAAGGCGAATGGAATGTTGGCCTTCATTGCAAGAGGGATGGAGTACAAAAGCAGGGAAGTCCTGCTGCAACTGTATAGGGGATTGGTAAGGCCGCACCTGGAGTACTGCGTGCAGTTTTGGTCACCTTACTTAAGGAAGGATATACTGGCTTTGGAGGGGGTACAGAGACGTCCTCCTCACAGCTCACACCGCCACCCAGCTTAGTGTCATCTGCAAACTTGGAGCTATTACTCTCAATATTGATTCACAGGAACCACACCTCATTTTCAAAAAAGGAAAAAAAAGACTTGCATTGATGTAGAGCCTTTCACGACCTCAGGACGTCCTAAAGCACTTTACAACCAACAAAGTACTTTTGAAGTGTAGTTACTATTGTAATGTAGGGACGTGGCAGTCAAGCTCCCAAAAACACCAATGTGATAATGACCAGATAATCTCTTTTTGTGATGTTGATGATAGGATAAATATTGACCAGGACACTGTCACTGTCACTTTAATTCCCCTGCCACTCCCACTCTGACCTCTCTGTTCTCAGCCTCTTACACTGTTCCAACGAAGCTCAACCTAAGCTCAAGGAACAGAATCTCATCTTTCAATTAGGCCTTCTGGACTCAACATCGAGGTCAACAATTTCAGATCATAACCTTTGCCCTCATTTTTTCAGATGGCAACTGTTGATGATTCTGCCATTCCCGTTCACACCTCTTCTCGACCTATCTTTTGTTTCTTTACTTGTCCCATTACTATCTCCTTCTGCTTTGTACTATCACGCCTTTTGTCATTTAATCTCTCCTGCCTTTTACCCATCACAGAGCTTTCCTTTTGATCTTTCTTCCCCTTCCCCTTTCCCTGCCTCTGCACTTGCTTAAAACTTGTTTTATTTCATTTTTCCTACCTTCTTTGCTGTGTATAACTTGCATCTGAGCCTTATCAGGAGATTTCGTTTAAATAAAAGAAAATGTACTCTGTCCAATTTTACCCAACAATACCCTCACTGCCACAGGCTGAAATCCTTGTAAAGACAAATGAACTATTGATAAGAGCAGCTGTGGTTAAACATGAAAGCCAGGATCACATTGCCCTGTTTATCAAGATTGTCTTAACAGCAGGAAAAAAAGCAGAAAAGGAAAAAAAATCTAACAACTCTGACAAGCAAATCACTGCTTAATCTACTTATTTATTTATTTTGCCAGTTGAGACCCAATTTAAGGATGTAGGCTAATTTGTCTCCCTGCTTTTCCAAGCCGAAGGGTCAAATATCATTGTAAACCTGCAGGTTTTCAGGACATATGTTCTGTGTTGCTCCAGATGGTTGTATATATATAGATATATATATATATACATACAGCTTTTAAAACAGGGAGAATAATTATATTTATTGCTTCCTCATGTCCAATCTATTCAGTTCATTCCTCTTGTTTTAAAGATGTACCGTTCTTCATCCTGGCCTGTCCCACCATAATCTGTATTTTTCCCCATTACGTCTGTGTGTGCCGGCTCGGTTACAAGCCGGCTCAGCAGTTTATACTTTCCTGCAATTAAAATAATTAGAGATTTCCTGAGCCAACTTACAGGTTTCGGACCAATTTTACTTGTAAATCTTTCAAAACAATGAAGAAGAAATGAGAAATACAGTGAGCTAAGCAAACATGTTTAAAGGAAACCAATCTTGGAGCAAAAAATCACGCTGCTATCAGGCCACATTATTTTTAAGACTAAGTGGCAGCAGCATGAAAATTGACTTAAGTGCAGGAAAATCATGAACACATTGATTTAAATGGGGATGGATCTATGATAATTGCCTTCTAACTTTTTTGCTGAGGGCAATTGTGGAGCACAAGTCCCAGGAAAATATGGAGCGGCATAACTAATGCCGTAAGTTGCTGACCCAATAATTTCCTTTTCCTTTTGCTCCGTTCAAGGGTCCCTGCACCACAGATGCTCCGTAACAATGGTGCAAGTCCCCAGGAAAATCTGGACCATTATTTTTCCTGGTATTCACCGTTGCTCATTTTGGGTTACATTTTAATTCAAGAAGATTAAAGTCTTACCAAGCATGAAGAGGATCTCCACAAAGATGTCACTCACACTGGGCGGGTTTCTTGAAGCAGCAGAATGGTCATCTCTGCTTACGCTAAAGCAGACGTTGTATGGAACAGTGACCGCAACATAAAACGTTGCCAAGAGGATCAACCAATCCCATCCGGCTTTGAAAGTGCCATAATGAAGCAGAATAAACCTGGATTTCTGAATAGCTGCAACTTTATACTCTGGAAGTGCTGGTTTCTCTCCAAAGACATTCTGTTTAAAACAAGTTAAAAAAAAAGCAAGATATGTATATTGTTTTGTGTACTATTGGAACTTTCTCCAAAATGTTCTACAAACACTCAAAATGCTGTAATTTTGCCTCAAACTGAATTGAGCTGAAGAGTAATACCAATCATGTGCTAACTGTAGATAAATAAAGGTATCTTTTATTGCAGTATTTTTCTTTAGTAATGAAATGGCAAATTCTTGTGCTATAAATATTGTTTTAAAGTTAGCTATGTATCTGCTTGAGGATTGCATCCATGGGTAAATGTGATAAAACCTGGTGGCACTGAGCCATACAAACCAGACATATCGAAATCAAGTTTCTGGTCTATGCTGAGCTAGCTGATCTCTGCCAAGTGGTGTTAATGCTACCATTGGTCTCAAAGGGGCTGAAATTGGTGAACATACAGCCCGCGGACCGCCTATATAACGCCTAAAATCACGAAATTGATCAAAAAATACTTTCCTTCTAAACTCCAGTGAATAAAGGCCGAGTCGATCCAGTCTCTCCTAATATGTCAGTCCTGCCATCCCGGGAATCAGTCTGGTGAACCGTCGCTGTACTCCCTCAATAGCAAGAACGTCCTTTCTCAGATTAGGAGACCAAAACTGAACACAATATTCCAGGTGAAGCCTCACCAATGCCCTGTATGATTGCAATAATATCTCCCTGCTCTTATACTCAAATCCCCTAGCTATGAAGGCTAACATACCATTTACCTTCTTCATCGTCTGCTGTACCTGCATGCCAACTTTCAATGACTGATGTACCATGACACCCAGGTCTCGTTGCACCTCCCCTTTTCCTAATCTGCCGCCATTCAGATAATATTCTGCCTTTGCGTTTTTGCCACCAAAGTGGATAACCTCACATTTATCCACATTACACTGCATCTGCCATGCATTTGCCCACTCACTTAACCTGTCCAAGTTACCCTGCAGCCTCTTAACGTCCTCCTCACAGCTCACACCGCCACCCAGCTTAGTGTCATCTGCAAACTTGGAGATATTACACTCAATTCCTTCATCTAAATCATTAATGTATATTGTAAAGAGCTGGGGGCCCAACACTGAGCCCTGCGGCACCCCACTAGTCACTGCCTGCCATTCTGAAAAGGACCCGTTTATCCCGACTCTCTGCCTCCTGTCTGCCAACCAGTTCTCTATCCACATCAGTACATTATCCCCAATACCATGTGCCTTAATTTTGCACACCAATCTCTTGTGTGGGACCTTGTCAAAAGCCTTTTGAAAGTCGAAATACACCACATCCACTGGTTCTCCCTTGTCCACTCTACTAGTTACCTCTCCAAAAAATTTCAGAAGATTTGCCAAGCATGATTTCCCTTTCATTAATACATGCTGACTTGGACCGATCCTGTTACTATTTTCCAAATGCACTGCTATTTCATCACTACTGATGTCAGGCTAACCGGTCTATAATTACCCATTTTCTCTCTCCCTCCATTTTTAAAAAGTGGTATTACATTAGCTATCTTCCAGTCCATAGGAATTGATCCAGAGTCGATAGACTGTTGGAAAATGATCACCAATGCATCCACTATTTCTTGGGCCACTTCCTTAAGTACTCTGGGATGCAGACTATCAGGCCCCGGGGATTTATCGGCCTTCAATCCCATCAATTTCCCTAACACAATTTCCCGTCTAATAAGGATTTCCTTCAGTTCCTCCTTCTCACTAGACCCTCGGTCCTCTAGTATATCCGGAAGGTTATTTGTGTCTTCCTTCGTGAAGACAGAACCAAAGTATTTGTTCAACTGGTCTGCCATTTTTTTGTTCCCCATTATAAATTCACCTGAATCTGACTGCAAGGGACCTACGTTTGTCTTCACTAATCTTTTTCTCTCAACATATCTATCGAAGCTTTTGCAGTCAGTTTTTATGTTTCCGGCAAGCTTCCTCTCATACTCTATTTCCCCACCGCCGGATTAAATCTGAAGGGTTAATAGCGTTAGTGTGAAATTGCTGTGCTTTAGAAAATGTACTATATGACAGAATGAGATAAGCAATTGCGAAAATGTCACAAGACGCTGAGCAAGAAAGAAACCAATCACACCAGACGCTGGCCGAAGATAAGGAAATAAGCCAGACAGTGACGAAAAAAACTCATTGCGTAGACACTTTTTGCAATGCCAGATGTAGAAGCAGTGACATGTGACCTTTGCGGTTTACGACTTTAAATACTCATTTTTTGTAAACCCAAATTGAGTTGTTGCCTGGTTGAGGGACCTACATACAACTCCCCTGGTACCTTGTATAAATAAGCTGTGTGTGTTTTCAACTCTCTAACGTAGTCTCGGAGTAGATTTATTTCTACCTTAGGGTTTTCCACCAACAGTTTTGGCGCTGCGAGCAAGGTGTACCGTTAAGCCCTCCTGACCGAACGTACGGGGATAAGGTCGGATTTCATGACATCCCAGAAATTGGAATGTCGAACCGGCAGTGGTGAGGCTGCCGGACACCCAACAAACAAGTGAGACTCGGAGAGGTTTGATAACAGACACAGTGAGTAGAAATTAAGATAAAATCGAATATAAGTAAGATAAGTGCTGTGTAAGAGAAACGAGTGTCCCCGTAACTTCAATTGTCACAAACTATCTCAATCACCTAACTTGAGCCGGAATTAAGAGGGCAAATGCCCCATATGATGGCCAAGGATTAAGGTCAAAGGGAACACCGGGAGGACAAAGTGACAGCGGAAACCTGTGAGTGACTATGTGATACGCATGAACTGGTGTGAGAGTTGAGGGATAATCCCATCGCAAAAAATAAGTGACGGAGTAGAAGTAGGCCCCCGTGAAGAGACTCATTTGCAGAGAAAGCGAGGGAAGGTTAGATCACATAATGGAGTCGGGGGAAGACCTTGAATGGGGGCTGGGAGAGTCTCTTAGTAGGTTTATGCAGATGACCAGAAGGGCTTAATAGATAAAATGATTAAAGATGCGTGGGATCCCTCGGCTGTCCCCAAGGAGCAAAAGAATTGGTGGGAGAAACAGAAACAGAAAAAGGCAAAGAAAGCCGGAGTACTTTTAGTACATCAATTATGTGTGTTAGAAAGTAAAACCAAACAATTAGTAGAGAAAAGTAAGGAGACAGAAGCCGAGAATAAGAAATGGAGAGAGCGGTATAAACAAACCGGCAAGTGGGGGGGATCAGATCATGACCTCCCTCTGACTTATGTTGCCGCAGTAGCGGCCTCGGCTCCTCCCTTTGATGAGGAGACCGAGATGGAAGGGTCAAATTCAGTAAATACAGAAAGGGCAGCCCCTCTTAGGGTAACCCAGGGCATACAGGGAGGGAACCCCCGATATCAATACTACACTTTCACCCCCACAGAAAAACAAATGAATCAGGATTTGGGAAGTCTACAACCACAGAAGAGAAATGTAGAATTTTGGCAAAAGCTAGAAGAATTGTATGAGACCCACGATATGCATGAACGAGATGTCCACCATATAGTTCGGTCTAAGTGTCCAAAGGACTGGTGGACAAGGCTCGCACCCCCTCACAGTGACGGCACATGGATACCTGCCATGGGTGCCACAAGGGCACAACGGGACGCTGCCAGAATGGGGTTCATCCTGGCTGTACAGGCCTTAATGGGAGCATCCACTCCAAATTGGGGATTGATAATGCAGACCCACCAGAAAAAGGGAGAAAACGCCAATGACTATGGAGAGAGGTTATGGTTCTAATACCCAAGAATCCTCAGGACAGGTGGCCCCGAACAGAGACGACCCAACCTTCGTGAAAATGTTTAAAGACGGCCTTTCGGTCAACCATCAAAAGATCTTAAAAATGGGTGTGGTTTTCTCGGACAGCTATGACCAAGCTGTCCAGTGGGCATGCCACATTAACTCTGGGGGAATAAAACAAGAAGTGGCCGCGGCTAAGAGTAGTAATAGTGCGGGCCGAGGGGAATGCTACAACTGTGGTAAGATGGGTCATTTTGCCGCCGACTGTAGGGGCCCCAAAAGACCAACCGTCCAATGTGACAATTGCGGGAAAAAGGGACATGCCACTGATAAATGTTGGGCGCCCAAGGAGAAAAGAAATAGTCAGTCAGGCCTTAGAGTAGAGGAGATGAACCGACAGCAGCTAATCACAGCGTTGAGGGACTTAGGAAGAGATTGAAGGCCAGCGGCCCCCGTGGGGCAGGGAGAGGATCCACGTAATCACATAACAGCGCTGTTAGGGGGCCGGCATTGTGATATGTTAGTGGATACCGGAGTATCGGTTTCTCTGACAGATATTCCCTTACCCACAACTAAACATGTAGTCCATATAACTGGCATCGGAGGATTTGCCACCAAAGCCCACCAGAGTGAAGTAATTCTATTGGAGATAGCCAGTATTCTAATCCCGGCACAATTTTCTGTATGCCCAAATGCAGAAGGGACCATATTGGGGATCGACCTCCTGGAACAGTTAGGGGCAATAATAGACCCACAGAATAAGAGAATAGTTTGGGGAAATAAGTGAGGACGCAAAATCACGACGTACGTGAAACAGACTAATTTGCACAATCACGCAAAGGTCGGAAGTGTGCAACTTCTCACCCGAGATTGGGATACAGAAGGAGACTACGGCCCATTATGCGAACAAATGAGGGAAGTGTGGGCTCAATCAAAGCAGGATTGTAGGCTGGTAAAGACCAAGCCAGTGGTCATTCCTGGGCCCGAACACACTCCTCATAAGCAATACCCCATTAAACCTGAAGCCCGAGAGGCCGTAAAACAAATAGTGCAGGACCTCTTGCAGAGCGGTGTCCTTCGGGAAGCTGAAAGCACTACGAACTCGCCAACCTGGCCCGTAAAGAAACCAGATGGGTCATACCGATTGACCATAGACGATACGGCGTGAAATAAAGTAACTCCCCGCCAGCACCCCATCGTAGCAAGCCCAGCGACCATATTTAATGGACTGAAACCAGAACATAAAATATTCACAGTCTTAGATATGGCTAATAGATTTTGGTCCATACCATTAGCCCAGGAGTCCCAAGATAAATTCGCATTCATGGTCGGAGATAAGCAGTACACTTGGTCACGAGTGCCCCAGGGTTTTCAGAACAGTCCGGCCATATTTCACCGAACTATGAGTCGAGCCTTGGAGACCGTAGATTTAGCCCCCTACCGAAGTACCATCCTCCAATATGTGGACGATCTGTTGATTGCCTCAGAGGACAAGAGAGGACATATGGGGGCTCTAATAGAAACTCAAGAAGCCTTAAAGAAAGCGGGATTTAAGGTAAACCCCAAAAAAGCTCAGATTGGATTGAAGGAGGTACAGTACTTGGGACACCAACTGTCGCAGGGGACAAAAACAATGCCCCACGACAGAAAGGAAGCAATTCGCATTATGCCCCGACTGAAAACGGTCTGAGGAATGCATACCGTGCATACAGTAGGACTCTTTAACTACTGTAGGAACTTTATAGCCAACTTCGCGGCAATTGCAAAATCCATATAGAGACTAGTTCAGGGAGGAAAACCAGCTCTAGAAAGTATGGAGTGGGGCCCGGAACAAGAAACAGCATACGGCCAAATAAAGGAAGCCCTGATGTCGGCACCAGGCCTAGGACTGCCAAATATGAACGCACCATTTCACATTCATTGTGAAGACGAGGGCAGGTTTTACGGAGCAGTAGTTACTCAAATGCATGGAGATCGAGCCCGCCCAGTAGCTTACTATTTCACCCAACAGTCGCCCGTGGCAGGAGGTCTGTCAAAATGTGTAGCAGCCTTGGACTGTGCAACGTGGGTGGTGAAAGTTAGTGAGCCAGTAGTAATGACAGGGGAGGTTATACTACATACCAAACATACCTTGGTGGAAATGCTCAACACCGGGAAATTGCGCTCCATGTCCAACGTCCGCCGGGCCAAATGGGAAGCAGTATTACTTCCCTTAGATGGGTCCGTAAAAATTGTACGAGACACGGGAGAGAACCTGGCAGAGGGCCTCTTATCCGTGGGTGAGCCTCATGAGTGCCAGTCACAGGAATGGGAGGACTCACCGGGACACATAAGTGAGATTCCCCTTAAAAACCCCGAGCTGATCCTGTACGTGGATGGGTCCCGGAAATATATTCAGGGGACCCCCCATACGTGATGGGAGGTGGTAGACGAAGTGCTAAACGCTGTCCGAAAGGGAAGGTTAGACGGAGGACTGTCGTCCCAAGTAGCTGAACTCACTGCCCTGACTGAAGCCCTCCAACTGGCCGAAGGCCGGCGGGCAAATATATATACGGATAGCTGCTATGTCTTCGGGGTAGTCCATGACTACATGACTGCCTGGGCAAGGGGAAGGTTCGTCACTTCGGGCGGGGAGGCTATCAAACATGAGGGCCGAATCAGACGACTATTAGACGCCGCCAGTAAACCCGTAGAGGCAGCAGTGATCAAGGTTAAGGCTCACCAGAAAGTAGTAAACAATGTCCAATGGGGCAATGAAGCAGCAGATAAAGCGGCACAGGAAGCAAGTATATCCTGAGAAGTGCAGGAAGAAGTTGTATGTAGTATCATTACCAGGGAAGATATAGACATTGTGAGATTACATGCCGATGTAAATGATGAAGAAAAGAAAGATTGGGACACAAAAGGAGGGAGCCAGGGTCACGACTTCGTATGGAGGAAAGATGGAAGGTGACAGCCCCAGCTTGTATTAGACAAATGCTCATGGAACTACATCACGGCATCAGTCATGTCGGACGGAACGTCATGATAACAAACATAACTGGGGATTGGTGGTGGCCAGGAATGGGACGGGACGTAGCTAAGTACTGTCAGCAATGTGTCATGTGCCCAGCACAATCCAGGAAAGGCTGTTAAGGTTAGAATGGCTCACCAACCACGATCAAGGGGGCCGTGGGATTGTATACAGATAGACTTCATGGGACCTTTACCATCCTCAAGAGGCAAGAAATACTCTCCAGTAATAATAGATTAGTTTACGTGGTGGGTAGAAGTGTTCACCACGCGAAACTGCACCGCAATCACGGTGGCCCGAATATTGGCAGAGGAAGTAGTCCCACATTGGGGCGTCCCTATCCAAATCGATTCCGACCAGGGAACCCATTTTACCGAACAAATAATGAAGGAGGTGTGTGCTATGTTGGGTATTAGACAGAAGTTTCATATCCCCTACCACCCGCAAAGCTCTGGGATGGTAGAACGTATGAACAGGACACTTAAAGCAGCCCTAGCAAAGGCCATCCAAGAGACGGGACAAGCTTGGGCGGATTTACTACCCACAATCTTGATGAGACAAAGGGCATTTCCTAACCGAGTGACGGGATTAACTCCATATGAGTTGATGACAGGCAGGGCGATGCGCCTGCCGGAAGGAATCATAACTGGGGGAACAACGTAGGACCCCTGAGGGATCGGATTAGAAAGTACGTCTTGGAACTGAGTAAGCAACTGAAGGAATTGAGGAAGGAAGTGAGGGAATGGCAAGCAGGCAGGGGCGAACGAAAGGAATTGGAGGATGAGGGGGAGGTCCCACAGGTAGGCGCAAAGGTAATGGTAAAATTTTGGCCAGGACGAACGGGGTTTGCTCCCCGTTGGCCTGGCCCATTTGAAGACTTATTTAGCGGAGATACGTGCGCCTGCATAGATATGGGTGGGGTTGGCCGATGGAAACATTGGTCTCAGCTCAAAGAATATGAATCCAACGACCCCAGCACAAGCGAACAAAACAAATAACCCTGCCTTCATATGCATTCGAGGAAACTGAAGGCGGACGCATCAGCAGAAAACGCCGGAAGAAATAAAGACGATGCAAGATGAATGGGTTTCACGATATTATGTGCAGTTTGCTTTTTTGTGTAATTGTAATATGTAGCCTAGGGAGGACTCAGGCCAGAGTACCCCTATGGACCAAGAGAGAGTTGTATGTGAACACCTTTTTGTACATGCCATACACCTATGCCAAGAAAGCCAATATTGCCAGCTGTTGGGTCTGTGCCCATGTCCCCACACACTCGGAGGAAGGAATCCCCCTACAATCAATCCCATAGGTATAATCCAGAACAGTGTAGTGGATGGAGACGATCAACCTATAACAATTCCTATCTACTACCGTTCCTGAGAACAAGGTGTAAGAAGGGACAGGGAGGGGGGCTTTGTCTCACAAGGCAGGGATGACCGGAAGATCCTATTGTGGGGTACAGTAACTGCACATATAGCCTTACCTTACCTGCCGAAGGGGGTAGGGTGACACTCTCGTCATTAAACAGAAATGGTGACTTTTCGGTCCAATGGGACTCCCTAGCGAAAAATAAGTATACGCCCTACAACGGGACTCATTTTGTGTGGAGTCACAGGGCCTACCCCTGGAATGGACGGGTTCTTGTTATCTGGTTTATATCGTACCCTACATGGATCACCTGGGTTCTCTGAAGGACCTCCACCGGAGAGCCAGACGAGCCATCACGGAGACTGAAAGATTCTGGGCCATTGCATTTCCCTGGGATGGAGCGGGTAAATTGGCAAGGGAATCCATTAACATGGCTTCCGTCCTGGAACAGGTGGCCAACGATACAGCTGAAGCCCTAGTTAAGGTTAATGCAGAGATGGTAGCCCTCCGCACAGTAGCTCTGCAAAATCGGATGGCCCTTGACTATGTGTTGGCAGAAAAAGGGGGAACCTGTGCCGTCATCAGGGCCGAATGTTGTACATACATCCCGGATAGCTCGGAAGAAATTAACAATCTGGCAGAGCATATCCAAGAAGAGGTTAAAAAGCTTAAGCAACTACCAGCCTCCACATTGTGGGACTGGTTCTCAGGGTGGTTAGGATCTATGGGAACGTCACTAATCCAAGGTCTGGTTACCTTTGTGGTGGTGGTAATAATGCTGCATTGCCTATGTATGTTACTTAAATGTTGTATAAGCAAAGCACTGTCACCTTTACTATCGAGCAGACCTGTAACCCAACCGCCCTCAAACTACGAGAACCAAGCGGTGTCTCAGAAGGTGGCGTACACACGCCCAAAACACCTATATGATGAGGTTTTACAAGCAGCAGAATGAGGTGCGACAGGAGATGGGAACCTTGACCCCGGAGTAGAGACCCGGCGCTCAGGAACCGGCACATCAGATCACCAATTTCTGCATGAAGACTGGGTATACGTTGGCCTAGGAGTATGTATATGAAAAATTTTGGCCAAATGAGGGATTGAAGGGTTAATAGCGTTAGTGCGAAATTGCTGTGCTTCAGAAAATGTACCATATGACAGAATGAGATAAGCAATTGCGAGAACGAAACCAATCACACCAGACATTGGCCGAAGATAAGGAAGGAAGCTGGACAAAGATGAAAAAACTCATTGTGTAGACACTTTTTGCAATGCCAGATGAAGAAGCAGTGACATGTGACTTTTGCGGTTTACGACTTTAAATACTCATTTTTTGTAAAACCAAATTGAGTTATTGCCTGTTTGAGGGACTTACATACAACTCCCCTGGTACCTTGTATTATAAACTGTGTGTGTTTTCAACTCTCTAACGTAGTCTCGGAGTAGATTTATTTCTACCTCGAGGTTTTCCACCAACAAAACCTTTTGTCCTCCTCTGCTGAATTCTAAATTTCTCCCAGTCCTCAGGTTTGCTGCTTTTTCTGGCCAATTTATATGCCTCTTCCTTGGATTTAACACTATCCTTAATTTCCCTTGTTAGCCACGCTTGAGCCACCTTCCCGATTTTATTTTTACTCCAGACAGGGATGTACAATTGTTGAAGTTCTTCCACGTGATCTTTAAATGTTTGCCATTGCCTATCCACCACCAACCCTTTAATTATCATTTGCCAGTCTATTCTAGACAATTCACGTCTCATACCTTCGAAATTCCCTTTCCTTAAGTTCAGGACCCTAGTCTCTGAATTAACGGTGTCACTCTCCATCTTAATGAAGAATTCTGCCATATTATGGTCACTCTTTCCCAAGGGGCCTCGCACAACAAGATTGCTAATTAATCCTCCCTCATTGCACATCACCCAGTCTAGGATGGGCAGCCCTCTAGTTGGTTTCTCGATATATTGGTCTAGAAAACTCCCTAATACACTCCAGGAAATCCTCCTCCACCGTACTGCTACCAGTTTGGTTAGCCCAATCAATATGTAGATTAAAGTCGCCGATGATAACTGCTGTACCTTTACTGCACGCATCCCTAATTTCTTGTTTGATGCTGTCCCCAACCTCACTACTACTGTTTAGTGGTCTGTGCACAACTCCCACTAGCGTTTTCTGCCCTTTGGTATTCCGCAGCTCTAACCATACAGATTCCACATCATCCAAGCTAATGTCCTTCCTTACTATTGCTTTAATTTCCTCTTTAACCAGCAACGCTACCCCACCTCCTTTTCCTTTAGAAACATAGAACCATAGAAACATAGAAAATAGGTGCAGGAGTAGGCCATTTGGCCCTTCGAGGCTGCACCGCCATTCACTAAGATCATGATTGATCATTCCCTCAGTACTCTTTTCCTGCTTTCTCTCCATAACCATTGATCCCCTCAGCCTTAAGGGCCATATCTAACTCCCTCTTGAATATATCCAATGAACTGGCATCAACAACTCTTTGCGGCAGGGAATTCCACAGGTTAACAACTCTCTGAGTGAAGACGTTTCTCCTCATCTCGGTCCTAAATGTCTTACCCCTTATCCTTAGACTGTGACCCCTGGTTCTGGACTTCCCCAACATCGGGAACATTCTTCCCGCATCTAACCTGTCCAGTCCTGTCAGAATCTTATATGTTTCTATGAGATCCCCTCTCATCCTTCTAAACTCCAATGAATAAAAGCCCAGTTGATCCAATCTCTCCTCATATGATAGTCCAGACATCCCTGGAATCAGTCTGGTGAACCTTTGCTGCTCTACCTCAATAGCAAGAATGTCCTTCCTCAGATTAGGAGACCAAAACTGAACACAATATTCCAGGTGAGGCCTCACTAAGGCCCTGTACACCTGCAGTAAGACCTCCCTGCTCCTATACTCAAATCCCCTAGCTATGAAGGCCAACATACCATTTGCCTTCTTCACTGCCTGTTGTACCTGCATGTCAACCTTCAATGACTGATGTACCATGACACCCAGGTCTCCTTGCGCCTCCCCTTTTCCTAATCTGCCGCCATTCAGATAATATTCTGCCTTCGTGTTTTTGCCCTCAAAGTGGATAACCTCACATTTATCCACATTATACTGCATCTGCCATGCAATTGCCCACTCCCCTAACCTGCCCAAGTCACCCTGCAGCCTCTTAGCGTCCTCCTCACAGCTCACACCGCCACCCAGTTTAGTGTCATCTGCAAACTTGGAGATATTACACTCAATTCCTTCATCTAAATCGTTAATGTATATTGTAAAGAGCTGGGGTCCCAGCACTGAGCCCTGCGGCACTCCACTAGTCACTGCCTGCCATTCTGAAAAGGACCCGTTTATTCCGATTCTCTGCTTCCTGTCTGCCAACCAGTTCTCTATCCACGTCAGTACATTACCCCCAATACCATGCGCTTTGACTTTGCACGCTAATCTCTTCTATCTATCCTTCCTCAATATTGAATACCCCTGGGTGGTGAGTTCCCAGTCTTGGTCACCCTGGAGCCATGTCTCCGTAATGCCAATTATATCATATTCATTAATTGCTGCCTGTGCAGTTAATTCGTCCACCTTATAATGAATACTCTTCGCATTGAGGCACAGAGCCTTCAGGCTTGTCGTTTTAGCAAAAAGGAAAGTGCATGGAATTGGAGGTAACCTTGTGACGTAGGTTTGTAATTGGTTGGGAAGTAGGAGAGTCCCAGAGTACTTAAGGAAGTGGCCCTAGAAATAGTGGATGCATTGGTGATCATTTTCCAACAGTCTATCGACTCTGGATCAGTTCCTATGGACTGGAGGGTAGCTAATGTAACACCACTTTTTAAGAAAGGAGGGAGAGAGAAAATGGGGAATTATAGACCAGTTAGCCTGACATCAGTTGTGGGGAAAATGTTGGAATCAATTATTAAAGATTAAATCGCAGCGCATTTGGAAAGCAGTGACAGGATCGGTCCAAGTCAGCATGGATTTATGAAAGGGAAATCATGCTTGACAAATCTTCTAGAATTTTTTGAGGATGTAACTAGTAGAGTGGACAGAGGAAAACCAGTGGATGTGGTGTATTTGGACTTTCAAAAGGCTTTTGACAAGGTCCCAAACAAGAAGTACCACAATTGAAATTAACTTTCAATTAGCACAGCTTTCAAAGATAAAGGGGCATCACCCTTCACCTAAAATGATTTTGGAGGGATTTCAGACACCAGCAAGCTTGCTTTAAGATCTAAACCTGATCATAGAAGAATGGACATTCTTTTTATTACTTGTTAATGAGATGTGGGCGATGCTGTGAAGGCCACATTAATTGCCTATCTGTCATGTTCAGGAATCCTTTGATTATTTTCTACAAAAAGGCTGGCCGGGCCAGTCCTTTAAAAGCAATATCTATTCTCACAAGTTTAAAAAGGCACCCAGGCAATGAATGAGTGGTTGATAGACTAAACAGAAGTTGTTTTTCCCATAAAGTAAACAATAGATGATGCATCAGTTTCTCTAAGTATTTGCAAATAAACCTCCTATCCAATTTGTTGGAAATCCCGTTGATTTCCGTCGGTCTGTGAAGTGGGAATTAAGAGACGCAGACACTGAAAAGGCAATCAGGCATTTTTTTAACCCAGTTATAATAGTCTTATATAAACAAAAGCTGCAGTATGAATTCCTCATAAAAAGTTCCTGTGCCTCCCTTGCACAGGATGTAAAGATATTCTTCACAAAAATGTAGCCTTGGTTTTTTTGACTGGTGATAGTATAACACTGTCATTTGCCTGTTTAAAATGAGTGGGTTAACATACATTAAAATGGTGCCAATTGGAAAATGTAGGCTACAATGTTTACAATAATGTTACTACTTGTACACCACAATACTTGTACAGCACAGGGATTTGTAAAATTGGAATAAGCAGTCAGTTATGTTGATCAATGGCAGAGTAATAGTCATTTTTTGGTTGCTGAATATCTTTGATGATTTAATTACTGAAGAGAAATTGAGTGACCAGTTGGAAATAAAGGGGAAAAAGATTTCACACCACAACACACAAAATTAAACATTGAGGTTCTGTGCATTTCCCTCCATTTGACTTACAATACAAGATACTGACTGGGAATATTTCCTTTATTCGCTAATTGCATCAAATCAGAAAATCTTTTTTTATGAATTTATAATTCTACTACAAAAGTATTTACAGAAAATCCTTCCTGGTGAAACCATACATACATTTTGTCCATAAATATGGCATCTCTACAATGTATGTATTTTGAAATCTGCAAGATAGATTCAGCATTGAAAGATTTACATAAGAACATAAGAACATAAGAATTAGGAACAGGAGTAGGCCATCTAGCCCCTCGAGCCTGCTCCGCCATTCAACAAGATCATGGCTGATCTGGCCGTGGACTCAGCTCCACTTACCTGCCCGCTCCCCGTAACCCTTAATTCCCTTATTGGTTAAAAATCTATCTATCTGTGACTTGAATACATTCAATGAGCTAGCCTCAACTGCTTCCTTGGGCAGAGAATTCCACAGATTCACAACCCTCTGGGAGAAGAAATTCCTTCTCAACTCGGTTTTAAATTGTCTCCCCCGTATTTTGAGACTGTGCCCCCTAGTTCTAGTCTCCGACCAGTGGAAACAACCTCTCTGCCTCTATCTTGTCTATCCCTTTCATTATTTTAAATGTTTCTATAAGATCACCCCTCATCCTTCTGAACTCCAACGAGTAAATCCCAGTCTACTCAATCTATCGACCTGGCAGTCAGCCGCCAAAAATAAAGATAGCGGTCGCAGCAGTAGGTCTACCCCTTTAATGGCAGCCGCACCACAATTTTGAGCACACCCCAAGCTCAGTGCACTGACAGAAAAAGCTGTTGGTGGCACAGAGTGGCGGCAGAAAGATTTGTTTGGCGGAATTTCACGATCGGCGGGGGGGGGGGGGGGGGGGGGTGGGGAGCATCGGTGGTGCGTGCTCTGATGACGCACTTAGAACAGATCGGCAGCAGTGGAGCGGCAGTGGGGGGAACGAGTCACCGCTGGGATATGGTAGGAGTGGAATTTTCAAAATGGCGGCCATTCCACAAAAAATCGGCGGCCATTGCACTCCACAGCGTGGCCGGCAATTTCCGGTGGTAAGAGGTCTTACGGAAAGGGGCAATTTCGGCCCCAGTAAGCCTTGATCCTTCACCTCGGTTTCTCCAGGTTGTACTTTGCAATACTGAAATTGAATTTTGTGACATCTCTGACTTGCAATCATGTATTTCGCTATGTTCATTTGATTAATTTATTTTGTTCCTGCTGCAATTCTATATCTAACTTATGAGCTAATTGCAAATGTCTCTACCTTGCATCAATATTGAAGGTGAAACAAACAGGAAAATAGCAGAAACAGTAAAATGAATACCATCTATGAAGGTCATTGAGATTTTTCATGTGCTTTCAAGGAGGCTAGCAGTGACAGCTGGACTCCCACACTTAGTAATCCCTTCGCATTTCTGTCAAAGTTTGGTTACATTTGTTTCAATTTAAAGAAAACCCTTGTCCTTAATCTCTTCTGCAGCACCATAATAGAACAGATTTAAACAAGCCTCTGAAAAACAGGGAAGTCAGCAGATGATTCAAGAGAAAAGGCAATTGGTGTAGAGACTTTCTCTACACTAAATCACATGAAGTGATTTGTTTATGTTTTTTCACAGGGTTATGATGCTGAGCAGGCTACAGCTTTGCATCATAATGTCCACCAATATATTTACTCACAAATTGGGAACTGTGGGATTGTTCTTGTCTAGATTTCTTGCCAGATTTTGAGTTCTCTTTTCCCTTATTTTGAAAGCATGCATTATTAAAGAGAAATGAAAAAAAAACGTGCATTTTACAGTTAGACATAAAATATTAAACACAAAATGTGGAGATCTGAGAACATTTCAAGCGTCTAAAACTTTTTTGCGTTATTGTGAACGAAAGTCAATTTTCAAGTTCTCTCTATTCACACAATGGATAAATGGAGTTGAGGTACAGATCGACCATGATTTAACTGAATAGTAGAACAAGCTTGAGGGGATGAATAGCCCACTCCTATTCCTATGTTTATCATCCTTTTGGATGCATAACTTTTGAAATTAAACACAGAGCTGTTTCACAGCATGTTTGTCATGTATGTATGCTTGGGAATGATATCAAAGCGTTGTCGTCGGAGGATGATACTCCATGTGCTCAAGTGCTGAGCAAATTCCCCTCGCTGTTTGAACCAGGCATTGTCATTTTCACGGGGGCCAAGGTGCAGATCCACGTGGACTCGGATGCAAGACCGGGCAGATCTCCATCATAAAGCTCGGGCAGTTCCGTACATGATGAGGGAGAAGGTCGAAAGTGAACTGGACAGACTCCAGTGTGAAGGAATCATATCACCAGTCGAATTTAACGAATGGGCCAGCCCCATTGTTCCCGTGTTGAAAAGTGATGGCACTGTCAGGATATGTGGAGACTACAAGGTTACGATCAACTGAGTTTCGAAACAGGATCAATACCCGTTACCAAAGGCTGATGACCTGTTTGCAACACTAGCTGGGGGGAAGTCATTCACAAAACTGGATCTGACATCGGCCTACATGACACAGGAGCTGGTCAACACGTCGAAGAAACTTGCGTGCATCAACACTCATAAAGGACTGTTTATCTACAACAGGTGCCCTTTTGGAATTCGCTTGGCTGCAGACATATTTCAGAGGAATATGGAGAGTCTACTGAAGTGCGTCCCCAGAACCATCGTGTTCCAAGGTGACATCCTGGACACAGGTTGTGACTCCGCCGAACATCTGAACAACCTGGAAGAGGTTTACATCATCTGGACAAAGTGGGGCTCAGATTGAAATGCACGAAGGGCATCTTCATGGCACCGGAAGTCGAATTCCTGGGGAGGAAAATTGCTGCTGATGGTATCAGACCTACGGACTCGAAAACCAAAGCCATCAAAAATGCACCCAAGCTTCAGAATGTGACGGGGCTGCGTTCGTTCCTTGGTCTACTCAACTATTTCGGTAATTTCTTACCTAGATTGAGCACCTTATTAGAGCCACTGCACATGATGCTAAGAAAAGGCAACAACTGGGTTTGGGGTGCATCTGAAGATAGAGCTTTTGAGAAAGCTACTAATCTCTAACAAGCTGCTGGTATATTCTGATCCATGCAAGTGTCTAGTATTGGCCTGTGATGTTTGTCACATGGTGTTGGTTGCATGCTCCAACAAGCTAACGAGTCAGGCAAATTACAACCTGTTGCATATGCTTCAAAAAGTTTGTCAAAAGTGGAAAGAGCCTACAGCATGGTAGAGAAAGAAGCACTAGCCTGTGTGTATGGGGTTAAAAAGATGCATCAGTACTTGCTTGGTCTTCAGTTTGAACTGGAAACAGATCACAAGCCACTCATTTCATTGTTTTCGGAAAACAAAGGTATCAATACCAATGCATCGTCCCGCATCCAGAGGTGGGCGCTGACATTATCTGCCTATGATTATGTCATTCACCATAGACCTGGCACCGAGAATTGTGCTGATGCATTGAGCCGTCTGCCATTGCCCACACTGGAGGTGGAAACGCCACAACTGGCAGACCTACTGTTGGTAATGGATGCTTTTGAAAGTGAAGGAACCCTTGTCACGGCCCAACACTTTAAGACCTGGATCAGCCAGGACCCCATATTATCGGTTGTGAAATGCTGTATCCTAAGTGGTGATTGGTCTGCCATTCCTAAGCAAATGTGTGAGGAGACCAAATCTTAAATCCGTCGCAAAGATGAACTGTCTATTCAATCAGATTGTATACTGTGGGGTAATCGTGTTGTTATGCCCAAGAAAGGCAGAGAGAAATTTGTGCATGATCTACAGAGCTCGCATCCCAGTATTGTCATGATGAAAGCCATTGCCAGGTCTCATGTATGGTGGCCTGGAATTGACTGTGATCTGGAATAATGTGTGCATCAGTGCAACACTTGCATGCAGCTAAGTAAAGCACCAGCGGAATTGCCTCTGAGTCTGTGGTCATGGCCATCTAAACCATGGTCCAGGATCCACATCGACTTTGCAGGTCCCTTCCTGGGAAAGATGTTCTTAGTTGTGGTGGATGCTTATTCCAAGCGGATAGAGTGTACAATCATGTCATCCAGCACATCCACAGCTACCATTGAGAGCCTTCGTGCCATGTTTGCCACTCATGGTCTGCCTGACATCGTTGTAAGAGACAACGGATCTTGCTTCACCAGTACGGAGTTTCAAGAGTTCATGAAACTCAATGGTATCAAATATGTGAGATCAACACCATTCAAACCTGCATCCAATAGGCAAGCAGAGCATGCGGTCCAAACCCTCAAGCAGAGTATGAAATGTGTAACTCACGGTTCACTGAAAACTTGCTTGTCACGCATATTGCTTAGTTACAGGACAAGACCCCATACACTTACCGGGGTCTTCCCTGCTGAACTATTGATGAAGAGACGTCTCGAGACCAGGCTCTTTCTTGTCCACCCTGACTTGAATAATAGTGTCGAATACAGACGTCAAAGTCAGCAAGGGTATCATGATTGCGCTACTGTGTCATGTGATATTTCTATCAATGATCCTGTGTATGTACTGAATTATGTTCAAGGTCCCAAATGGATCGCCGGTACTGTTACGTCCAAGGAGGATAACTGAGTGTTTATCGTTAAGTTCAAGAATGGGCAAACATGCAGGAAACATGTCGATCAGATAAAGCTGCGGCACACGGATGAACCAGAACAGTCTGAGGAAGACACAATCAGTGACCAACCAACCTACCCTCAGTCATCATAGGACTCCGCTGTCATCAATGAATCTGGACTTTCAATTCCTGATGTGGTCATTGCCACTCCCATCAAATCGGCTACCCAGCCCCCAGTCATAACAGACTCAGAGTGTTTGCCCAAGGCTGGAGTTGAACTGAGACGTTGAACTCGGGAGCGGAAAGCCCCGGACCATCTCAATTGGTAAAAGGATCGTTACTAATATCTTAAAGGGGGGGATATTGTCATGTATGTATGCTTGGGTTTATCAGCCACCAGGTGGCGCCACTGTCGGAGGTCATTGGGCTGTGCGCATGTGTGTGCGGCGCAGGTATAAAAGGCCAGCCATCTTGTAATTTAATCACTTTGGGCCCTAATGAAGTAGAGCCAGGTTTGTACCTGTTCGGAGTTTACAGTATTCAGTCTATTGAGTTATTGCATACACAACAGTGTTGATGTAACAATAACTGTTTCTTGCATGTCTAGTCCCTTGCCTGTTACTATGCCAAATGGTGCCACAAAGGATAATCTGCAATGATTTAAATCACAGGAAGTCACAATGAATGCAGCTTATTCTATCTTGAACTGAATCACAAACAATTCAGGATAAACTCTACAAGACTAAATTAAACTGCTGCAGAATGACAGAGATCTGAATTGTCTAAGGAAC
The DNA here is from genome assembly GCF_044704955.1 of Pristiophorus japonicus. Taxonomy (NCBI): domain Eukaryota; kingdom Metazoa; phylum Chordata; class Chondrichthyes; family Pristiophoridae; genus Pristiophorus; species Pristiophorus japonicus. The sequence continues at coordinate 158,258,801 of NC_091979.1, read as the reverse complement.
AATTTACAGTATCTTGTCTACATGTAAAACCTGTTATATACTTACAAAGAAGTTAATTTTGCAGCATTCCAATAGTGTACTGGTAACACTGCAAGTAACATTATAACACTGCATCATTATTATTAGTGCAGTACCAGCCGAGTGACAATGCAATTTTTATGGGATTTATTATCTATCCCAGTCAGGTCTATTGTTTCAAGGATTCTAAATGTTATGAATATTTCAGTTAACAGAAGGATGTATTGCACCCTAGAATTCCATATTTTTGAACTCTGGATAGTGCAGGTGTGGTCAGGAGAAATAGAATTCTGTAGCCAAGACATTCTGGTGATTCAGAGACAGAGGTTGTGATCACCAGCTCACAGTTTTAACCCATTAAAACACAAATGAATGGAAGATTGTGGGGGCTAGCAAGTGCAGAGGCGGAAAACGCGAGCAAAATGTGCATTGATGAGCCATACAGACCAGGCGAATCCCAGATTTGATTCCTAGTCTTTGAGTTAATCAATCTCAGCAGGACAAGTCATCGGGAAGGACGAAAAAGAACAGTCAGGTCCCCACTTCTGGTGCGCTATGTAATAAACACTACTGGATGTTGTGTGTGTAATAAGGACGCAGTCTGGTTCAGCTGTGATTTCTTGCATAATTAGATAGCCTGCTGACATTTACTATCCAGGCTCACACATCAATAATGGCCACTTAGGCAATGACCACTGCCTGAAAGAAGAACATGCACCTTCACACAGGTTTTTATGAGCCATGAACCTGACAGAATCGCTTCTGCATCAGTGGAATGCAATGTTTACTGCTCATTTGGTTGCTGTAAAAGTCAAAGGCGCGATGCTTACACTTTGGGGCTGAAATTGGTCGATACCGATGGTCTGCCCATTTCTCGGCGGTTTACCAGCGGTATGTCATTTCATACCGCTGGCATACCGCTGAGACCGAAGTAGGTGAAATTGGTGAAAAAAATGTTGCCATTATGTCGGCGGTATGTCAGTGGTCTGCATCGGGCGGTATGCATCTTAGTAGTCGATCAAGATCGACTCTCTGTTCGATGGGCGGTGCGGCACATGCGCAAATATTTTTTTTAACGTTTTTTTTCACAAACGTTTTACCCGCGGTTTCGGGGGTCGGGTCACCCACCCATGTGCAGTGAGTTGAGGAGGAGAGAGAGAGAGTGAGAAGGAGCAGCAAGGTAGTCGAAGGCCAGTGAGTTTGAAAATAGATAGCACAGTGGAAAAAAATCAGTAGCAACTAATAATTATTCAGTTTCAACACAAGAACAGATATTTAAGAAGGGAAAATTAATACCCAGAAAAAAATTATGCCAATGTTAAAGAAAACATCCAAGCATAGGAATATCGAGAAGGAGGGGAGGTTGAGGACACCTGCCTTCGATGAAATGGAGTTACCTGCCCTTCTGGAGCACATCACAGAGAGGTACTCCGACCTCACCAAGGGTGGTCGTGGAAAGCGACTCCCAAAGCAGTACAACTGAATTTGGGAAGAGATCGGGGAGGCTGTGTTCTCGAAAAGTACAATGGTACGCACTGGGGAAAGGTGCCGTAATAGGTGGAATGGCCTGGTGAAGGTTGCAAGAGTAAGTAATGATTTTATTTATGCACCCACCCCCGCTATCTGCTATGTACCATGTAAATATAGGTTGAGTGTCACATGGGTGATGTTATTTATCTTAAGGTTACGGCGATGTATTCGTGCTTTTCAGGCAATGACAAGAGGATCAATGAAGTGCTTTTTTAGTGTGTGTGTGTGTGTGTGTGTGTCTGTGCCATGTTAAATCAATTGAAGAGTTATATTTTGATTTACTTTCCTTTCTGCAGAGGAAGACATCTGCGATAACGGCTGATCAGCGTCGCACAGTGGGTGGCCCCCACAACCCAGGAGCCGTTTACAGATATCGAGATCCGTGCCCTGTCCCTAGTTGGGGATAGCAACCGTGCCACCACCGGCTTTGGAGCTGACCCACTCACACAGGATGGTAAGTTGAATAAAATGCAATCTGTATTGCAGTCCTATCATGTCATGTCATGTAATGTAACTGTAACTAACTGTAATGTTGGCCTGATGTGATGTAATGTAAGTTTATTGCACTGTAATATTGGCCTCATGTGAGGTATTGGAATGTTGGGGGCATATAATGCAATTCATTTCTGTATTCTGTCTGCGATATGTAATGCAGTACTGCAGCAGTGGTGGACATTTAAGTAAGACTGCGATAAGCCACTGTACTATGCACTCACGTAACTCTCACTCCTTCCCTACTGCCAAACTTTTTAAAATGTTGTTTTGTAGTTCCAGACTCCAATGATTCAGACCACAGTGGCACCGACGACAGACCCACTGCCTCCACCTCTGGCATAACCCAACCCTCTCCTGATGAGGAAGAGGAAGAGGAAGAGGAGGAAGAGCCACTGATCCAGCAGCCAGTGGAGGTGGCGCTGGTGGTGGAGACGGAGGAGGATGCACCAACTCCATGTGGGGCAGCTGGAACATCCTCCACCACGGAGTCTGTATTCAGGGGACTCCCCCACGCCTCCTCTAATTCTGCCGGGCCAAGCCGTCGCAGCAAGGCACCCCCAGTGTTGCAGCGCCTTTGCCACAGCGACGAGGTTGGTGCAGGAAAGGTCGGTTGCTGTAGGCGTGTACCAGGACATGGTGCATTTGTCACAGGCCAGCGTCAACATAGGTCAAGAGCAGTTCAAGGCCATCACTACAATAGCCACTAACATCGTGGTTCTATCAGAGCGGCAATCGGAAGAAAGGTTGCGTATGATCACTGCGATGGAGCGAACCGCCGACGCTGTCGAAGTCATGAGACAATTGACAGGATCGGGACATGGCGCAGAACGCCCCCCATGCCATAGTAGTCAGGTCGACAGCACCTGCGGGTGGGGAGCTATAATCTTCCAGCCCTGAAGCCTCGCCTTCCACATCATGAGCTTCTCCTGAGGCCCCATTTATTGCACCTGCAATGTCTCACTTCCCCCGCCCTCCCCCAACGACAGCAACGGCACTTGGTGCTGGACGCCGGCTTGGTATATACCCGGGGAGGTCATAGAAACATAGAAACATAGAAACATAGAAAATAGGTGCAGGAGTAGGCCATTCGGCCCTTCGAGCCTGGACCACCATTCAATGAGTTCATGGCTGAACATGCATCTTCAGTACTCCATTCCTGCTTTCTCGCCATACCCCTTGATCCCCCTAGTAGTAAGGACTACATCTAACTCCTTTTTGAATATACTTAGTGAATTGGCCTCAACAACTTTCTGTGGTAGAGAATTCCACAGGTTCACCACTCTCTGGGTGAAGAAGTTTCTCCTCATCTCGGTCCTAAATGGCTTACCCCTTATCCTTAGACTGTGTCCCCTGGTTCTGGACTTCCCCAACATTGGGAACATTCTTCCTGCATCTAACCTGTCCAGTCCCGTCAGAATTTTAAACGTTTCTATGAGGTCCCCTCTCATTCTTCTGAACTCCAGTGAATACAAGCCCAGTTGATCCAGTCTTTCTTGATATGTCAGTCCCGCCATCCTGGGAATCAGTCTGGTGAACCTTCGCTGCACTCCCTCAATAGCAAGAATGTCTTTCCTCAAGTTAGGAGACCAAAACTGTACACAATACTCCAGGTGTGGCCTCACCAAGGCCCTGTACAACTGTAGCAACACCTCCCTGCCCCTGTACTCAAATCCCCTCACTATGAAGGCCAACATGCCATTTGCTTTCTTAACCGCCTGCTGTACCTGCATGCCAACCTTCAATGACTGATGTACCATGACACCCAGGTCTCGTTGCACCTCCCCTTTTCCTAATCTGTCACCATTCAGATAATAGTCTGTCTCTCTGTTTTTACCACCAAAGTGGATAACCTCACATTTATCCACATTATACTTCAACTGCCATGCATTTGCCCACTCACCTAACCTATCCAAGTCACTCTGCAGCCTCATAGCATCCTCCTTGCAGCTCGCACTGCCACCCAACTTAGTGTCATCCGCAAATTTGGAGATACTACATTTAATCCCCTTGTCTAAATCATTAAAGTACAATGTAAACAGCTGGGGCTCCAGCACAGAACCTTGTGGTACCCCACTAGTCACTGCCTGCCATTCTGAAAAGTACCCATTTACTCCTACTCTTTGCTTCCTGTCTACCAACCAGTTCTCAATCCATGTCAGCACACTACCCCCAATCCCATGTGCTTTAACTTTGCACATTAATCTCTTGTGTGGGACCTTGTCGAAAGCCTTCTGAAAGTCCAAATACACCACATCAACTGGTTCTCCCTTGTCCACGCTACTGGAAAAATCCTCAAAAAATTCCAGAAGATTTGTCAAGCATGATTTCCCTTTCACAAATCCATGCTGACTTGTCCTATCAGGTGACTTATCATGTCACCTATTTCCAAATGCGCTGCTATGATATCCTTAATAATTGATTCCATCATTTTACCCACTACCGATGTCAGGCTGATCGGTCTATAATTCCCTGTTTTCTCCCTCTCTCCTTTTTAAAAAGTGGGGTTACATTGGCTACCCTCCACTCCATAGGAACTGATCCAGAGTCTATGGAATGTTGGAAAATGACTGTCAATGCATCTGCTATTTCCAAGGCCACCTCCTTAAGTACTCTGGGATGCAGACCATCAGGCCCTGGGGATTTATCGGACTTCAATCCCATCAATTTCCCCAACACAATTTCCCGACTAATAAGGATTTCCCGACTAATAAGGATTTCCCTCAGTTCCTCCTTCTTACTAGACCCTCTGAACTCTTTTATATCCGGAAGGTTGTTTGTGTCCTCCTTAGTGAAAACCGAACCAAAGTACTTGTTCAATTAGTCTGCCATTTCTTTGTTCCCCGTTATGACTTTCCCTGATTCTGACTGCAGGTGACCTGCGATTGTCTTTGCTAACCTTTTTCTCTTTACAAATCTATAGAAGCTTTTGCAGTCCGTCTTAATGTTCCTTGCAAGCTTCCTCTCGTACTCTATTTTCCCTGCCCTAATCAAACCCTTTGTCCTCCTCTGCTGAGTTCTAAATTTCTCCCATTCCCCGGGTTCGCTGCTATTTCTGGCCAATTTGTATGCCACTTCCTTGGCTTTAATAATATCCCTGATTTCCACGACTGAGCCATCTTCCCTTTTTTATTTTTACGCCAGACAGGGATGTACAATTGTTGTAGTTCATCCATGCGGTCTCTAAATGTCTGCCATTGCACATCCACAGTCAACCCCTTAAGTATCATTCACCAATCTATCCTAGCCAATTCACGCCTCATACCTTCAAAGTTACCCTTCTTTAAGTTCTGGACCATGGTCTCTGAAGTATCTGCTTCATTCTCCATCCTAATGTAGAATTCCACCATATTATGGTCACTCTTCCCCAAGGGGCTTCGCACAACGAGATTGCTAATTAATCCCCTCTCATTACACAACACCCATGGGCACAGGGAAAGGAGAGGACGGCAGTAAGACAGGGGAGAATAGTCCTAAAGGTGGTGTAGCACGCGGGTGTGGACAAGGCAGAGGATGTGGCCTGCCTATTATTAAAGTTATAAAATGTTTGTTGAAGTTGTTATTAAAGTTTTGTTAAAGTTTTCATTAAAGTTGTAACAGTTGTTAATTTTTACAAAGTTTTGAAATTGTTGTATATTTTTTTAATTTTTAGATAAACGTTTGAATTGAATTTAAGCACTCCTGTAGAGTGCCAAACTTTTAGGGTAACAATCAAGAGGGTCCCAAAACGCAGCTCTCCAAATTCAAGCAAAGCGTTCATTTATGAGCTGCTTACATAACAATTTTGCAGTGGCATATGCTCTGCGTGCACTCCGCTGTGGTGTTGGGTGGGGGCGGGGCGGGGCTGGGGGTGGTGCCATGGGTTCATCTGCAAGCTTCTCGTCATCCTCCTGCCCCTCATTGTCCTCTTCTTCCTCCTCCGTCTCCGGCACTCTCTCCTCAGGTGGTCCTGCAGTCCCCTGTGGCAATTCCTGTCCCCGCATGATGATAAATTATACAACATACAGCATACCACTGTGAACTGAGCAACCTGCTCAGGGTGATATTGCAGCCTGCCTCCCGCGTGGTCCAAGCATCGAAAGCTCTGCTTCAGCACTCCTATTGTCTTTTCAATTATGTTACGTGTGGCAATATGGCTTTTATTGTATCGTTGCTTGGGTTCTGTGTGAGGGTTCCGCAGGGAGATCAAGAGCCAGATAGCAAGGCTTCATCGCCCTTCATCGCCCAGCATCCAGCATTTACCTTGTGGCTCAGACTTCAACAGGTCAGACCTGCTCTCCCGCCAGATATGCGCATCATGGATGCTCCCTGGAAAGTTGGCATTCATTGCCATTATGCGCTGTGTATGGTCGCATAACAACTGCACGTTGAGGGAGTGAAATCCCTTACGGTTTCGGTACACCTCTGCCTCCTGTAATGGTGCTCGCAGTCAATAGCACCCCGCACCTTGGCAAAGCTGGCAATGCGTGCAAATCCCAAATCCATGTCACTCTGAGCCTCCCTGGCCATTGGGAAGTTTATAAATTACATCCAGCGTGCATATAGTACTTCGAATGCACCTATGACTACCGTACTGAGAAATAGCGTATATGTTTCCAGCTGATGATTGAAAAGACCGACATGCATAAAAGGAAAGTGCCACAGTCACCTTCACCTCGACAGAGAGTGCAGTAATATTAGTGCTACCGGGCTGCAGGTCTGCCTTAATGAGCTAGCAAATCTCAGTGATGACCTCTCTTTTCGGAAGCGCAGCCTTCGGACACACTGTCGATCGGTCAGGTCCAAGTATGAACACTTCTCCCTGAAGATCGTTTGCAGGTAAGGCCTCCTCCTTCTCCTTATCATTCTGCGACCTCTTCCATGAGCCTTATAACACTGCTCAATAAACTTCCTCACATCTGGTTCCTCCATTAGACAGGTTGTCATCAATCCAGGCTGAGCTAACACAGGCCCCATTCTTTTTAAATCTTCACAATATAATTTTTGATGAAAAAAATATTAATAAAATGCCTTTCTATCTTAATAATTTACTCAGTAATAGTAAATATACCATTTCCAATCAAAATCGCATTCTGAAATCACTTTTCACCTCAGAGATACAAAGCTGCTGCTTTAGCTGACAGTTCCCGATTTCCAAAATGGCGGTTCCGTGCACTCCGCCCATTCCCGCCCACTTACCATCGCATAAAACCACCTTTTCCAGGACGGTATGCAGCTCCGGTGGTATGTCAGCGGTATGCAATGAAAATCACACTTTTTGGGTGGTATGCGGGCGGACAGTGTGCATACCACTCGGCGGTATGTCAATAATGAATATTGCCGAGCGGTATGTTGGCGGTATGTCGCTGTTTTCTGACCAAAATCGCTCTTTTGGTATGTCGACCAATTTCAGGCCCTTTATGATTTAAACATGGATCTTTATGGACCAACTCCTTCTCTCTTCAACTAGTCCCACTGCTCCCTATTGTGAATGAACATTCTGTGCAAAATCAAATCAGAGACAGCTCCCTAAATATCATATTTTAATTAATTACTGTGACGTCTACCTCCATGACTGAATCACAGTGCTAGAATTTGAAACAAGCTAATAAAACATGAGCCCGAGTTGGAACAGAAATCTCTTCCAACTGTCTCTGAAAGATAATATTTAAACAAGATGTCACAATGCTGGGATGAATTTTGAGCTCCGTGTGGCATTGCCAGACTGCATGATTTTTATTGCTGGAACTGGTGATCTCAGCTTTGCAAGCCAGATATTCAGCTATTGGCCACAAATAGGAACTGGTGCTGATATACCAGCGCTGTTTCCTCCCTGCTGCTAAATGTAAACTGCTGGAGGCCAGCAATCCTGTGCCAATCAGCTTATCTTTTGACAATGTTTGACTGGGAACAGAGCTAGAAATTTTAGTTAGTCCCGTCACAACTTAATGCACTCATCCCTTTTTTAAATGAAAAATTAACATGAAAATAATATTAACCCATAGATTGGAAACAGGTTGACTGATTTTCAACTCATGCACTGATACTGAAAAAATACATTAATGAAGCAAATCTAAAATAAGGATTATCTTTATTAATTTAATATTAACCCCACTGAACTAAAATACAGGGGCCGAAATTGCCCCTTTCTTTAAGAGCGGTGACCGCCTCAAAGAGACATGGGTCGGTAAGGACTCACAGCCTAGTCGGTGCGGAGTCACCGACAGTTATGAAATTGCCCTCCATTGTTTTCCAGCGGTGCCGCCCATGTTGCCGCCCTGTCGGGCATTCACCGCCCCCCCCTACCGACTAGCGGCGACACCTTTCTGCCCTGCGTGGGGAATTGCTCCAAGGGCACTTCCACCCTGTAGCCGCCCCAAATACTGCCCCAACTGAAAAAAAAATCAAAGAGCTGAATTTCGCTCTACCCGATGGACTGGGGCGGAGAAAAATCTTCAAGAGTCCTTTCTGAATGCAACAAGAAATGAGTTAGGGCAGTCTGAACCTGATTCTGAATGAGCATGGGCTGATAGCACTAAAATGCTTATGACCCCTCCACTTCTCCATCTCCCTCTCATCCTTAAAACCCATCTCTTTGAGCAGCCTTTTAGGTTACCCCCTCCCCCTCATATCTCCTCCTTTAGCTTGGTGCTCATTTTGTTTTTTGATTACACTTCTGTGAAGCGCCCAGGGATATTTTTCTTTGCTAAAGACACTATATGAATACAATTGTTTTTTGTCAGCTAAATCAACATTAAATTGGCAATGATGGTTGGTGTGGAACATGCAAAGAGATTACATTAGCACAGCATGAAGCATTCTTTTGAAGTTGGAGTAAAATAATGTTCAAAGGGCAGAGCAGAGGAGGTTTGATGCAACCTCCGACCATATTGCTTCTTATTTGGCAATACTTGATGCTGGCATAGAACAATAATGTGGAAAAATGTTCCAGTGTTGAAATCCCTCACATTCAGGACAAAAAAAGTTATGTGCCATGTTTAATTATATCTCATGTCAGGACTCGCAAACAGCTGGAACAAAATGAGCAATAAAAAAAGGTGCTTTTCCAGTTGGATATGCCTGTGCTTGTTATTTTTGTTTTACCCCACTACAGGACATAAATTGATGCCACTCCTTTAACTCACAAGCTGATCACAAAAGGCTAAAATAAAAACAAAGAACCTCTAGAATAGCAAAGGGTCTGAACCAACATGTCAGGTAATTTCTGGATGCTTGTACATACATTGTTTAGCTTGAGCTTGCTCTTGTCCTGTTTCTGTAAGTGCCCTGACAGGTGGTACAACACAGCTCTGCTCCTTCTTCTGTTAGCGTTGAACCCCGGTGGCCTGGTGTTTTTGTAGATTTCCAAATCATCTGCAAGCAGGTAAGAAGATGCAAAGATTGAGATTAGCTGAAAATTATAGAAATGTACGGAGATATACAGAAATGCATGGAAACAGCAGTACAAACTGGAGCGACCATTATTTTAGTTTATTGAGCTCAGTACAATGTAGCACTTCCCCAGTATTGTGCTGGAGTGTCAGCCTTGTTTTACGCACTCAAGACTGGGAATGGGATTTGAACCTGTCATGTATGTATGCATGGGGTTACTAGTCACCAGGTGGCGCCACTGTCGGAGGTCATTGGGCTGAACGCACATGTGTGAGGCCCAGGTATAAAAGGCAAGCCATCATGTAAAGTAATCACTTTGGGCTCTAATAAAGCAGAGCTAGGTTTGTATCTGTGTTAGTTTACAGTATTCAGTCTATCGAGTTATTACATACATAACATTTGGCGACAAGGTAACTTAAGAACCTTCGCATGCAAAAATGAGCACAATTGGAATTCTGGAGAGATTCGTGGAGGGAGAGGACTGGGCGTATTTTATAGCTCGCCTGGACCAGTACGTCGTGGTCAACAAAATGGAGGAACCCACTGACGCAGTTAGGTGCAGGGCTGTCTTCCTCACGGTTTACAGTTCAAAAATGTATGGGCTCATAAAGAATCTTCTCTCGCCTGCAAATCCAATGGAGAAGGACTATGAGGAATCGTGTGCTCTGGTACGTGACCATCTCAAACCAGAAGACAGCATCTTCTACACGCACGTTCGTTCTGAAGGCCAGGTTGTGTCGGAATTCGTTGCGGACCTACGACGTCTAGCTGGACCGTGTAAGTTCGAAAACACGTTGGGAGGTATGCTGTGGGACTTCTTTGTAATCGGCATCAACCACAAGGTGATCCTGCGTAAGCTGCTGGCGTGGAGACGCTGGATTTGAGCAAGGCCATCACGATTGCCCAGGCACGCATGACGATGGACAGAAACTTAAAGCAGATATCATCAAAAAATCGGAACTCGGCAAGTACTGTAAACAAGATTGTATCATCGTTTGGCAGAGCTGCATATGACAGGGACAACTCGACTGCGTATGCGAAACCTGTGGCTGCCCAAAGTCCGCCAACGGGAATGAATCCGATTTCACCATGTTGGTATTGTGGGGGCAATCATCGGCCTCATCAGTGTCAGTTTAAACAGTACATTTGTAAAGGCTGTTCGACACTGAGGCATCTCCAGCACATATGTCCGCAACTGAGCAAGCGTGCTGCGACATACCACGTGGAGGATGATGGTCAGTATAGCGTGGATCCGGATATGCAATCCGAGATACCAGAGGAAGAAGTGTATGGACTGTATTCGTTCCTAACAAAGAACCAACCAATAATGATTCATGTGAAACTTAAGAGTGTGCCGGTGCTGATGGAATTGGGCACGGGTGTGAGTCAATCAATAGTGAGCCAGAGAACATTCGACAAGCTGTGGGATACTAAAGCTGTGAGGCCTAAGCTGAGTCCAGTCAATGCCAAGTTGCATACGTACACTAAAGAACTCAAACGGTGATTGGCAGTGCAGTAGTCAAGGTGTCGTATGATGGTGCAGTTCATGATTTACCGTTATGGATTGTTCCAGGAAATGGTCCAACGCTGTTCAGCAGGAATTGGCTAGAAAAAATCAAATGGAATTGGAACGATATCAAAGCGTTATCGTCGGAGGATGATACTCCATGTGCTCAAGTGCTGAGCAAGTTCCCCTCGCTGTTTGAACTTGGCATCGGCAATTTCACGGGTGCCAAGGTGCAAATTCACGCAGACTCAGATGCAAGACCCGTCCATCATAAAGCTTGGGTGGTTACGTACATAATGAGGGAAAGGATCGAAATTGAACTGGACAGACTCCAGCATGAAGGGGTCATATCACCAGTCGAATTTAATGAATGGGGCAGCCCCATTGTTCCTGTGTTGAAGAGTGATGGCACTGTCAGGATTTGTGGAGACTAGAAGGTTACGTGCAACCGAGTTTCGGGACAGGATCAATACCTGTTACCGAAGGCTGATGACCTGTTTGGAACGCTAGCCAGGGGGAAGTCGTTCACTAAACTGGATCTGACGTCTGCCTACTTGACACAGGAGCTGGTCGAGATGTCGAAGAAACTTACGTGCATCAACACTCATAAAGGACTGTTGATCTACAATAGGTGTCCTTTTGGAATTCGCTCGGCTGCAGCATATTTCAGAGGAACATGGAGAGTCTACTGAAGTCCGTCCCTTGAACCGTCATGTTCCAAGATGACATCCTGGTCACAGGTCGTGACACTGCCAAACATCTGAACAATCTGGAAGAGGTTCTACATCGTCTGGACAAAGTGGGACTCAGACTAAAACGTTCGAAGTGCGTCTTCATGGCACCGGAATTCGAATTCCTGGGGAGGAAAATTGCTGCTGACAGCATCAGGCCTACAGACTCAAAAACCAAGGCCATCAAAAATGCACCTAAGCCTCAAAATGTGACGGAGCTGCGATCGTTCCTTGGTCTACTCAACTACTTCGGTAATTTCCTACCTAGATTAAGCACTTCATTAGAGCCACTGCACATGCTGCTAAGAAAAGGCGACAACTGGGTTTGGGGTGCATCTCAAGATAGAGCTTTTGAGAAAGCTACTAATAGAAACATAGAAACGTAAAAAATAGGTGCAGGAGTGGGCCATTCGGCCCTTCGAGCCTGCACCACCATTCAATATGATCATGGCTGATCATACAATTCAGTACCCCATTACTGCTTTCTCTCCATACCCCTTAATCCCTTTAGTTGCAAGGGCCACATCTAACTCCCCTTTGAATATATCGAATGAACTGGCCTCAACAACTTACTGTGGTAGACAATTCTACATGCTCACAACTCTCTGAGTGAAGAAGTTTCTCCTCATCTCGGTCCTAAATGGCGTACCCCTTATCCTTAGACTGACCCCTGGTTCTGGACTTCCCCAACATCGGGAACATTCTTCCTGCATCTAACCTGACCAATCCCGTCAGAGTTTCATATGTTTCTATGAGATCCCCTCTCATTCTTCTAAATTCCATTGAATATAAGCCGAGTCGATCCAGTCTTTTTTCATATGTCAGTCCTGTCATCCCGGGAATCAGTCTGGTGAACCTTTGCTGCACTCCCTCAATAGCAAGAATGTCCTTCCTCAGATTAGGAGACCAAAACTGTACATAGTATTCAAGGTGTGGCCTCACCAAGGCCCTGTACAATTGTAGTAAGACCTCCCTGCTCCTATACTCAAATCCTCTCGCTATGAAGGCCAACATGCCATTTGCCTTCTTCACCGACTGCTGTACCTGTATGCCAACTTTCAATGTCTGATGTATCATGACACCCAGGTCTCATTGCACCTTCCCTTTTACTAATCTGTCATCATTCAGATAATAATCTGCCTTCTTGTTTTTACCACCAAAGTGGATAACCTCACATTTATTTACATTATACCGCAACCGGCATGTATTTCCTGGCTCACCTTGTCATGTATTTAAACATCTTGCAATGACATAGTCATGTAACTGTAACTCATGCACACTGTACCTGTACCCTAGAAATGCACACCTTGACCACAGGGGGTGAACTTGTGGGAGACACTCCTCACCTGGGTTTCCAGGTATAAAAGGGGAGGTGCCACCCAGGGTCAACACTCCTTGGTCCTGGCAATAAAGGTGAAGGTCACAGAGTGACTGTGTCTGATGTATCCATGCCTCGTGTGAGTCTGTTAAGGTGCAGGGGACACTACATTTGGCGACGAGAAACGGGAATCACCGAACCACGAGGATGGCCACCGATGGCACAGAGGAACGTTACTGTGTGGGTGAGGACTGGGACGACTTTGTGGAAAGACTCCAGCAGAGCTTTGTCACAAAGGAGGGGCTGGAAGAGACAGCGGCTGACAAGCGGAGGGCGCATCTACTGACCAGCTGTGGTCCACAGACGTATGCGCTGATGAAAGACCTGCTCGCACCCCAAAAGCTGGTGGACAAGTCCTTCGAAGAGTTCAGCCAGCTGATCAATGAGCATCTCAAGCTGGCGAGTATCGTACACATGGCCTGGCACCGGTTCTACTCTCACCGGCGTCGGGAGGGACAAAACGTCTCGGACTTCATGGCGGAACTGCGGTGCTTGGCCAGTCTCTGTAAGTTTTCCGATGCCTGCAGGGGGGAGATGTTAAGGGACTTTTTCATCGAGGGCAATAATCATGCCGGCATTTTCAGGAAGCTCATAAAGACTAAGAACTTGACTTTAGAAGGGGAGGCGTTGATAGCTCAGGCCTTTATGGCAAGGGAAGAGGAGAACAAGCTAATTTACGCACGCAGCCGTGGTCCAAACGTGGCGAAGGACCAGGGAGTTAACATGATGAACGCGGCTCGGGAACCCGCAGACAGGCAAGGGCATTTGGAAACCGCCCAGGCAGCAACAGGCTCGAGGGTGGGCCCGCAACAAGGACAATGGAAAGGGGATCGGCAATTCACGCCATCAGAGTGCTTAGAAACAGCCAAATGAGCAATCAGAGAGGAATGCCTGATACTAGTCCTTTTGTTAACAGCAATCTCAATATAAGCTCATGCTGGAGGTGTGGGGGTAGACACACTGCGAGAAGCTGCAGGTATCAGCAATATGCCTGTAGGATTTGTAATGTCAGTGGACACTTGGCCAGGATGTGCAAAAAGGCACTAGCGAGGCTAATCTGTGAGACAGAGGAACCAGACGAGGGGTCTGCAATGCAGGATAAGGCCTGGGGCAAAGCCATAGATGCTGAAGTTCAGCGGGTTCATGTGGCTGATGTCCACAGCTGATACACTAAAACGCCACCCATGATGATGAAAGTCTTACTGAATTGCATCCCAGTGCAAATGGAGCTGGATACGAGAGCTAGCCAGTCACTCATGAGCGCCCAACAATTTGAGAGACTATGGCCACACGGAGCTAGCAGGCTCAAACTGGAACGCATTGAGATGCAGCTACGGACATACACCAAAGAAATCATCCCAGTGCTGGGCAGTGCAAACTTGGTGGTAACACATAATGGATTACAGAATCGGCTGCCACTTTGGATCGCTCCGGGAAATGGCCCCGCACTTTTGGGGAGGAGTTGGCTAGCTGAGATGAATTGGAAATGGGGGGATGTGCACGCCATTTCATCCGTGGAGCGAAGTTCATGCTCACCGGTCCTGCAAAAATTCGGGTCACTGTTTCAACCTAGTATCGGAACATTCAAGGGTACTAAAGTAGTGATACGCATCACTCCAGACACCAGACCAGTGCACCACAAAGCTAGAGCAGTGCCGTACGTGATGCGTGAGAAAATTGAAAGTGAATTGGACAGGCTGCTCAGAGAGGGCATAATTTCGGCTGTTGAATTCAGCGACTGGGCAAGTCCCATCGTTCCCATCCTCAAAGCAGATGGCTCGGTTAGGATTGTGGCGACTACAAAGCCACCATCAACCGAGTATCGCTGCAAGATCAATACCTGCTTCCGAGAGCGGAGGACCTTTTTGCCACGCTGGCAGGTGGCAAGCTGTTCACGAAGTTGGACCTCACTTCGGCCTACATGACTCAGGAACTGGCTGAAGAATCCAAGCTTCTGACCACCATCACGACGCACAAGAGATTATTTGTCTGCAACAGGTGTCCGTTCGGCATTCGCTCGGCAGCAATCATCTTTCAGAGAAACATGGAAAGCTTGCTCAAATCCATTCCTGGAATGATCGTATTCCAAGACGCCATTCTCATAACGGGTTGAGACACCGAAGAACACCTCCACAACCTGGAGGAGGTGCTATGCCGATTGGATCGGGTAGGCTTGCGACTAAAAAAGGCCAAGTGTGTGTTTTTGACCCCAGAGGTCGAGTTTTTGGGCAGGAGACTTGCCGCAGACGGGATCCGGCCCACTGAATCAAAAACAGAGGTGATCTACCGGGCGCCCAGGCCCGGCAACACGTCGGAGTTGCGATCATTCCTGGGACTTTTGAACTATTTTGGAAACTTTCTGCCGAACTTAAGCACCTTGCTGGAGCCGTTACACATGCTCCTGTGTAAAGGTTGTGAATGGTTTTGGGGGGGACTGTCAAGAACGGGCTTTCATTAAGGTGAGGAACCTGCTGTGTTCCAACAAACTGTTGACTTTGTATGATCCTTGTAAAAAACTGGTTTTAACATGCGATGCGTCATCCTACGGCGTTGGGTGTGTGTTGCAGCAGGGTAACGATGACGGCCAACTCCAACCGTGGCTTACGCCTCCAGGCCACTCTCCCAGGCAGATTGTGGATACGGCATGTTCAAAAAAGAAGCACTCGCTTGTGTTTACGGTGTGAAAAAGATGCACCAGTACCTTTTTGGTAGACAGTTCGAGCTAGAGACGGACCACAAGCCGTTAACATCCTTGTTGTCCGACAGCAAGGCTGTCAACGCCAATGCGTCAACTCGCATACAGCGCTGGGCCCTCACGCTGGCTGCGTATGACTACACCATATGGCATCGGCCAGGCACCGAAAATTGCGCTGACGTGCTCAGCAGGCTCCCACTGGCCACCACCGAGGGGGCGTCGGAGCAGAGTGCCGAGATCGTCATGGTCATTGAGGCTTTTGACACTGCGGGTTCGCCCATCACAGCCCGCCAGATCAAACTCTGGACCAACAGGAACCCCCTCCTATCCATGATAAAGAAATGTGTCCTGACTGGGGATTGGGCACCTGCACACAGGGCGTGCCCCAAGGAAGTCAGACCGTTTTAGAGCTCTCCATCCAAGCCGACTGCCTGCTATGGGGCAGCCAGGTCGTCATGCCCCAGAAAGGAAGGGAAGCATTCATCAGGGAACTCCACAGCGAGCACCCTGGCATCGTGTTAATGAAGGCCATTGCCCGGTCATATGTATGGTGGCCGGGGATTGACTCAGACCTGGAACACTGGGTTCGCAGGTGCACGACGTGTGCCCAGCTGGGCAATGCCCCCAGGGAGGCCCCACTCAGCCCGTGGTCCTGGCCCACCAGACCATGGTCACATATTCACGTAGACTATGCGGGCCCATTCATGGGGAAAATGTTCCTGATCGTTGTCGATGCATACTCGAAGTGGATCGAGTGCATCATATTGAACTCGTGCACGACATTCATCACTGTGGAGAGTCTGCGTACGGTTTTCGCAACCCATGAATTGCCGGACATCCTGGTCAGCGACAATGGCCCGTGTTTCACCAGCCATGAATTCCAGGAGTTTATGTCAGGGAATGGTATCAAGCACGTCCAGACAGCGCCGTTCAAGCCGGCTTCCAATGGCCAGGCGGAACGGGCGGTCCAAGTCATAAAACAGAGCATGCTATGCATCCAAGGACCCTCCCTTCAGTACCGCCTATCGTGCCTCCTGCTGGCCTACAGATTCCGCTCGCACTCGCTCACGGGACTCCCGCCAGCGAAACTCCTCATGAAACGCACGCTCAAGATGCGGCTGTCCCTCATTCACCCAGCCCTGGCAGACATTGTTGAGGGCAAGCGCCAGTCCCAAACTGAGCTCCATGACCGAAACTCAAGGGGGAGGTGTATGGAAATAGATGACCCGGTATTTGTTCTTAAACATGCTTTAGGACCCAGGTGGCTTAAGGGCACCGTAATTGGCAAAGAAGGAAATAGAGTCATGGTGGTCCGACTAAACAATGGGCAGATATGCCGCAAACACTTGGACCAAGTAAAGAAAAGGTTCAGCATAGACACGGAGGAACCTGAAGAAGAGCATGAGATAGCACCCACACCACTGCCAGCGGACGAGCAACAAAGACAGCCCTCAGCATGCACAGTCCCTGCGGCCAGTCCGGACAGGCCGGAATCACCTCAAGTGACAGAGACGCGTGCTGAGGCTCAGCCACCAGAGCCACAACTGTGGCACTCCACGAGAGAGCGTCGACCACCTGACAGACTTAACCTCTGAAACAAAAAGACTTAAGAGGGGAGGTGATGTCATGTATTTAAACATCTTGCAATGACATAGTCATGTAACTGTAACTCATGTACACTGTACCTGTACCCTAGAAATGCACACCTTGACCACAGGGGGTGAACTTGCGGGAGACACTCTTCACCTGGGTTTCCAGGTATAAAAGGGGAGGTCCCACCCAGGGTCAACACTCCTTGGTCCTGGCAATAAAGGTGAAGGTCACAGAGTGACCGTGTCTGATATATCCATGCCTCGTGTGAGTCTGTAGTAAGGTGCAGGGGACACTACACACCTAATCTGTCCAAGTCACCCTGCAGCCTCTTAGCATCCTCCTTACAGCTCACAGTGCCACCCAGCTTAGTGTCATCTGCAAACTTGGAGATATTACATTCAATTCCTTCGTCTAAATCATTAATGTATATTGTAAATAGCTGGGGTCCCAGCACTGAACCTTGCGGTACCCCACTAGTCATTGTCTGCCATTCTGAAAAGGACCCGATTATTTCAACTCTTTGCTGTCTGTTTGCCAACCAGTTCTCTATCCACATCAGTACATTACCTCCAATACCATGTGCTTTAATTTTGCACACTAATCTCTTGCTTGGGACCTTCTCAAACGTCTTTCCAAATACACCACATCCACTGGTTCTCCCTTGTCCATTCCACTAGTTACAGCCTCAAAAAATTCTAGAAGATTTGTCAAGCATGATTTCCCTTTCATAAATCTATGCTGACTTGGACCGATCCTGTCACTGCTTTCCAAATGCGCTGCTAATCTGCTTTGCTCTAACAAGCTGCTGGTACATTATGATCCGTGTAAGCGTCAAGTATTGGCCCTTGATGCTTCGTCATATGGAGTTGGTTCCGTGCTCCAACAAGCTAATGAGTCGGCAAATTACAACTTGTTGCGTATGCTTCTAAAAGTTTGTCAAAGGCAGAAAGAGCCTACAGCATGGTAGAAAAAGAAGCATTAGCCTGTGTGTATGGGGTTAAAAAGATACATCAGTACCTGTTTGGTCTTCGGTTTGAACTGGAAACAGATCACAAGCCACTCATTTCATTGTTTTCGGAAAACAAAAGTATCAATACCAATGCATCGTCCCGCATCCAGAGGTGGGCGCTGACATTATCTGCCTATGATTATGTCATTCGCCATAGATCTGGCACCGAGAATTGTGCCGATGCACTGAGCCGTCTGCCGTTGCCCACACCGGAGGTGGAGATGCCACAACCTGCAGATCTACTGTTAGTTATGGATGCTTTTGAAAGAGAAGGAACCCCTGTCACGGCTCAACAAGTGAAGACCTGGACTAGCCAGGACCCGATATTATCGGTTGTGAAACGTTGTGTCCTTAGTGGTGATTGGTCTGCCATACCCAAGCAAATGGGTGATGAGACCAAACCTTACAACCGTCGCAAAGACGAACTATCCATTCAGCCAGATTGTTTATTGTGGGGTAATCGTGTTGTTATGCCTAAGAAAGGCAGAGAGAAATTTGTGCATGATCTACATAGCACTCATCCCGGTATTGTCATGATGAAAGCCATTGCCAGGTCTCATGTATGGTGGCCTGGAATTGACTCTGATCTGGAATCATGTGTGCCTCAGTGTAACACTTGCATGCAGCTTAGTAAAGCACCAGTGGAATCGCCACTGAGTCTGTGGTCGTGGCCATCTAAACCATGGTCCAGGATCCACATCAACTTTGCAGATCCCTTCCTGGGAAAGATGTTTTTAGTTGTTGTGGATGCATATTCCAAGTAGATAGAGTGTATAATCATGTCATCCAGTACATCCACAGCTACCATTGAGAGCCTTCATGTCATGTTTGCCATTATGGTCTGTCGGACATCATTGTAAGCGACAACAGACCTTGCTTCACTAATCTGGAGTTTCAAGAGTTCATGAAACTCAATGGTATCAAACATGTGAGGTCAGCACCATTCAAACCCGCATCTAATGATCAAGCAGAGCGTGCTATCCAAACCATCAAGCAGAGTATGAAACGTGTAACTCAAGGTTCATTGCAGACTTGCTTGTCATGCATATTGCTTAGTTATAGGACAAGACCTCACACGCTTACCGTGGTCCCCCCTGCTGAACTATTGATGAAGAGAGGTCTCAAGACCAAGCTCTCTCTTGTCCACCCTGACTTGAACGATCATGTTGAATACAGACGTCAATGTCAACAGTGGTATCATTATCGCGCTGCTGTGTCACGCGACATTTCTGTTAACGATCCTGTGTAGGTACTAAATTATGGTCAAGGTCTCAAGTGGATCGCCGGTACTTTACGGCTAAGGAGGATAACAGAGTGTTTATCATCAAACTCAGGAATGGGCAAACATGCAGGAAACATGTCGATCAGATAAAGCTGCGGCACACGGATGAACCGGAATAGTCTGAGGAAGACACAATCAGTGACCAACCAACCTACCCTCAGTCATCAGAGGACTGCGCCGTCATCAATGAATCTGGACTTTCAATCACTGACATGGTCATTGCCATTCCCATCAAATCGGCTACCCAGCCCCCAGTCGTACCAGACTCAGAACACTCACCCAAGGCTGGAGTTGAACTGAGATGATCAACTCTGGAGTGGAAAAGCCCGGTCTGTCTCAATTTGTAAAAAGACTGCTACTAATATCTTACTGGGGGATATTGTCATGTATGTATGCTTGAGGTTACTAGCCACCAGGTGGCGCCACTGTCGGAGGCCATTGGGCTGTACGCACGTGTGTGCGGCCCAGGTATAAAAGGCAAGACATCATGTAATGTAATCACTTTGGGCCCTAATAAAGCAGAGCCAGGTTTGTACCTGTGTTAGTTTACAGTATTCAGTTTATTAAGTTATTACATACATAACAGAACCCACACACTATTCTGATTTAGTGAGAGGTGATACAGAAGAAAGTTTTGAGCTCCCAACCATACATGTAGAAATTTACAGATTAAAAGCCCTTCTGAGATCTACATTGCAGTAAGTTACAATGTAGATTTGACATGGTGTTTTAATATGGTTGTGTGGTTCAGATAATGCCACAATATCAACCAATATAACAAATGCTCTTCTTGGGAGTGAGATTCCTGTTTTTGTTAATTTTAGTGAAAAAGAAACCAGCAATATCTCACAACTTTATATCCACTTCTACTTTTCACTGAAATTAGTGAAGAGAAGAATTTCACCTTCAAATTGGGATAGATTTTTTTCATGAGAGGTAGTTATTGTTGGCTTTTGATATTCAAAATAACATTGCAGCTTTGGTACTTATTGCAGAATGTCGCTAATCTCATCGACTTAGCGATGGAAGCACAATGCAACTTGGCTCCCTTTTATGATATGACTCATTTGGAAGCAGACAAAAGGAAACAACCACATGCCTCCTTGACAGCTACGACAAAATTTGCCTGGCCCTCTCTAGAGCCACCAACAATGCTTCCCCTACAAACAGAGCAAGAATGCTCTATCCCACCTGGAGTAAAAAGCAGCACCCTCCTCCCATTCCCGCACCATCATTCTTTGCACCTCGACTTGTTAGCTTTGCTCCTCCACCTACTGGATGGCACCATGGAGCAGCTCTTTTACCAAATCCCTTCAGTGCAGTCTAACTGGAAGTTTGGCTTCTGAAATCGTTGTCCTGATGGAGCGCTCTTCCACTCTACACCACCCACATTACACTGGAATAATGCCGGCACTGAAAAATACCTTGTTATTACAAAGCATGACTGTTTCTCTGATAAATGAATTGGGGGCAAGATTTCCACTGGTTCACATAAGTATTTGCGATATCACGAACACAGCAGGTAGATTTCTTCTGATTGCTACATTCTAAAGACATCACAAACATATTAGGAAGATTTCCTTTGATTATTATGTGTTAACACCATCACAGATATAGCATGAAGATTTTCTTTGGTCGATATGCATCAATATCATTTTTAGCACAGACAGAGGCTGCAGTCCTTTCTATGTACCAGAGTTCTAGACACAGGAGAGCCAAACACCGAGAAGTTCATTAAGGGTTACCTGAACACATTCACAAATGACACATGCTGATGCTTTGCAGTAGAAGATCACATGTTACAGTCAGTGAGCTCAACTTTCTAGGCTTCCTCCTTCTGCTTCATCTTCTAACCTTGTATTACAATCTCGTCCTTTTTATATCTTCCTAATTATGTTAATTCATGTACATTCTTTGACCTTTATACACCGTGCGCACCAGCTTGTATCAGTCTTTATCAAGACATTTCAGGCTATTTAAACATCTATCACCTGTGGTCCCAGAAGCTGCTGGTGTTTTAGGTTAAGCAAAGCTAGGATGTACCCTATTACAATTATACTACAGTTAAGTTAGTCTCTATGCACGCATGAATTGTGAGGAATTAAATGTACTCAATATGTTGTTTAACCTCGAGATCAGACTGTTTGTCAACTCTGTGCACTACTACTGTCAGAAAAATTCTGCAGGTTTTTAAACCTTAGTTGCTTACAACAACAACTTTTATTTATATAGCACCTTCATAGCAAAATGTTCCAAGGGCATTATCAATAAAAATTTGATACCGAGCCACAGGAGTAGATATCAGGACAGATGACCAAATGCTTGGTGAAAGAGGTAGGTTTTAAGGAGTATCTTAAAGGAGGAGAGAGAGGCTGAAAAGTTGAGGGAGGTAATTCCAGATCTTAGGGCCTCAGCAGCTGAAAGCAAATCGGGGATGCACAAGAAGCCAGAATTGGAGGAACGCAGAGATCTCAATAGCTTGTAGGGATGGAGGAGGCTATAGAGATAGGGAGGGGCGAGGCCATGGAGGGATTTGAAAACAAGGATGAGGATTTGAAAATTGAGGTGTTATCGAACCGGGAGTCAGTGTAGGACAGCGAGCACAGGGGTGCTGGATGAACAGGACTTGGTGAAAGTTAAGACATGGGTAGCAGAGTTATGGATGAGTACAAGTTTATGGAGGGTGGAAGATTGGAGGCCGGCCCGGTGAACGTTGGAATAGTCAAGTAACAAAGGTATGGATGAGGGTTTCCGCTGCAGAGGAGCTGAGGCAGGGTTGAAGTCAGGCGATATTATGGCGATGGAAGAGGGCAGTCTTCCATCATCATAGGCAGTCCCTCGGAATCGAGGAAGACTTGCTTCCACTCTCTAAATGAGTTCTTTGATGGCTGAACAGTCCGATACGAGAGCCACAGACCCTGTTACAGGTGGGACAGACATTCGTCGAGGGAAAGGGTGGATGGGGCTGGTTTGCTGCATGCTCCTTCCGCTGCCTGCACTTGACCTCTTCACGCTCTTTGCGCTGAGACTCGAAGAGCTCACTTTACCAGGGAGGCTTTGAGGGTGTCCTTATAACGTTTCCACTGCCCACCTTTGGCTCATTTACCATGAAGGAGCTCCGCATAAAGCATTTGCTTAGGGAGTCTCGTATCTGGCATGCGAACTATGTGGCCTGCCCAGCGAAGCTGATCGAGTGTGGTCAGTGCTTCAATACTGGTGATGTTAGCCTGGACGAGGTCACTGATGTTGGTGCACCTTTCCTCCCAGGGGATTTGCAGGATCTTGCAGAGACATCATTGGTGATATATTTCCAGCGACTTGAGGTGCCTTCTATACATCGTCCATGCCTCAGATCCATACAGGAGGGCGGGTATTACTACAGCCCTGTAGACCATGAGCTTGGTGGTAGATTTGAGGGCCTGGTCTTCAAACACTCTTTTCCTCAGAGGGCCGAAGGCTGCACTGGCGCATTGGAGGCGGTGTTGAATCTCTGCATCAATGTCTGCCTTTGTTGATAAGAGGCTCCAGAGATATGGGAAATGATCCACGTTGTCCAGGGCCGCGTCGTGGATCTTGATGATTGGAGGGCAGTGCTGTGCGGTGGGGACAGGCTGGTGGAGGACCTTTGACTTACGCAGTCTTACTGATGGAGCGGATATGTGGTTGACGCTCATCTCGGGCTTAAACACAACACCAATGTTACGAATGGTTTGGCTCAGCTTCAGACAGTTGCCAGGGAGAGCGATGGAAATGGAGTTTGTGACGGTACTCGCTCAGCCAAAACCTGGTGGATAGGCAGTTAAAATTGCCCTGGCTCTCACCCAAAAGCTGCCACAATTACAACATCTGCAATTTTAATCTGCTCTCCTGAGCAAGCAACATAGACACACACCCAGAGCCAACAGGGTCCTTCTTTATTTATGCATGTTGTGCCCCAGTGACATAATTGAGATCTGACTATAATTTGGGCCTGAGCGGGGAATCCATCTGGAGTTAAAATCGGGGCCAGTGGCTTTGGTCTGCCCAATATTTAGTTGGAGGAAATTTCTGTTCATCCAATATTGGATGTCGGACAAGCAGTGTCACAAATCAGAGAAAATGGAGGGGTCAAGAGAGGTGGTGGTGAGATATTGTGTTTGTACAAATGTATTCTTCACTTGCTCTCAAGCCTTTACCAGCCACCACAAACATTGCAGGCAGATTTTCTCTGCAGTATTGGAATTATACTTAAATATAATTTTGCATTTTGAGCGCTGTAATAATTCTATGCATTAAACATGGCCCAAAACAGGCATGTAGGATTATAAGGTTGTCATAAGACTTCTGAAGATTTTAAGCAACCCGGAAGTTGCACCCAAAATTGTGCCCGAAGCAGTGCACATTTCGCCGATGTCAAGTTATACCCAAGTATTCCCTCAGTGTCAGCTAGTGGGCAGCACACTCACCCCTGAGTCAGAAGATTGTGGGTCCAAGTCACACTCCAGGGACTTGAATACATAAATAAAATCTAGGCTGACAGCTGACACTCCAGTGTAGGGCTGAGGGAGTGCTGCACTATCGGATGTGCTGTCTTTTGGATGAGGCATTAAAATGAGGCCTCGTCTACTCTCTCAGGTGGACATCAAAGATCCCATGCCACAATTTTGAAGAAGAGCAGGGGAGTTATCCCTGGTGTGCTGACCAATATTTATCCCTCAATCAACTAACAAAATCAGATTATCTGGTCATTATCACATTGCTATTTGTGAGAGCTTGACTTGCGCAAGTTGGCTGCCGCGTTTCCTGCATTACAACAGTGACTACACTCCAAAAGTAATTGGCTGTAAAGCGCTTTGAGACGTCCAGTAGTCATGAACGGCGCTATATAAATCCAAGTCTTTCTTGTTTTCTTTTCAATCTCATCAGAATATGCTCAAATTTAAAATGGGTGTAAATCAGCATAAACAATTGGGACCCAAGGACATGTCAAACCTACACCAGTATGTTTCTTTTTTGAGTTTTAAGTAGTAAATATTTAACTCATGTAACCATCATTCACATCAGGCCTGAAATTCATAAAGCTTTTCAATTTTTAATGTGACTTATACTTTGCCATTAAAATATATTTAAAAAAACAGAATAGTCTCAAGTGAGGATATATTTAAAAAAAAATTAGAATTAAAGGACCAGTAAATCACTTTGTTTCCCACAGTGCTTGAAAATCTAGTTGCAATGTTGAGAGCACTGAGAACACGCGCAATAAGAGGATACTCGCATTTGAGAGCTGGGGGTGTAACCTGTTTGGTGGGCGGAAATTTGTTTGGAGGGAGAGTTTGATGTGTAATATATTTATGCTTGGGGTCACCAGACACCAGAGGGCGCCACTGTCAGATGTCATGCAGGCAATACAGGAAGTCGGATCTTGTACTTATCAGAGGCGGAATTAAAGAGATCGGGTACACACCCGGTGGCAGTTGATAATAACAGGATGCTTGTGTTATTACAGATGGATGGACGTAAAGATCGAAGAGACTTGGGCATATTGCAGTTATGCGCATAACCCACTTATGCCCAAAGTTACGTGATCTTTAAAGCCATGTAATTGGTTTACACCCAGATTACGGGGGTATCTGGGTGCAAATTCAAAGGAAATTTCAGGCTTTACAGCTCAATTTTACATTTTTTCAAATTAACCACTATATCTGTGCTCACCTTGTCTTTTTTTCTATTACTTTTTCATCTTTGTCATTTTCCATCTGCCTGTTTATTACTTTAGCTTTAATTTTATTTTTACTTTTTCTAACTCATATAATCTATTATAACTTTTAAAATTTAAAATCACAAAACTACCTTGATTTCTTCCGTCTCCCTGCTCCCGCCTTCCATTTTGGAGGTGGGAGCATGAAAATGAACATTTGATTGACTAGACATTGGCTTGAGAGATAATCTGGTTAATCCTTGATGCATTTTCCACTTCAAATAGGAAGGGGGCTGTCTGTGGCCAAATAAACTGGTCAGCGGACCTGGCAAGAAGAGCATGCCTGAGAGGTTGTCGGTGCTGTGCTTAAAAATCTAAAGAGAAAGAATGAGAAGGACAGAGTAGGAGAGAGACAGTGAGAGTTTCAGAGGGATTGAGATTGACAAAGCAAGAGAGACAGAGTGAGAGAGATAATAATAGAGTGAGGTACAGAGACAGAGTTGCAGAGTGACAGAGACAGAGTGAGATGACAGAGCCTGACAGAATAAGAGGCTGGAATCTTCCCAGCCCTGCAAGCGTGGGTTTGGAGGAGGGCCCGCTGTCAAAATGGCCCTGATTGATAGTGGGTCGGGATCCGGCTCTAAACCCAGCTCCATGTGAATTTCTCAGCTGTCAGATCTGCGTTCGGATAGCAGACCTGACAGCAAGCAGTGAGACAGGTAATTAACATCATTAGCAGGTACAGTGTCGAGAATCCGGAACCCTTTGGACCGAGGCCATTCCGGATTTTGGGTATATTCGGATTTCGGAATGTCTTGCTGATATCACAAATCCGGAAATACCCGTGCTGCTGAGGAGGTATGTGGGCGGGCCCCACGGAGGAGGTGTTCAGCCGGGCGGCCCCCCCGAGGAGGTGTTCGGGCCGAGCGACCCCCCTGAGGTGTTCAGGCTGGGCGGCCCCCTGAGGAGGTGTTCGGGCCGAGCGACGCACGAGGAGGTGTTCGAGCCAGGCGGCCCCACCCCCGAGGAGGTGTTCAGGCTGAATGGCCCCCCCGAGGAGGTGTTCGGGGGGTTGTGCAACCCTCCCGAGGTGTTCAGGCCGGGTGACCCCCCCGAGGAGGTGTTCAGGCTGGGTGACCCCCCCCGAGGTGTTCAGGCTGGGCGAGCCCCCTGAGGAGGTGTTTGATCCTGGCGACCCCCCCCAAGGAGGTGTTCAGGCCGAGCGACCCCCCCCGAGGAGGTGTTCAGGCCGAGCGACCCCCCCGAGGAGGTGTTCAGGCCGAGCGACCCCCCCGAGGAGGTGTTCAGGTCGAGCGACCCCCCCGAGGAGGTGTTCAGGCCGAACGACCCCCCCCGAGGAGGTGTTCAGGCCGAGCGACCCTCCCGAGGAGGTGTTCGGGCTGAGCGACTCCCCCGAGGAGGTGTTCAAGCTTGACGGCCCCCTCGAGGAGGTGTTCAGGCTGAGCGACCCTCCCGAGGAGGTGTTCGGGCTGAGCGACTCCCCCGAGGAGGTGTTCAAGCCTGGCGGCCCCCTCGAGGAGTTGTTCGAGCCAGGCGGCCCCCCGAGGAGCTGTTCGAGCCAGGCAGCCCCCCCGAGGAGGTGTTCAGGCCGAGCGACTCCCCCAAGGTGTTCGGGCCGGGCGACCCCCCCCCCCCCGAGGAGGTGATCGAGCCAGGCGGCTGCCCCAAAGGAGATGTTCAGGCCAGGCGACACCCCCCAAGGAAGTGTTCGGACCGAACGGCCCCCCTCCGAGGAGATGTTCGGGCCGGGTGACCGCCCCCCCCCCCCGAGGAGGTGTTTGAGCCAGGTGGCCCCCCCGAGGTGTTCGGGCCGGGCGACCCCCCAAGGTGGTGTTCGGGCCAGGCCGGTGAGGAGGCCCTGAGTTAAAGGCATTGGCAGTGGGGCCATTCCTTTCATGCTCATCACCATTGTGGGGGGGTGCCCTTATGTCTCACTATTCACTACAACTCACTAAGCCACTTCCAAAGGTGCACACAAATCTGTCCACGAATGCAAAGTGCTGAAAATAAAGATTTCAAAGTTTGACAACATATCATCATTAACTTTACATGAACATTGGGTAAAGGACCAAAGTGCCTACCCTTGTGTGTTGTTAGTATGACTGTTCAAGGGTGAGGGTGAGTGTGAGGGGTGGTTAGTGAGATGGGGATGTGATGATGTCGATAGAAAGAAATGGGTGGAGGTGCAAGGTAAGTTGGTGTGTGTAAGGATGTGCAGGGATAGAGTAGGGAAGGCAGAGTGATGGGGATGTGATGAGTGGCACAGCAGGATGAGGTTGAGTGTGGCTTTGCAGTATCGTTTCGTGATCTACTGAGATCATTGAAAGGTTTATGCCACTGCAGCCAGGTTCTCCTGACAACATCCCTGCTTGTGTCCTCCTGTGTAGTGTGCAACCAGACTGTGTTGGTCTCCTGGAGAGGTCGATTCCGCCCATTGGAAGGGAAGAGAACCTCCCTGCATGCTGTGACTCCCTCCATAAGCATCTGGAGAGAGTCATGGGAGAGCCTGTGTGCAGCCATGCATCTTTGTGCCGTGTTTGTCAGTGTTTGTAGCAGCTCAATGCTGCAAAACACTGACAGACAAACTGTCAAAAAAAAGTTGGGGATAGTCCCTTTAAGGAAACCGGCAGATGATGCCATCAGACCCGCTTCCAGTTAATTGGCCAGGAAACCCGCAGGGCGGGCTTAACAAGTCCCAGCACGGAAGATTGAAGAGAGAGGGCGGACTGCGCTTCAGAGCGGGTTTCCCACACTGCACCAATGCAGCCCGCATCAAACTTGTCTGTTGGTGAAATACCGGCCAGAGTGACTAAGTGAAAATGATGGGGTGAAAGTGACTAAGTGAGAATGATGGGGCGAGAGACACAGCGACAGTGAGAATAACAGGACAAGAGACACAGCGACAGTGAGAATAACAGGACAAGAGACACAGCGACAGTGAGAATAACAGGACAAGAGACACAGCGACAGTGAGAATAACAGGACAAGAGACACAGCGACAGTGAGAATAACAGGACAAGAGACACAGCGACAGTGAGAATAACAGGACAAGAGACACAGCGACAGTGAGAATGACAGGGCTACAGTGATAGAGTGGGAGGAACAGAATGGACAAGACAGAGCAAAAGAAGACAGATTTAACTAATCCCTTTATTGAAATTTAGGTTCCACAAGTAACAAGAACCAGGTCAAATTCAGAATTTTCTTTTTATGTTCCTGACTTGCTCTTTCACTTCTCCTCCTGCTACTCTCCTCGCCTCACCCCACCAAATCTAGATTTGCTAAATAGGTTTCAGAATGCCAACTGTGACTAACAGGCTCTCTTGGTTACGGGTTCCACATTTTCTACTGAAAAAAAAATCACTGAGATAATTTAATTTCAATTAATTCAAACGTCCTAAAGTCAAGTGTTACAAGTCTGTGCCCTTCAGAACTATAGGGCATTGCAGCTTTAAAAGCAACCTGCACTGAATAGAGCTCCTGTTGCTCAGGCACACTTGAGTGCAGAGATGTGAAGAATATTCTGTCTTCTATCATCATCAAAGGCGGTCCCTTGAACGAGGATGACTTGCTTCCACACCAAAAAGGATGAGTTCACAGATGTTTCAATGAAGGACCCGATGTTCCAGTGCTGAACTCCAGGGGTGGAAGATGCCTGTGCGTGGATTTTTTTAATGTGTGGTGTCCGTTGCACACCAGCCACCACACGGACTTGACAGAGCTAGGACTTTATCCAATGGCAAGGGTTAACCAGGATGACTGGAGATCTGCTCTGCTGCATGGATCTAGTGTGCATACATTGTAAGAATTTAGCAAAAATATCGACAGCAAAAGCAAAAACTTTTGGACTAAAATTTTTGGACATTGTTGGAACTTGGCTGTTACTGAACAAGGGCAGACAGCCTGATGTGGGACAGGTCCAAACATGTCCCACAGGAATACACATCCGGTGGGCAGGAATCGATGGCTGAAATGGTAGGAAGATGGTTGATGGGGAGGGCCCTTTGTCATCTAATCAATGAGCGATCAAGAAGATTGGTCGGTGCTCAAGACACGAAGGAAGCTTTTCAACCACTCAGACCTTTTGGAGCCTTATCGAGGAAACAGTCCAGTAACAAAGGCTGAAGACATGATTTTGCTTTTTTTCAGGTGCACTGCCTTTTGGCACGAGAAGAAGCATTTTGCAGGTATAAGAGTGGCAGGTTTCTGCTGCCATCTCTCTCTCTCTCTCTCCTCTTCGACGTTTACTCACTTCGTTCAATGCATGAGGACTGAGCACTCCATCTGGGACGGAGAGAAGCCACCATCCACAAGCAAAGAGAGCCTCGCTATTTTGACTGAGAAGCTGACCTTGAGACTGGACTTGAATACCACAGATTGATACAGAACCAGAAGATATGCCTCATCGGGAGAAGCAGCGAGTAAGCCAGAGGGGTAATTGGTGAGTATTTATCCCAGCCCACGCATCTTTAAGACCACCGCATAGTGTGAAGGGGTGTCGTGTGTCCTAACCAAGCCTTAGGGGTTTAGTGGGGAGGTTTTTGCGTGGATCGTAAGTGTATGCACAATTGTGTTGGACAGATTCGGTGGTGCACTTTTGAATCTGAGCAGGGGTGTTTTAGTCGTGTGTACTTCGCATTAGGGGCATGTTCAGATGGGCTAGGGTTGTGTGCTGTACTGTGTTTGTTTGTTTTACACCACCAGGGTGTGTTTACTGGATGCAGGTGTGTGCTTTAACTTGAATAAAAGCATTGAGACGGTTGAGACTGAAAGATCTGGCTATAACTGTGTATTTCTGTGCACCACTATAATTCTGGTGTCTAGAACTGTTGTAAGGGGGGTGATTCAAAACCACCAAGGGCAAAACCACTTGCAATATATCGCAGTGTGAGCTGTCCCGTGCTGCCCCTGGGCCCTCCGCTCTTCTGGGCCCCGTGTCCTCATTTGCCGACAAAACTTCTGTGCTTGCCATCCTGAACTCTACTCCCCCCACACCATTTGCAACCTTGGCATCCTACTTGACCGTGAGATGAGCTTCTGACCCCATATCAGCTCTATCACTAAGACCGCCTATCTCCATCTCCGTTGCATAGAAACATAGAAACATAGAAAATAGGTGCAGGAGTAGGCCATTTGGCCCCTCGAGCCTGCATCACCATTCAATAAGATCATGGCTGATCATTCCCTCAGTACCCCTTTCCTGCTTTCTCTCTATACCCCTTGATCCCTGTATCCGTAATGGCCATATCTAAACCCCTCTTGAATATATCTAACGGACTGGCCTCAACAACTTTCTGTGGTAGAGAATTCCACAGGTTCACAATTCTCTGAGTGAAGAAATTTCTCCTCATCTCGGTCCTAAATGGCTTACACCTTATCCTTAGACTGTGACCCCTGGTTTTGGACTTCCCCAACATCAGGAACATTCTTCCTGCATCTAACCTGTCCAAACCCATCAGAATTTTATATGGTTCTATGAGATCCCCTCTCATTCTTCTAAATTCCACTGAATATAAGCCTAGTCTTTCTTCATATGTCAGTCCTGTCATCCCGACTTTCAGGGATCTGTGGGCAAGCACTCCAAGGTCCCTTTGTTCATCTACACTTCTAAGTGGCCTACCGTTTAATGTGTATACCCTTTCCTTATTAGCCCTCTCCAAGTGCATTACCTCACACTTCTCCAAATTAAATTCCATTTGCCACTGTTCTGCCCACCTGACCTGGCCTGCTTGGTTTAATAAATAAAAATCATCAACTAAGATCTTACTGCAAAACTCTTGAAGCAGAAAAATTGTTTGGATGCAGCAACTGCAGAAATTCAAGTCTGGGCTGTGTGCATTTGTTATTGATTTGAATGCCCTAAGCTAAATATTTACACATCGGTAACATTTTGTTTAGCTTCCCCAAATGAGTTTCCCGTGGCTCCATTTTAATACTAATGGTATATAGTTCAATATTATGGTGGTGGCAAATTTTCCTGCAGAGCCAGATTCAACATTCATCATTGTATACAGTGGGTCAGTATAAGAAGAGGCGAGAAATGGAGGAGCGCAGATATCTCAGAGTGTTGCAGGGTTGGAGGAAGATACAGAGATTGAGAGGGGTGTGGCCATGGAGGGATTTGAAAACCAGGATGAGAATTTTTAAATCGAAGCGTTGCCAGACAAGAAGCCAAAGTAGGTCAGTGAGCACGGGGTGTGATGGGTGCCTTCTATAATAGTTCTTTGATTACCATGTCCACCCGACACTGGCTCTACCATTTCAAAAGCTTTTTGCATGTAGTCAGACCCATCTGCATTTGACATTATTTGGTAGAATAGATTTCCTGCTTCAAGCAGCTATCAATCCCTTCAGCTCGTTTACTCAGAGATTACATTCAGCTCAAACAGACCTGACCTAAGCCCAATGTGATCTCCTTTCTCAATGTTTCCAATTATCTTTTGCTCAAGCTTCAGCTGAGGATTTCTTAAGTACAGAAAATGACTAGGATTTAAGTCAGCCTTATTCAAATAATGTTACTACATAGTTGGCTCGGAATCAGAACCGTGACCTTCAAATCCAGATTAGGACCGTTTACACTTGTGATTTCATGAAGATCTTTTAGTTGTTTCCCCTTGAGTAAACCATGTTTCTTTGGCAGACGTGGAAGCAAAAAAAAGGTTTAAACCCAACCAAGATTTTTTTTTTAATGATTTGGTCATAACTTCAAAGATTACATCCGAGGGAGATTGATTTGATTTATTTATGTGAGATTTTTAAAAAAAGACATCAATGTACCTGTATAAATAAACCATTACAATGATTTATTACCTAACGGTATTTAGCAAAATAAAATTTTTATTGGTCAATATTTAGATAGAGCAGCACACCCACACACCATTAACAGAACACCAGAATAGCAATCCCATACAACAGGAGTACAACACGAGCAAGGCTAGCGAAAGATAGGAAGAGATAACTGAGGAAAAAAACAATCACAGATGATGACTAACTGCACACATCCCTAGAGGTGAAACCGGAGTATCCCAGAGGAAGGCTGAAGCAGCACATGACAAAATAGGTTTTGTGTCTTCTGCTGACATCACAAAGGGACAGCCTTAAAACTGGAAACATATCAGTTATAGGTTGAATGTAAACTGAGCTTAACTTTGCTATGCCCATATTTTAATTTTGTTATACTGATACTAAGCAAAATCCAGTTATGGCTGAGATAATTATCTATTTACTTTTGCTGTAATTACAAATACGTAAACTTTTGATGGTATTAGTTATGCTATTATAGATGTTAATTAAATGAGCATTCTTGTGCTCAACTTTGTCTTTGATGCCTCTAACAAGCAACAGTTAAGTATACTTTATTCAATGTCACACTACAGTCCTGCTGTTCTATAATCTGGCATAATTCACTATCAATATTTTTTGGACTAGTGTATGTGAGACTGTCCAAGCGAACATTACAATAGCACCTTAATAATCACATCTTCAAGATATCCCATTGCACATTCTCGCTCTCTTCGGCAGTCCCTCGGAGCCGAGGATGACTTGCTTCCACACTAATATGAGTTCTCAGGTGACCGATGAGTCCAATGCGGGACCTACAGTCTCTGTCACAGGTGGGGCAGACGGTGGTTGGAGGGACAGGCGGGTGGGGTGCTTGGGTTGCCGTGCGCTCCTTCCGCTGTTTGCGCTTGGCTTCCGCTTGCTCCCGGCGAAGAGACTCGAGGTGTTTGGCGCCTTCCCGGATGCTTCTCCTTCATTTTGAGCGGTCTTGGGCCAGGGATTCCCAGGTATCGGTGGGGATGTTACACTTTTTCAAGGAGGCTTTGAGGGTTCTTCAAGCGTTTCCTCTGCCCACCTGGGGCTTGCTTGCCATTTCGGAGCTCTGAGGAGAGCACTTGTTTTGGGAGTCCAGTATCGGGCAAGCAAGCAAGTGGATAATCAAGGGGCTACAGGGAGGGAGGAACTTAATACAATCACTATAACTAATGAAGTAGTACTTGGTAAAATAATGGGACTAAAGACAGACAAATCCCCTGGACCTGATGGCTTACATCCTAGGGTCTTAAAAGAAGTGGCTGCAGAGATTGTAATTTACCAAAATTCCCTGGATTCTGGGGAGGTTCCAGCAGATTGGAAAACTGCAAATAAAACGCCCCTATTTAAAAAAGGAGGCAGACAAAAAGCAGGAAACTATAGACCAGTTAGTCTAACATCTGTCATTGGGAAAATGCTGGAGTCCATTATTACGGAAGCAGTAGCAGGATATTTGGAACAGCATAATTCAATCAAGCAGAATCAGCATGGTTTTATGAAAGGGAAATTGTGTTTGACAAATTTGCTAGAGTTCTTTGAGGATGTAACAAGCAAGGTGGATAAGGGGCGACCAGTGGATGTGGTGTATTTGGGTTTCCAGAAGGCATTCGATAAGGTGCCACATTAGAGGTTACTGCACAAGATAAAAGCTCACGGGTTTGGGGGTAATATATTAACATGGATAGAGGATTGGCTAACTAATAGAAAACAGAGAGTCGGGATAAATGGGTCATTTTCCAGTTAGCAAACAGTGACTAATGGGGTGCTCGCAGGGATCGATGCTGGATCTTCAACTACTTACAATCTATATTAATGACTTGGATGAAGGGACTGAGTGTAATGTAGCCTAGTTTGCTGATGATACAAAGATGGATTGGAAAGCAAATTGTGAGGAGGACACAAAAAATCTGCAAAGGGATGTAGACATGTGATGTAGAGTGGGAAAACATTTGGCAGATGGAGTGTAATGTTGGAAATTGTGAGGTTATCCACTTTGGCAGAAAAAATAGAAAAGCAAATTATAATTTAAATGGAAAAAAATTGTAAAGTGCTGCAGTACAGAGGGACCTGGAGGTCCTTGTGCATAAAACACAAAATGTTAGAATGCAGGTACAGCAAGTAATCAGGAAGGCAAATGGAATGTTGGCTTTTATTGCAAGGGGGATAGAGTATAAAAGCAGAGAATTCCTGCTACAACTGTATAGGGTATTGGTAAGGCCACACCTAGAATACTGCATCAGTTTTGGTCTCCGTATTTAAGGAAGGATATACTTGCATTGGAGGCTGTTCAGAGAAAATTCACTAGGTTGATTCTGGAGATGAGGGGGTTGACTTATGAGGGGGTTGGGCCTATACTCATTGGAGTTCAGAAGAATGAGAGGTGATCTTATTGAAACATATAAGATAATGAGGAGGCTTGACAAGGTGGATGCAGAGAGGATATTTCCACTCAATAGGGGAAACTAAAACTAGGGGACAGTCTCAGAATAAGTGGCCGCCCATTTAAAACTGAGATGCGGAGGAATTTCTTCTCCCAGAGGGTTGTAAATCTATGAAATTCTCTGCCCCAGAGAGCAGTGGAGGCTGGTTCATTGAATATATTTAAGGCGGAGGTGGACAGATTTTTGAGCGATAAGGGAGTAAAGAGTGATGAAGAGCGGGTAGGGAAGTGGAGCTGAGTCCATGATCAGATCATGATATTGAATGGTGGAGCAGGCTTGAGGGGCCAAATGGCCTACTCTGTTCCTATTTCTTATACTCTTATGTTCTTAAGTGGCATGTCCATCGGAATTGATCGAGCGTGGTCAATGCTTCGATTTTGGGGATGTTGGCCTGGGAGAGAACACTGATGTTGGTGCGCCTATCTTGCCAATGGATTTGCAGGATCTTGCGGAGGCAGCGTTGGTGGTACTTCTCCAGTGCTTTGAGGTGCCTGCTGTACATAGTCCATGTCTCTGAAGCATATAGGAGGGCGGGTATCACTACTGCTTTGTAGACCGTAAACTTGGTACCAGGTTTGAGGTCTTGGTCTTCAAACACCCTCTTCCTCAGGCGACCAAAGGCTGCACTGGCACACTGAAGATGGTGTTGGACTTCGTCATCGATGTCTGGCTCCCGAGGTATGGAAAATGGTCCATGTTGTCCAAGTCCTCATCATGGATCTTGATAATCGGGGGGGGAAGTACTTTCTGGCGGGTCAGGTTGGTAGAGAACCTTTGTCTTATGGATGTTTAGTGTAAGGCCCATACTTTCATATGCATCCGTGAAGGTGTTGACGATGGTTTGGAGATCGACCTCCGAGTCTGCACAAACGTAAGCATTGTCTGCATACTGTAATATAATGACAGAAGATGGGGAGACCTTGGATCTGGACTGGAGGTGACGGAGGTTGAACAATTTCCCGTTTGTTCTGTAGATTAGCTCCACTCCAATGGGGAGCTTATTGAGGGTGAGATGGAGCATTGCAGCAAGGAAGATTGAGAAGATGTTGATGCGATGACACAGCCTTGCTTGACCCCGGTTTGTACATGAATTGGGGCTGTGCTGGGTCCGTTGGTCAGGATCACGGCTTGCATGTTATCATGAAGCAGACGGAGGATCGAGTGCTGCCGAATTTGAGGAGGACACTCCATGATCCCTCCTGGTTGATTGCAGTTTACAAGCATTTTAAAGTGCAGCCACTATTATTATATTATAAACACAGCAGCAAGGTCCCACAAAGAGGTGAGATTAAAGATCAGTTAATCTGTTTCCACGTGGTGTTGGTTGAGGATGGAATGTTGTCCAGACTAGGAAAGCTCCCTGTACTGTGCCATGGGATCTTTTATGTCCATCTGAGCTGGGGACAGCATATTCAATAATGCAGAACTCTCTTAGTACTGCACTGCCTAGATTATGGCAAGTCGGGAATGGTACTTGATCACAATTTTCTGACTCATAGATGAGAGCGCTATCAACTAATCCTAGCTGACACAATTAGGCACCTTATAAAATCCTAGACAAGAATGGTACATATTATTCAGGATTTAGCAGTCATCTGTCCCACGAGAGGAAGCAAATGTGCTGGGATATGGTCTGAGGCGGAACTGGGAATGATGGCCTGGCAGGTGTCAATGCTGATTTCCTGTGTGCTAATGCTGCTGCTTCTCTGCTTTCATTTTTAGAAGCATTCCACAAACAGCTGATCTAATAAATCTTAACTGAGCACATCTGTCCACCTGCTTAAAACCTATGCTCCTGGTTTACAAAACCAGTCCACTGTGCCTTCATTTGAGGAACACAATTTGGAACTGTTACAGTGACGGGGTGGGGTCGAGCATTGGGAAAGGTAGGACTAAAGCCTGGAACTGTAGAGAGCAGTGGGGAGGGAAGAAACAAAGATGGAGCTGGAGCACTTGGATTGTTCTACAAGTGAGGGAGCAAAGTCCAAGATCAGGTACGAGGCAGAACAGAGCCACAGCAGCATTTCTGGGATGGAGCTAAGGTTGAAAGAATGGAGTAATGCCCGAGTGAAGGATTAATTTTGGGGGAGGGCACAAAGATGGGGAAACCTGTTAGCCAAAAAGAAATTGACGTTTTTTCCCCAATATGATTGGATCATTTTTACAGATGTACCATGACACCCAGGTCTCGTTGCACTTCCCCTTTTCCTAATCTGCCGCCATTCAGATAATATTCTGCCTTCGTGTTTTTGCCCTCAAAATGGATAACTTCACATTTATCCACATTATACTGCATCTGCCATGCATTTTCCCACTCAACTAACATGTCCAAGTCACCCTGCAGCCTCTTAGCGTCCTCCTCACAGCTCACACTGCCACCCAGTTTAGTGTCATCCGCAAACTTGGAGATATTATACTCAATTCCTTCATCTAAATCGTTAATGTATATTGTAAAGAGCTGGGGTCCCAGCACTGAGCCTTGCGGCACTCCACTAGTCACTGCCTGCCATTCTGAAAAGGACCCGTTTATCCCGACTCTCTGCTTCCTGTCTGCCAACCAGTTCTCTGTCCATGTCAGTACATTACCCCCAATACCATGTGCTTTGATTTTGCACACCAACCTCTTGTGTGGGACCTTGTCAAAAGCCTTTTGAAAGTCCAAATACACCACATCCACTAGTTCTCCCTTGTCCACTCTGCTAGTTACATCCTCAAAAAATTCCAGAAGATTCGTCAAGCATCATTTCCCTTTCATAAATCCATGCTGACTTGGACCGATCCTGCCACTGCTTTCCAAATGCGCTGCTATTTCATCCTTGATGATTGATTCCAACATTTTCCCCACTACTGATATCAGGCTAACCGGTCTATAATTATCCATTTTCTCTCTACCTCCTTTTTTAAAAAGTGGTGTTACCTCCAGTCCATAGGAACTGATCCAGAGTCGTTAGACTGTTGGTAAATGATCACCAATGCATCCACTATTTCTAGGGCCACTTCCTTAAGTACTCTGGGATGCAGACTATCAGGCCCCAGGGATTTATCGGCCTTCAATTCCATCAATTTCCCTAACACAATTTTACGCCTAATAAGGATATCCTTCAGTTCCTCCTTCTCACTAGACCCACTGTCCCCGAGTATGTTCGGAAGGTTATTTGTGTCTTCCTTCGTGAAGACAGAAGCGAAGTATTGGTTCAATTGGTCTGCCATTTCTTTGTTCCCCATTATAAATTCACCTGAATCCGACTGCAAGGGACCTATGTTTGTCTTCACTAATCTTTTTCTCCTCACATATTTACAGAAGCTTTTGCAGTCAGTTTTTATGTTCCCTGCTAGCTTCCTCTCGTACTCTATTTTCCCCCTCTTAATTAAACGCTAAGTCCTCCTCTTTTGAATTCTAAATTTCTACCAGTCCTCAGGTTTGTTGCTTTTTTTAGCCAATTTATATGCCTCTTCCTTGGCTTTTACACTATCCTTAATTTCCCTTGTTAGCCACAGTTGAGCCACCTTCCCCGTTTTATTTTTACTCCAGACAGGGATGTACAATTGGTGAAGTTCATCCATGTGATCTTTAAATGTTTGCCATTGCTTATCCATCGTCCACCATTTAAGTATCCTTTGCCAGTCTATTCTAGCCAATTCATGGCTCATACCGTCGGAGTTACCTTTCCTTAAGTTCAGGACCCTAGTTTCAGAATTAACTGTGTCACTCTCCACCTTAATAAGGAATTCTACCATATTATGGTCACTCTTCCCCAAGGGACCTCAAACAACAAGATTGCTAATTAGTCCCAAATTAATATGGCCTATTGCTGCTCCTAATTCTTATGTAAAGTGCTCCTCCGCAGTCTGCAGATGATAATCCATTCGATTTTTGTTTTTATGGTTTATGAATCCATTGAACACTTTGATGTGGTCATTTGCTTATTATTACTCTCATCCACCATATGTCCTGGTATTGCAAAAAATGGAAATGCTTCCGACCTCCGCTCCTTGCCGGTCCCAACCTCCGTGTTGGTCATTCTGCTGTTGCGTTAGTTGGGCCTTTTTTTGATTTGCCCACAGCTCCAGCCTTGTGCTGCAGCCTCGCGCTCCAAACTCTAAACTGCTCCTGTGACTGTCCCATGATGTCGAGCTTTTTTTGATTTGCCTGCAACTCCAGCCTCGTGCTCCAAACTACTCCTCTGACTGAGGTCCTGTGGGAAGGAGGAAGGAAGGAGGACAGTCGGAGTATGTTTGAGTTTGTTTGTATGTATTGCCACATGAGGCAGAACCTGGTCTCCAGTCATCTTGGATCCCCTTGCCACTGAACCAAGACCTTACTCCGTTAAGCCTGTGTGGTGGCTGGTGTGCAACGGCCACCCCACAATAAAAGAATTCACGCACAGGCATCTTCCACCATTTAAAATGAGTTAATCAGTCACCTGAGTACTAATTTTTAGTGTGGAAGCAAGTCATCCTCGACCCCGAGGGACTGCCTAAGAAGATGATGATTGTAATATATATAGCTCCACCCAGTGGACGACTGTGACATTGTAGCCATTGCTGTTTACAACAATAAACAGGAAACACAAGTCACCTGATAGGTTCCTGAAGTTATCAGCCATCTTAAAGCCTGTGTGTTTGTGAGGAGGTACCAATAACATAACAGGTATCATTTGGCGGAGCTGTATTCAAATATTAAAACTTATTGCATGAAAATGTTGTTTTGCGATATTATCATACTGCTAGTTTGCTTATTTTAAGTGGGTGAGAGCCACCATTGAAACAGCAGAGGAGTTTGAAACAGATATATTAAGCATTCTAACCCCTGAGATTGTATAAATTCCAGGCTTATAGTTCCTGACACCTTCGGGCCGAACTTCAATTTACCTATTTAAGTGCGCAACTCTGGCAATATGCCAGAAATCGGGCTCGGGAAAAATTGAGCCTCAAATCTGTAATCAGTTGTGCCCTCTGTCAGCTGTAACTTAGAAGCAAGCAGTAGAGTTGGTTGTAGTTACGTAGGGGCCGAAATTCAGTGCCGGCAGAAAGCTGGTGGTGTTAAGGCCTTTTTCCCCCGATTATCGCCCCTTGCGGTGGCCATTGGATCCAAATTCAGCTTTTTGACCACAAAAAAGTGTTCCAGTCTTATTAGCCTTTCAAACCTGAAAGTTTGCAGTCTTAATTGGGGTGTTATTCCCACAGGGAATTAACCCTTAGGTTGATGTGGCAGCTGCCATTGCAGCACAGGTGCGAGGGAACGAGTGTATCGGTGCTGCTTTGGAGAGGATGGTCGCGGCTCTGCACGAGTCGATGGAGCGGCTTAGTGCTGTCATATCTGGTGGCTTTCAGACTGTGGCTGCTCACATGCAGTCTCAGCTGGGTGCCCCCCGAGACCTCAGTGTTGCTTTTGCGGCTGGGTCCACGGGGGACCTTCCGGTGTGGTGCCACAGCACAGACCTGAGCTCTCTCAGATTAGTGCTGGTGGTATTGTGCTGCCCCTGGTGAGTTAGTCAGACTCCTCGGGCCAGGATATGTATAATGCGCTCCCTCCGGCTCGCAGCATTCCTGGCTCCAGACCTGTCACTCCGCCAGTGCCTCCACGCGTGGCCTCGCCCGAGCCAAGCCAGACTGAACCCTCCCAGGAGGGTATTGACCAGTCTTCAGCCTGCCCTTCCAGGCCCAAAGCTGCTCGAAGGCGTCCTAGAAGGACATCTGCAGCTTCCACACAAGGAACACAGCAGCCTTCCCAAACCCATGAGTCAAACACAGCGGAGACACTGAGGCGAAGTCGCAGGTTAGGCACGCATAAGAGGGGTTATAAGGAAATGCACATGGGTGGTAAATGATGTTTATATGTTATTTTTCTGCACTGTTTATGGTTCTGGTAGTTGTTTGGAATTATATTGATTAATGCATTAAATCTCTATTTTTTGCACCTATATCTGGGCAGGTGAGCATCATCATCATAGACAGTCCCTCGTAGTCGAGGATGACTTGCTTCCACTCTAAAAGTGAGTTCTCAGGTGATTGAAGAGTCCAATGTGGGACCTACAGTCTCTTTCACAGGTGGGGCAAGCAATGGTTGAAGGAAAGGGTGGATGGGGAGCCTGGGTTGACGCACGTTCCTTCCGCTGTCTACGCTTGGTTTCTGGTTGCTCTCGGTGATGAGACTCGAGGTGCTAAGCACCCTCCCAGATGCTCTTCTTCCACTTTAGGCGGTCGTGGACCAGGGATTCCCAGGAGTCGGTGGGGATGTTGCACTTTATCAAGGAGGCTTTGAGGGTGTACTTGAAGCATTTCCTCTGCCCACCTGGGGCTCGCTTGCCGTGTCGAGGCTCCAAGAAGAGCGCCTGCTTTGGGAGTCTCGTGTCGGGCATGTGCATAATATGACCTGCCCAGCGGAGTTGATCGAGCATGGTCAGTGCTTCGATGCTGGGGATGTTGGCCTGGACGAGAACACTCGTCTGTCCTCCCAATGGATTTGCAGGATCTTGCGGAGGCAGCGTTGGTGGTGTTTCTCCAGTGCTTTGATGTGTCTGCTGCATATAGTCCACATCTCTGAGCCATATAGGAGGACGGGTATCACTACTGCCCTGTAGACCATAGCTTGGTGCCAGATTTTAGGTCCTGGTCTTCAAACACTCTCTTCTTCAGGTGACCGAAGGCTGTACACTGAAGGTGGTGTTGGACCTTGTCATCGATATCTGCCCTTGCTGACAGTAGGCTCCCGAAGAATGGAAAATGGTCCACATTGTCCAAGGCCTCACCGTGACTTTTGATAACTGGGAGCAGTGCTGTGTGGCAGAGTCAGGTTGATAGAGGACCTTTGTTTTACGGATGTTTAGTGTAAGGTCCATGTTTTCATACACCTTAGTGAAGGTGTTGACGATGGCTTGGAGTTTCGCCTTTGAATGTGCACAGACACAAGCGTCGTCGGTTTACTGCAGTTCGTTGACAGAGGATGGGACGACCTTGGATCTAGCCTGGAGGCAGTGGAGGTTGAACAGATTCCCATTTGTTACCGCGCTGAATGCTGAGCTGGAACCACATTTTCAGTCTGAGCCCCTGGATTGAGATTTCAGTTTTCTCTCTGTGAATCTCGGGATCTCTATTTCTCTCTCGCGCAAGTTTTTTTCTCCCTTTTCTCTTTCTCTATTCCTATTTCTCTATTTCTCTCTCTTCCAATAAAATGTTCTCTTTCTGTTTCTCATTCCCTTTCCTTACTTCTATCTCTTTCTCCTTTCTCTTTTGCTCGCTTCCCTCTCTCTCTCCCTCCCTCTCTCTCTCTCTCTCTCTCGCTCCCTCTCTTTCTCACACCCTCTCTCTTTCTCCTTCATAAGAACATAAGAACATAAGAATTAGGAACAGGAGTAGGACGTCTAGCCCCTCGAGCCTGCTCCGCCATTCAATAAGATCATGGCTGATCTGGCCGTGGACTCAGCTCCACTTACCCGCCCGCTCCCCGTAACCCTTAATTCCCTTATTGGTGAAGAATCTATCTGTGACTTGAATACATTCAATGAGCTAGCCTCAGCTGCTTCCTTGGGCAGAGAATTCCACAGATTCACAACCCTCTGGGAGAAGAAATTCCTTCTCAACTCGGTTTTAAATTGGCTCCCCCGTATTTTGAGGCTGTGCCCCCTAGTTCTAGTCTCCCCGACCAGTGGAAACAACCTCTCTGCCTCTATCTTGTCTATCCTTTTCATTATTTTAAATGTTTCTATAAGATCACCCCTCATCCTTCTGAACTCCGAGTAAAGACCCAGTCTACTCAA
Source organism: Pristiophorus japonicus (assembly GCF_044704955.1). Lineage (NCBI taxonomy): Eukaryota > Metazoa > Chordata > Chondrichthyes > Pristiophoridae > Pristiophorus > Pristiophorus japonicus. Next base: position 158,216,483 of record NC_091979.1, on the reverse strand, counting down.
TCTATCATCATAAGGTAACCCCCTCATCTCCGGAATCAACCTAGTGAATCGTCTCTGTACACCCTCCAAAGCTAGTATATCCTTCCTTAAGTAAGGTGACCAAAACTGCACGCAGTACTCCAGGTGCGGCCTCACCAATACCCTGCACAGTTGCAGAAGGACGTCCCTGCTTTTGTACTCCATCCCTCTCGCAATGAAGGCCAACATTCCATTCGCCTTCCTGATTACCTGCTGCACGTGCAAACTAACTTTTTGGGATTCATGCACAAGGACTCTAAAAGAGTTTCATGCACAAGGAAAAAGGGGCCTTGAAAATGTCTGCTGTGTCACCCAGGCGGGTGGCATGGTTTTAATGTTTATGTTTATTTTCAGGTAAACTCAAAAGAGTTTCATGCACAAGGACCAATTGTGGAGCAGTGGAGGCGTGTCCTATTCAATTGGAGCCCTGCTGCTGAGAGAGGAGCAGCTATCAACCTTAGCTCCTGCCTGGGAAGGCCTGGAGTGAGCCCTGAGACCAGCCCAAGAAGAGAAGGAAGGAAGGGGCTTCACCACCAACTTTCACTCAGAGGGAGAGGAGGAAAAAGCAGAAAACTTTGAACACTTTATCATTTCTACAAAGAGTTGGAGAGAGGGGGAAAGACCAAAACAACATCCAGTGTGGAAGGAGGGAGACTCTACCATTTCTACAGGTGGGTGTGGGTGCATTTCCCAAAAGACTTTGTTATATCGGTGGGGGGAGGAAAGAAGACCACTGAGGGCAGAAACATCGCGGGGGGTGTGTGTGTGTGGAAAGTGTGTGTGAGGGCCTTGCTACAACTAGGCCTCACACACAACTGAACCCCCCCCACAATTGCCTAGCCTGGGATAGCTGGAGCTACCAGGCTGAGGATTTTTCTTAATCACCCTATTAAACATCATTAGGAGTGTGTGCCTGGTGGCTCTAGCTGCCCCAGGTGAAGACATCTTCACCCCCCACCTGAAGACCAACCCAAAGACTGTGTTTGTGTTTTGCCATCTGGGGATTGCACCCACCCACAGCTGCGAGGGGAGACCTGTCTCGCAGTTCCCCCCCCTTCCCACCCCCCTCTCTCTTTCTCTGTTACTCTGTTTCTCCCCTCTCTCTGAGGCCCCTTCCTCCTAATTTAAAAAAAAAAGATAAAACAATTAAGACAACTGAGCAGAGGGAGCAAGGCCCCTCCCCAATTGCCAACTAGGGAAGAGGTGCCTCGTTAAGAGCTCCTCTGCTCAGTCAAATCAAACGAGGCCAATCAAGACCATTAAGGCCTGTGACTTTGGGGTGGGTGTAGCCCTTAAAGGGACCCCGTGATGGCGACCCCATCCACGCCGGTGGCAGGGCCAGCAAGAACATATGCGCAGGTGGCAACCGCTTCCACGGCACCTCCTGCGCCACCTGCTGCCCTGCCACCCTTTCGACTTATTACTAAAAAACACGGGGTCAAGAGCTACACTCACCCCACAATGACCATCGAGGAGTGCGTGCGGGCGATGGCTGGGGTAGTCGGCCCCTCGGCCATTGTCGCAGCCTCCAAGATGTCTGGGAAGGCCGTGTTCTTCCTGGGGTCGGAGCGGGCGGTGTCCCTGGCCCTCGAAAAGGGGCTCACGGTGGGCGGGACGTTCCTGCCGGTGGACCCTCTCGAGGCCACCGCGCAGAGGGTCATCATATCGAACGTCCCGCCCTTTGTTCCCGCTGAGCTCCTCCTCCCTCATCCTACACCAACTGGGGGAGGTAAGGTCGGGGATCAACCCCATACCGCTTGGCCTCCGGGAGAACAGCCTGCGCCACGTGTTCTCCTTCCGCCGCCAGCTCTTTGTCCGGCTGGCGCGGGAGGAGACGACGGAGGGTTATTTTAATGTGGTGCACGAGGGGACTGCCTACCGCGTCTTTTGGACGTTGGACGGCGTGCGGTGCCATGCCTGCAGGGAGGTGGGGCACGTTCGCAAGAACTGCCCCGCCTCCAAGGCCGCCAAACCACCGAAGGCGGCCAAGGCTGGCGCCGCCGCCACCCCTCCCCCTAGATGCGTCCGCGTGCCGGGAGCCGTAGGTGCGCGAGCATCGCCGGGGGCCGATGCTTTCACGGCCTCTGGCGGGGGGGAGGGATTGCGTCCGACCGGAAAGAAGGCGCGGAAGAAGGCAAAACATCCAGAGGCGGATCCCCTCAGTGCGCCAGAAAATATGACCACCGCGCTCAGCCCAACCCCGTCACCGGCGAGCGCGGGGTGCCCTGAGCCCGTGCCTGAGCCCTTGACCAATACCGCAGAGGGGCCCGGGCGCGTGCAAGAAAAGGAAAAGGGGGGGGCGGAGCGGGAGGCCTCGGCAGACATGGAGGTCTCCCTGCCTTCGCGCACCCCCAGGAACAAAAAGAGGCACCGCCCCAATGAGGCGGAGGGGGAACAACATCCCTCTGCGGAGGAGGCGGTGCCCGCCGCGTGTCCCGCGTCCTCCACCAGCGCCCCCAAATTGCGCTGCAGGCGCGAGGAGTCTGTCCCCGGGGAGGGTGAGGCAGTTGAGGCTGCCCAGCCGCTGCCTCCTGGGGAGGGCATGGAAGATCTGCCTGTCGTGGGGGGCGTGGGGCCAGTGGAAGAATGCGTAGCCGCCGGGTCGAGCATCCCGGGGACTGAGGCGAACGGGGCCGAAAAGGCCGGACCTGAGCCCGCCCAGCCAATACCCAACTTCCCCCGGGATTTGCTCGACTCGGCAGAAACTGAAAATTTTAACATACATCCACACGCTGGGACGGGGGGTGGCGGCGGGGAGGGGGAAGAACAACAACCCTCGCCCCCTACTTTGGAGCTGAGGGACTTGGTGGACCTGAGGAATTTTCTAAACCAGGTCTCTCCGTGTTCCCCGGCTCCTGGGGCGGAGGAGGAACCCCTTCCGCTGTCGCTTCCCGACCCAGCACCAATTTTAAAAGAGCCCAGTGGGGACTCCTCTGCCGACGATCCTGGGGGAGGGATCGGGGCAGAGCCAGGACCAGATGGAGCGGCCGGGCCGTTTGCCGTACCTCGTGCGGTCGACGGGCCGGCTGCTAGCGGCGACCTCCCGGAGGGGGACGGGGACTCGGTGGAGGACGCGGGTGAAGATCTCGAGTCCATCGCCAGTGAGGCGGTGGATCTGCTCGCGGCCGCCACTGAGACCCTCCTCATTCCCGCAGAGGAACTCCGGGACTTTTTGGTCCAGTGCCGGGGTCGCCGCGACCAAGCCCGTCTGGCCCTGGAAAGATGGTCCGAGCCGGGGCTGCTCGTCGCGTCCGTCCGCGCCGCCGCTAAAACCATGGCCGCGGGCGGGCCCTTATCAAAGGCTCATGGCCTTGAGCTGCGCCGGCTCAAAAGGTTCCTCGCTGGGCTGCTGAAGGAGTGGAGGTCAACAAACGACTCCACTCCCCCCCCCCCACAATAGGTTAAGGTAGAGGTTGCACTATGCTTTTGCCATGAAGATAACCATAGCCAGCCTCAACATCAACGGCGGCAGAGGGGCACGCCGTAGATTTGACAATTTTTCGCTCCTGCGGGAGGGGAAATATGCGGTGTGCTTCCTGCAAGAAACCCACACCGTTCCGGGAGACGAAGCCACGTGGCTCCTGGAATGGCAAGGAGAGGTCCGCATGAGCCACCTCACCGCCATTTCTAGTGGGGTGGCCATCTTGCTGGGCCCGCATTTTCAGCCGGAGATCTTGGGGGTCGAGGAGCCCTTGCCAGGCCGCTTGCTGCACGTAACGGTTCGCCTGGGGGACGTGCCGCTCCATCTCGTGAACGTGTACGCCCCTCAGCCCGGCCCGCAGCAAACGCGCTTCTTTGAAGAGGTGTCCGCTCTTCTTGGCTCCGTCGACGTCGGCGACTGCATTGTCCTCGGGGGGGATTTTAACTGCACCCTCGAGGCGAGGGACCGCTCCGGTGCCCTGCAGTGCATTACGGCGATGGAGAAGTTGAGGGACCTGGTCGGGTCCTTCGACTTGGTGGACGTCTGGCGAAATCTCCACCCCGACTCCAGCGCCTTTACTTGGGTGAGGCCTGGAGTAGGATGGTCCAGAGTCGACCGCCTTTACGTGTCTCGGGCGTACGTTTCCTGCGTCCCAGCGGCCTCCATGCGGCCGGTGCCGTGTTCGGACCACCACCTGGTGTGGGCGGAGCTCGCTTCGCTCTGCGCGAGGACGGGGTCCGCGTACTGGCACTTTAACAACCGGCTGCTGGAGGACGTGCGGTTCCAGGACTCGTTCCGTCGATTCTGGGCCGACTGGAGAAGGAAGCAGGGGGGCTTCCCCTTCTTGAGGCTATGGTGGGACGTGGGCAAGGCTCACGTCCGCGTCTTCTGTCAAGAGTACGCGAGGGGGTCGACCAAGAGGTGGGCGGCCAGGGTCGGGCGCCTAGAAAAAGAGGTGCTCGACCTGGAATCCCGTCTCGGTCAAGTCGTCCAGGACCCGGCCCTGCGGACGGTGTACGAAGCGAAGAAGGCCGCGCTGAAGGACCTGCAGCTCGTCGGGTCCCGAGGCGCGTTCGTGAGGTCGCAGATCCGGTTCCTGCGGGATCTGGACCGCGGCTACCCCTTCTTCTACTCGCTGGAAAAAAGGCAGAGTGTCCGTAAGCAGCTCTTGACGCTGCTGGCCGACGACGGCTCTCTCGTCTCGGATCCGGAGGGCGTCAACAACAGGGCCCGTGAATATTACGGGGCCCTGTTCTCTCCGGATCCGTCCAGCGAGGAAGCGCGTAGAGTTTTGTGGGAGGACCTGCCGAAGGTCAGCCCGGAGGGCGCCGGAAATCTGGAAGCTCCGCAAAGCCTGGCGGAGCTGACCGGTGCCCTCGACCGGCTCTCGAGGGGTAAATCCCCGGGGCTGGACGGACTGACCGTGGAGTTCCACAGGGCGTTCTGGGACGTCCTGGGGGGCGACTACGCGCGTGTCCTGGGGGAAAGTCTGGCGACCGGGGAGATGCCCCTCTCTTGGCGCAGGGCAGTCATCGTCCTGCTGCCTAAGAAGGGCGATCTCCGCCTCAAGAACTGGCGCCCGGTCTCCCTCCTCAGCACGGACTACAAAATTTTCGCCAGGGCGATGTCTGCTCGCCTTGGTGCCGTGCTGGACCACATGATCCACCCCGACCAGTCCTACACGCTCCCAGGCCGGACAATCCACGATAACATCCATCTGGTCCGGGACCTCATCCATTGTTCCCAGGAGGCTGGTCTGTCGGTCGCCTTCCTATCCCTCGACCAAGAGAAGGCGTTCGACAGGGTGGATCACGACTATCTGCTCGGAACTCTGTGCGCTTTCGGGTTCGGGACGCATTTCGTCGCCCGGATCCGACTGTTGTACGCCGCCGCGGAGTGTCTGATTAAGGTTAACGGGTCCTTGACGGCGCCCCTTCGCTTTAGGAGAGGGGTGCGCCAGGGATGCCCCATGTCCGGCCAGTTATACGCCGTTTGCGTGGAGCCTTTCCTGCGCCTCTTGCGGACGAGGTTGACGGGACTGGCTCTGCAAGGGCCGGGCGTGGAGGTCGTCCTCTCGGCTTACGCCGATGACGTGCTCCTCGCGGTAGAGGATCCCGCTGACCTGCGGAGGATGCGTGAGTGCCAGGAGATTTACTCGGCCGCGTCCTCCGCCAGGATCAACTGGGAGAAATGTTCCGGACTCCTGGTGGGTCAGTGGCGGGTGGACTCCCTGCCGGAGGAGCTCAGGCCTTTTGCCTGGAGCACGACCCATCTCCTCTATCTGGGAGTCTACCTTAGCCCCGACGAGGGAGCCTGGCCGGCGAACTGGCAGGAGCTGGAGGCCAAGGTCGCCGCTCGCCTAGGGCGCTGGACAGGACTGCTCCGAGTGCTGTCCTACAGGGGTCGAGCGCTAGTCATAAACCAGCTGGTGGCCGCAATGTTGTGGTACCGGCTGGTCACTTTGACCCCTCCCCCTGCGTTTGTTGCCAAGATACAGAAGAAGCTGGTGGACTTCTTCTGGAACAACAGGAAGCACTGGGTCTCTGCTGCGGTCTTGAGTCTCCCGCTTGAGGAGGGCGGTCAGTCGTTGGTGTGCGTCAGTGCCCAGCTCGCGACTTTCCGTCTTCAGACCCTGCAGAGATACCTTTACGTCGAGCCCCCTCCTAGGTGGTGTGCTCTGGCGAGGTATTTCTTCCGCCAGCAGCGCGACCTCAATTATGACACGCAGCTCCTGTTTGTGAACTTGGGGGGTGCTAGGACCGCCCTCCGGGAGCTGCCTGTCTTTTACAGGGAACTCATCAGGGTCTGGAACAAAGTTTCCACCAAGCGCAGCTCTCTGCCGGCTGGAGTGGCGGCCGTCCTGCAGGAGCTGCTGCTCGGGAATCCGTACCTCCACGACCGAGGCTTTATGTGGCGGTCGGAAGAGAGGGCTGTGGCTGGTGAGGTGACCAGGGTCAGGGACCTGCTCGATGGCGGAGGAGCGGGCTGGATGGCGCCAGACACGCTGGCGCGGCGCCTAAATTCTGCCAACGTCCGCCACGCGGCCGATGCCATCGAGTCGCTAAAAACAGCTCTGGGCCCTGACTCCGTTAGGTGCATCGAGGAGGCTCAAGCACGTGGGGAGATCCCGTCCGAACTGACCCCCGTCCGGACGGAATTCCTCATCGGCGCCAAACCCCGGAACCTCCCTCGGGGGCCGGCGCCTCACAACTTGAGCCGCCTCGGGGAAATCCCCTCCGTGCCTTTCAGTTCCGCGTGGAGGGGTTTCTTGTACGGGCTGCTCCTGCACACTCTCAACTTTGCCATCCTCGCCTGCCGTCCGGACACGCCATGGCGTACCATCTTGCCGTCCGGAGGAGGCGGGGGACCCCGATGGAGGGCAATCTACGCAGGGGTCCTCCCACTATTCGTCGGGGACTTGGCCTGGAGGGTGGTGCACGGAGCAGTGCCGTGCAACAAATTTTTAAGCCGGTTCACGGACTCCCAGGCCGCCTGCAATTTCTGCGGTCTGGAGGAGTCCGTGTTCCATGTTTTTATTGAGTGCACAAGGTTGCAGCCCCTGTTCCATTATTTGAAGGGGCTGCTCCTGAAATTCTGGCTGCACTTCAGTCCCACTCTCCTGATCTTTGGGCACCCTGTGCGGAGGGGAGCGGGTAGGTCCGAAGGCCTCCTCGTAGGACTGCTCCTGGGCACGGCCAAGGGTGCCATCAGCCGGTCCAGGCAGCGGGCGGTCGAGGGGGTCGTTCAACCTGACTGCCTGCCTCTCTTCCGCTCTTACATCCGGTCCAGGGTGTCCTTGGAGATGGAGCACGCGGTGTCCACTGGTACGCTCACGGCCTTCCGCGAGAGGTGGGCACCGGAGGGACTGGAGTGCATCATCACGCCCGGCAACCAAATTTTAATTTGATTTTACGTTTTAAAGTTTAATTTGTTTTAATTGCCGGTGTTTTTACTGTCCCCTTCACTTTTATAGGGGGCACTGGGGAAAAATTGTGATTTTAGTGCCCAAAAAAAAAATCAAAAAAAAGAAAAAAAACAAAAAACAAAAAAAGGAAAAAAAGGGCCTTGTAAATGTCTGGTGTGTCACCCAGGTCGGGTGGCACGGTTTAATGTGTTTTGTTTTGCAGATAAACTCCAAAAAAAGTTTCATGCACAAGGACTCTAAAAGAGTTTCATGCACAAGGAAAAAGGGGCCTTGAAAATGTCTGCTGTGTCACCCAGGCGGGTGGCATGGTTTTAATGTTTATGTTTATTTTCAGGTAAACTCAAAAGAGTTTCATGCACAAGGACCAATTGTGGAGCAGTGGAGGCGTGTCCTATTCAATTGGAGCCCTGCTGCTGAGAGAGGAGCAGCTATCAACCTTAGCTCCTGCCTGGGAAGGCCTGGAGTGAGCCCTGAGACCAGCCCAGGAAGAGAAGGAAGGAAGGGGCTTCACCACCAACTTTCACTCAGAGGGAGAGGAGGAAAAAGCAGAAAACTTTGAACACTTTACCATTTCTACAAAGAGTTGGAGAGAGGGGGAAAGACCAAAACAACATCCAGTGTGGAAGGAGGGAGACTCTACCATTTCTACAGGTGGGTGTGGGTGCATTTCCCAAAAGACTTTGTTATATCGGTGGGGGGAGGAAAGAAGACCACTGAGGGCCGGAACATCGCGGGGGGTGTGTGTGTGTGGAAAGTGTGTGTGGGGGCCTTGCTACAACTCGGCCTCACACACAACTGAACCCCCCCCCAATTGCCTAGCCTGGGATAGCTGGAGCTACCAGGCTGAGAATTTTTCTTAATCACCCTATTAAACATCATTAGGAGTGTGTGCCTGGTGGCTCTAGCTGCCCCAGGTGAAGACATCTTCTCCCCCCACCTGAAGACCAACCCAAAGACTGTGTTTGTGTTTTGCCATCTGGGGATTGCACCCACCCACAGCTGCGAGGGGAGACCTGCCCTCGCAGTTCCCCCCCCTTCCCACCCCTTCCCACCCCCCTCTCTCTTTTTCTGTTACTCTGTTTCTCCCCTCTCTCTCTGAGACCCCTTCCTCCCAAATTAATAAAAAAAAATACAAAACAATTGAGACAACTGAGCAGAGGGAGCAAGGCCCCTCCCCAATTGCCAGCTAGGGGAGAGGTGTGCCTCATTAAGAGCTCCTCTGCTCAGTCAAATCAAACGAGGCCAATCAAGACCATTAATGCCTGTGACTTTGGAGTGGGTGTAGCCCTTAAAGGGACCCCGTGATGGCGACCCCATCCACGCCGGTGGCAGGGCCAGCAAGAACATATGCGCAGGTGGCAACCGCTTCCACGGCACCTCCTGCGCCACCTGCTGCCCTGCCACCTTTTCGACTTATTACTAAAAAACACGGGGTCAAGAGCTACACTCACCCCACAATGACCATCGAGGAGTGCGTGCGGGCGATGGCTGGGGTAGTCGGCCCCTCGGCCATTGTCGCAGCCTCCAAGATGTCTGGGAAGGCCGTGTTCTTCCTGGGGTCGGAGCGGACGGTGTCCCTGGCCCTCGAAAAGGGGCTCACGGTGGGCGGGACGTTCCTGCCGGTGGACCCTCTCGAGGCCACCGCGCAGAGGGTCATCATATCGAACGTCACGCCCTTTGTTCCCGCTGAGCTCCTCCTCCCTCACCTACACCAACTGGGGGAGGTAAGGTCGGGGATCAACCCCATACCGCTCGGCCTCAGGGAGAACAGCCTGCGCCACGTGTTCTCCTTCCGCCGCCAGCTCTTTGTCCGGCTGGCGCGGGAGGAGACGACGGAGGGCTATTTTAATGTGGTGCACGAGGGGACTGCCTACCGCGTCTTCTGGACGTCGGACGGCGTGCGGTGCCATGCCTGTAGGGAGGTGGGGCACATTCGCAAGAACTGCCCCGCCTTCGAGGCCGCCAAACCACCAAAGGCGGCCAAGGCTGGCGCCACCGCCACCCCTCCCCCTAGATGCATCCGCGTGCCAGGAGCCGTAGGTGCGTGAGCATCGCCGGGGGCCGATGCTTTCACGGCCTCTGGCGGGGGGGAGGGAGTGCGTCCGACCGGAAAGAAGGCGCGGAAGAAGGCAAAACATCCAGAGGCGGATCCCCTCAGTGCGCCAGAAAATATGACCACCGCGCTCAGCCCAACCCCGTCACCGGCGAGCGCGGGGTGCCCTGAGCCCGTGCCTGAGCCCTTGACTAATACCGCAGAGGGGCCCGGGCGCGTGCAAGAAAAGGAAAAGGGGGGAGCGGAGCGGGAGGCCTCGGCAGACATGGAGGTCTCCCTGCCTTCGCGCACCCCCAGGAACAAAAAGAGGCACCGCCCCAATGACGCGGAGGGGGAACAACATCCCTCCGCGGAGGAGGCGGTGCCCGCCGCATGTCCCGCGTCCCCCACCAGCGCCCCCAAATTGCGCTGCAGGCGCGAGGCGTCTGTCCCCGGGGAGGGTGAGACAGTCAAGGCTGCCCAGCCGCTACCTCCTGGGGAGGGCGTGGAGGATCTGCCTGTCGTGGGGGGCGTGGGGCCGGCGAAAGAATGCGGAGCCGCCGGGTCGAGCATCTCGGGGACTGAGGCGGGCGGGGCCGAAAAGGCCGAACCTGAGCCCGCCCAGCCAATACCCAACTTCCCCCGGGATTTGCTCGACTCGGCAGAAACTGAAAATTTTAACATACATCCACACGCTGGGACGGGGGGTGGCGGCGGGGAGGGGGAAGAACAACAACCCTCGCCCCCTACTTTGGAGCTGAGGGACTTGGTGGACCTGGAGAATTTTCTAAACCAGGTCTCTCCGTGTTCCCCGGCTCCTGGGGCGGAGGAGGAACCCCTTCCGCTGTCGCTTCCCGACCCAGCACCAATTTTAAAAGAGCCCAATGGGGACTCCTCTGCCGACGATCCTGGGGGTGGGATCGGGGCAGAGCCAGGGCCAGATGGAGCGGTCGGGCCGTTTGCCGTACCTCGTGCGGTCGACGGGCCGGCTGCTAGCGGCGACCTCCCGGAGGGGGACGGGGACTCGGTGGAGGACGCGGGTGAAGATCTCGAGTCCATCGCCAGTGAGGCGGTGGATCTGCTCGCGGCCGCCACTGAGACCCTCCTCATTCCCGCAGAGGAACTCCGGGACTTTTTGGTCCAGTGCCGGGGTCGCCGCGACCAAGCCTGGCCCTGGAAAGATGGTCCGAGCCGGGGCTGCTCGTCGCGTCCGTCTGCGCCGCCGCTAAAACCAAGGCTCAAGGCTTTGAGCTGCGCCGGCTCAAAAAGTTCCTCGCTGGGCTGCTGAAGGAGTGGAGGTCAACAAACGACTCCACTCCCCCCCCCCCACAATAGGTTAAGGTAGAGGTTGTACTATGCTCTAGTCATGAAGATAACCATAGCCAGCCTCGACATCAACGGCGGCAGAGGGGCACGCCGTAGATTTGACAATTTTTCGCTCCTGCGGGAGGGGAAATATGCGGTGTGCTTCCTGCAAGAAACCCACACCGTTCCGGGAGACGAAGCCACGTGGCTCCTGGAATGGCAAGGAGAGGTCCGCATGAGCCACCTCACCGCCATTTCTAGTGGGGTGGCCATCTTGCTGGGCCCGCATTTTCAGCCGGAGATCTTGGGGGTCGAGGAGCCCGTGCCAGGCCGCTTGCTGCACGTAACGGTTCGCCTGGGGGACGTGCCGCTCCATCTCGTGAACGTGTACGCCCCTCAGCCCGGCCCGCAGCAAACGCGCTTCTTTGAAGAGGTGTCCGCTCTTCTTGGCTCCGTCGACGTCGGCGACTGCATTGTCCTCGGGGGGGATTTTAACTGCACCCTCGAGGCGAGGGACCGCTCCGGTGCCCTGCAGTGCATTACGGCGATGGAGAAGTTGAGGGACCTGGTCGGGTCCTTCGACTTGGTGGACGTCTGGCGAAATCTCCACCCCGACTCCAGCGCCTTTACTTGGGTGAGGCCTGGAGTAGGATGGTCTAGAGTCGACCGCCTTTACGTGTCTCGGGCGTACGTTTCCTGCGTCCCGGCGGCCTCCATGCGGCCGGTGCCGTGTTCGGACCACCACCTGGTGTGGGCGGAGCTCGCTTCGCTCTGCGCGAGGACGGGGTCCGCGTACTGGCACTTTAACAACCGGCTGCTGGAGGACGTGCGGTTCCAGGACTCGTTCCGTCGATTCTGGGCCGACTGGAGAAGGAAGCAGGGGGGCTTCCCCTCCTTGAGGCTATGGTGGGACGTGGGCAAGGCTCACGTCCGCGTCTTCTGTCAAGAGTACGCGAGGGGGTCGACCAAGAGGCGGGCGGCCAGGGTCGGGCGCCTAGAAAAAGAGGTGCTCGACCTGGAATCCCGTCTCGGTCAAGTCGTCCAGGACCCGGCCCTGCGGACGGTGTACGAAGCGAAGAAGGCCGCGCTGAAGGACCTGCAGCTCGTCGGGTCCCGAGGCGCGTTCGTGAGGTCGCGGATCCGGTTCCTGCGGGATCTGGACCGCGGCTCCCCCTTCTTCTACTCGCTGGAAAAAAGGCAGAGTGTCCGTAAGCAGCTCTTGACGCTGCTGGCCGACGACGGCTCTCTCGTCTCGGATCCGGAGGGCGTCAACAACAGGGCCCGTGAATATTACGGGGCTCTGTTCTCTCCGGATCCGTCCAGCGAGGAAGCGTGTAGAGTTTTGTGGGAGGACCTGCCGAAGGTCAGCCCGGAGGGCGCCGAAAATCTGGAAGCTCCGCTAAGCCTGGCGGAGCTGACCGGTGCCCTCGACCGGCTCTCGAGGGGAAAATCCCCGGGGCTGGACGGGCTGACCGTGGAGTTCCACAGGGCGTTCTGGGACGTCCTGGGGAGCGACTACGCGCGGGTCCTGGGGGAAAGTCTGGCGACCGGGGAGATGCCCCTCTCTTGGCGCAGGGCAGTCATCGTCCTGCTGCCTAAGAAGGGCGATCTCCGCCTCCTTAAGAACTGGCTCCCGGTCTCCCTCCTCAGCACGGACTACAAAATCTTCGCCAGGGCGATGTCTGCTCGCCTTGGTGCCGTGCTGGACCACATGATCCACCCCGACCAGTCCTACACGGTCCCGGGCTGGACAATCCACAATAACATCCATCTGGTTCGGGACCTCATCCATTGTTCCCAGGAGGCTGGTCTGTCGGTCGCCTTCCTATCCCTCGACCAAGAGAAGGCGTTCGACAGGGTGGATCACGACTATCTGCTCGGAACTCTGCGCGCTTTCGGGTTCGGGACGCATTTCGTCGCCCGGATCCGACTTTTGTACGCCGCCGCGGAGTGTCTGATTAAGGTTAACGGGTCCTTGACGGCGCCCCTTCGCTTTAGGAGAGGGGTGCGCCAGGGATGCCCCATGTCCGGCCAGTTATACGCCGTTTGCGTGGAGCCTTTCCTGCGCCTCTTGCGGAAGAGGTTGACGGGACTGGCTCTGCAAGGGCCGGGCGTGGAGGTCGTCCTCTTGGCTTACGCCGATGACGTGCTCCTCGCGGTAGAGGATCCCGCTGACCTGCGGAGGATGCGTGAGTGCCAGGAGATTTACTCGGCCGCGTCCTCCGCCAGGATCAACTGGGAGAAATGTTCCGACTCCTGGTGGATCAGTGGCAGGTGGACTCCCTGCCGGAGGAGCTCAGGCCTTTTGCCTGGAGCACGACCCATCTCCTCTATCTGGGAGTCTACCTTAGCCCCGACGAGGGAGCCTGGCCGGCGAACTGGCAGGAGCTGGAGGCCAAGGTCGCCGCTCGCCTAGGGCGCTGGACAGGACTGCTCTGAGTGCTGTCCTACAGGGGTCGAGCGCTAGTCATAAACCAGCTGGTGGCCGCAATGTTGTGGTACCGGCTGGTCACTTTGACCCCTCCCCCTACATTTGTCGCCAAGATACAGAAGAAGCTGGTGGACTTCTACTGGAACAACAGGAAGCACTGGGTCTCTGCTGCGGTCTTGAGTCTCCCGCTTGAGGAGGGCGGTCAGTCGTTGGTGTGCGTCAGCGCCCGGCTCGCGACTTTCCGTCTTCAGACCCTGCAGAGATACCTTTACGTCGAGCCCCCTCCTAGGTGGTGTGCTCTGGCGAGGTATTTCTTCCGCCAGCAGCGCGACCTCAACTATGACACGCAGCTCCTGTTTGTGAACTTGGGGGGTGTCAGGACCGCCCTCCGGGAGCTGCCTGTCTTTTACAAGGAACTCATCAGGGTCTGGAACAAAGTCTCCACCAAGCGCAGCTCTCCGCCGGCTGGAGTGGCGGCCGTCCTGCAGGAGCCGCTGCTCGGGAATCCGTACCTCCACGACCGAGGTTTTATGTGGCGGTCGGAAGAGAGGGCTGTGGCTGGTGAGGTGACCAGGGTCAGGGACCTGCTCGATGGCGGAGGAGCGGGCTGGATGGTGCCAGACACGCTGGCGCGGCGCCTAAACTCTGCCAACGTCCGCCACGCGGCCGATGCCATCGAGTCGCTAAAAACAGCTCTGGGCCCTGACTCCGTTAGGTGCATCGAGGAGGCTCAAGCACGTGGGGAGATCCCGTCCGAACTGACCCCCGTCCGGACGGAATTCCTCATCGGCGCCAAACCCCGGAACCTCCCTCGGGGGCCGGCGCCTCACAACTTGAGCCGCCTCGGGGAAATCCCCTCCGTGCCTTTCAGTTCCGCGCGGAGGGGTTTCCTGTACGGGCTGCTCCTGCACACTCTCAACTTTGCCATCCTCGCCGGCCGTCCGGACACGCCATGGCGTACCATCTTGCCGTCCGGAGGAGGCGGGGGTCCCCGATGGAGGGCACTCTACGCAGGGGTCCTCCCACTATTCATCGGGGACTTGGCCTGGAGGGTGGTGCACGGAGCAGTGCCGTGCAATAAATTTTTAAGCCGGTTCACGGACTCCCAGGCCGCCTGCAATTTCTGCGGTCTGGAGGAGTCCGTGTTCCATGTTTTTATTGAGTGCACGAGGTTGCAGCCCCTGTTCCATTATTTGAAGGGGCTGCTCCTGAAATTCTGGCTGCACTTCAGTCCCACTCTCCTGATCTTTGGGCACCCTGTGCGGAGGGGAGCGGGTAGGTCCGAAGGCCTCCTCGTAGGACTGCTCCTGGGCACGGCCAAGGGTGCCATCAGCCGGTCCAGGCAGCGGGCGGTCGAGGGGGTCGTTCAACCTGACTGCCTGCCTCTCTTCCGCTCTTACATCCGGTCCAGGGTGTCCTTGGATATGGAGCACGCGGTGTCCACCGGTACGCTCGCGGCCTTCCGCGAGAGGTGGGCACCGGAGGGACTGGAGTGCATCATCACGCCCGGCAACCAAATTTTAATTTGATTTTACGTTTTAAAGTTTAATTTGTTTTAATTGCCGGTGCTTTTAGTGTCCCCCTCCCCTTTTATAGGGGGCACTGGAAAAAATTTGATTTTAGCGCCCCAAAAAAAAACCCCAAAAAAAAGGAAAAAAAAAAAGGGGCCTTGAAAATGTCTGCTGTGTCACCCAGGCGGGTGGCACGGTTTAATGTTTATGTTTATTTTCAGGTAAACTCAAAAGAGTTTCATGCACAAGGACCCCCAGGTCCCTCTGCACCTCAGCATGCTGTAATTTCTCCCCATTCAAATAATATTCCTTTTTACTGTTTTTTTTCCCAAGATGGTTGACCTCACACTTTCCGACATTGTATTCCATCTGCCAAACCTTAGCCCATTCACTTAACCTATCCAAATCTCTTTGCAGCCTCTCTCTGTCCTCTGCACAACCCGCTTTCCCACTAATCTTTGTGTCATCTGCAAATTTTGTTACACTACACTCTATCCCCTCTTCCAGGTCATCTATGTATATTGTAAACAGTTGTGGTCCCAGCACCAATCCCTGTGGCACACCGCTAACCACCGATTTCCAACCCGAAAAGGACCCATTTATCCCGACTGCTTTCTGTTCGCCAGCCAATTCTCTATCCATGCTAATACATTTCCTCTGACTCCGCGTACCTCTATCTTCTGCAGTAACCTTCCCTCGCTCTCTCTCCCTCCCTTACCCTCTCCATCTCCCTCTCTCCCTCCCCTCGAGTGCGGATTCTGTGCTGAATTCCTCCGGTCCATTGAAGAGGCTCCTGGACCTGTTGCTGAGCAATATGGAGCTGACTCTGGGATTTCACCTGTCCGGAGCTTGCTGATCTCCCCCAGATGATCTTTTACTGGACTTCTCTGCTGCCAACTTGGCTGCTGTCGTCGAGCTAAACCGGCTCCGAAATCTCTGCCACTCTGCACTAGCTCTAAAAGCTGGCGGGGTACCGTCAGCTAACGGGCCGGCTTCTTAACAATGAAAATAGGTCCGTAATGGAGAGGCAGCAGTGCGCACTTTTACCTCGTTACTACTGCCGCAAGCACCACAGCGCCACAAGAGTCGGTCGATCGCAGCGGTGACCCACAATGCTGCAAAATCTCTCAGGCCCAATCTATGTCGGGGCGGCCAGTTGAGCCCAAAGTGGCGGCCATTCGATTTTGATGATTGGCCGCTGCAAACGGGCAGTAATGGTCCCTCACGGGACTGTGAATTTCGGGACCCTTGTCTGTTGGACTAATCATGCTGAGTGTCCTATACATATACAGTGCTCTAGCTGTAAAGCACCTCCACAGGTGACAGAGGTCTGTTTCTACAAGAAGCCTCAGTAGAGCCTGATCAGGATCCTTTCAATTAAGTTTAAAAAAAAATCAGCCATGCTAAAAGTGCAAATACTCTGACCGAGGTGAAAATATATGCTGAGCGATTCTGAAAAGCGCACTTTTCAAGTTATCAGTCACAAGGCAGCAGAGCTTCAAATTCTGACTGACCCCAGTAAGCAGTATGTCTCACACTGGGACTGCAGCTCATCCATTCAGTTGTTTTAAATGATTCTTCACAATCTCAGCACTACACTTAATCTCAAAGAGAATGGCTTGATCATTAATAATCCTTTCGCAAGCAAGAAATTATTCTATTTTCCTACACACAGATTTGAGTTACTAAATATTAATTTTCTAATTAAGTCAACACATCTGAACATTTTAAATAATTGAACAGTTTAAACAAATATCAGCTGCTCCTTCCCTTAATGGCTCTCATCTAATGCTGTGGTCGTTTACTAAATTAACTCACATGACAGAATTAGGAAACTCGATTGGGGTAGAGACAGCAATCACACGAGTACAGTAATTAGTGATTTGTACAGAGATGTCGAATCCCAGTTTAATCCAATTCAACTTCCATTGGACCCAGTGAAGGAGAAATACCTCAACATCTGTGACTAAATGGGTGAAAAATGGAATTGAAATACTACATGGTCTGAAAAGTAGAACTGAAATCCACAGTGCACCATCACTTTCATTATTGTTAACACCTCTAGGGAAAGGAGAGCGATTAAAACATAACAAGGACATTTATTCTGACAGAAAAATAGAAGATGCTGGAAATACACAGCAGGTCTGTCAGCATCTGAAAGAGAATAAATAGATTACTGTTTCAGGTGGCGATCCAGTTCTATTGGAGGGTTTCTACCAGAAACATTGCCCGGTTTCTTTATTCAGATTACAGCTGTTCCCTACGTGATTCCTCTGTCATATCATAAGAACTAAGAACATAAGAAATAGGAGCAGGAGAAGGACATATGGCCCCTCGAGCCTGCTCCACCATTCAATAAGATCATGGCTTAGCTGATCATGGACTCAGGTCCACTTCCCCGCCCGCTCCCCATAACCCCTTATTCCCTTATCGTTTATGAAACTGTCTATTTCTGTCTTAAATTTATTCAATGCCCCAGCTTCCACAGCTTTCTGAGGCAGTGAATTCCACAGATCCACAACCTTCTGAGAGAAAACATTTCTCCTCATCTCAGTTTTAAATGGGCGGCCCCTTATTCTAAGATTATGCCCTCTAGTTCTAATCTCCCCTGTCAGTGGAAATATCCTCTCTGCATCCATCTTGGCAAGCCCCTTTATAATCTTATACGTTTCGATAAGATCACCTCTCATTCTTCTGAATTCCAATGAGTCGAGATCCAACCTACTCAACCTTTCCTCATAAGTCAACGCCCTCATCTCTGGAATCAACCTAGTGAACCTTCTCTGAACTGCCTCCAAAGCAAGTATATCCTTTCGTAAATATGGAAACCAAAACTGCACGCAGTATTCCACGTGCAGCCTCACCAATACCCTGTACAACTGTAACAAGACTTCCCTGCTTTTATACTATGTCTCCTTTGCAATAAAGGCCAAGATTCCATTGGCCTTCCTGATCACTTGCTGTACCTGCATACTAACCTTTTGTGTTTCATGCACAAGTACCCCCAGGTCCCGCTGTACTGCAGCACTTTGCAATCTTTCTCCATTTAAATAACAACTTGTTCTTTGATTTTTTTCTGCCAAAGTGCATGACCTCACACTTTCCAACATTATACTCCACCTGCCAAATTTTTGCCCACTCACTTAGTCTGTCTAAGTCCTTTTGCAGATTTTGTGTGTCCTCCTCACACATTGCTTTTCCTCCCATCTTTGTATCGTTGGCAAAGTTGGCTACGTTACACTCAGTCCCTTCCTCCAAGTCGTTAATAGAAATTGTAAATAGTTGGGGTCCCAGCACTGATCCCTGCGGCACCCCATTGGTTACTGATTGCCTACCCAAGAATGAATCATTTATCCTTACTCTCTGTTTTCTGTTCATTAGCCAATCCTCTATCCATGCTAATATATTACCCCTAACCCCGTGAACTTTTATCTTGTGCAGTAACCTTTTATGTGGCACCTTGTCAAATGCCTTCTGGAAGTCCAAATACACTACATCCACTGGTTCCCCTTTATCCACCCTGTTCGTTACATCCTGAAAGAATTCTAGCAAATTTGTCAAACATGACTTCCCCTTCATAAATCCATGCTCACTCTACCTGTCTGAATTTTGCTTTTCCACATGTCCTACTACTGCTTCTTTAATAATGAACTCCAACATCTTCCCAACCACAGATGTTAGGCTAACTGGTCTATAGTTTCCTGCTTTTTGTCTGCTTCCTTTTTTAAATAGGGGCGTTACATTTGCAGTTTTCCAATCTGCTGGGACCTCCCCAGAATCCAGGGAATTTTGGTAAATTACAACCACTACCCCTGCCGTTACTTCTCTTAAGACCCTAGGATGCAAGCCATCAGGTCCAGGGGATTTATTCGCCTTTAGTCCCATTATCTTACTGAGTACCACCTCCTTAGTGTCATCTTTCGCTAGCACCCCATTCTAGCTGTTAAGACTATAATATAAGAACATAAGAAATAGGAGCTAGAGTAGGCCATTCAGCCCTTTGTACCTGCTCCACCATTCAATAAGATTATGGTTGATCTTCTACCTCAACTCCACTTTCCCGCACGATCAACATATCCCTTGTGACCCTTAGTATCCAAAAACCTAGCAATCTCTGTCTTGAATATACTCAATGACTGACCATCCACAGCCCTCTGAGGTAGAGAATTCCAAAGATTCACAACCCTTTGAGTGAAGCAATTTCCCCTCATCTCACTCCGAAATGGCCAACCCCTTATTCTGAGACTGTGACCCTTTGTTCTCGATTCTCCAGCCAGGGGAAGCATCCTCCCAGCATCTACCTTGTCCAAGCTCTTAAGAATTTTAAATGTTTCAATGAGATCACCTCTCATTCTTCTAAACTCTCGGGAATATAACCCTATTCTACTCAATCACTTCTCATAGGACAATCCCCTTATCCCAGGAATCAATCTGATCAACCTTCGTTGCACTCCCTTTAAAGCAATTATATTCTTCCTTTGGTAAGAATCCCAAAGCTGTGCACAATACTCCAGGTGTGGTCTCACCAGAGCCCTACACAACTATAGTAAGACTTCCCTACTCTTATACTCCAATCCCTTTGTAATAAAGGCTAACATACCATTTGCTTTCCTAATTGCTTGCATGTTAACTTTCTGTGATCCGTGCACACCCAGGTCCCTCTGAATACGAACATTTCTCAATCTCTCACCATTTAAAAAATATTCTGCTTTTCTATTTTTCCTACCAAAATGAAAAACGTAACATTTCTCGATTATATTCCATCTGCCATGTTCTTGCCCACTCACTTAACCTGTCTGTATCCCTCAACAACTATCTGTCCCACCTGTGACAGGGACTGTGGTTCTTGTATTGGACTGTTCAGCCACCTAAGGATTCATTTTAAGAATGGAAGCAAGTCTTCTTCGATTCCGAAGGACTGCCGATGATTGATTGATTGATTGCAGCCTTTTTGTGTACTCCTCACAGCTTACTTTCCCACCTAACTTGGTATCATCAACAAACGTGGATATATTACACTCGGTCCCTTCATCTAATTCATTAATATAGATTGTAAATAGCTGAGGGCCCAGCACTGATCCTTGTGGCACCCCACTAGTTACAGTCTGCCACCCCAAAAATTACCCATTTATTCCTACTCTCTGTTTTCTGTCAGTTAACCAATCCTCAATCCATGCTAATATACCACCTCTAATCCCATGAGCCCTAATTTTGTGTAGTAACCTCTTATGTGGCACCTTATCATATGCTTTTAGAAAATCCTAAGACTGTACATCCACTGGTTACCCCTTATCTACCCTGCTCGTTACAACCTCAAAATACGAACAGATTTGTCAATTGTGAGTTTCCTTTCATAAAACCATGTTGACTCTGCCTAATCATATTATGATTTTCTAAGTGCCCTGTTGCCACGTCCCTAATAATAGATTCCAGCATTTTCCCTGCGACTGATGTCAGGCTAACTGGCCTGTATTTCTCTGTTTTCTCTCTCCCTCCTTTCTTGAATAGCGGGGTTACATTTTGCTCCCTTCCAATCCGCTGGGACCTTTCTAGAATCTAGGGAATTCTGGAAGATTACAACCAATGCATCCACTATCTCTGCAGCCACCTTTTTCAAAGCCCGAGGATGCAGGCCATCAGGAGATTTGTCGACTTTTAGTCCCATTATCTTCTCCAGTATTATTTCTTTACTAATACTAATTTCTTTAAGTTCCTCATTCTCACAAGAACCTTGGTTCCCCGCTATTTCCAGAATGTTTTTTGTGTCCTCTCTCTCTCTCTCTCTGTCTCTCTCTCTCTCTCTCTCTCTCTCGAAGACAGTTAAAAGGTAAGGGGGAGAAATTGTGTAGCACCTCGTTTGGGGGGATAACTTTTGTGGTAGCGCAAAAGTATTGCCAGGCGCCAGGCGAGGAACTCTGATGCAAATGTTCAGTTTAGCCTTCCAGGAAGGAAGAGGAGCACTAAATCAAGCACTATCATTTCCCTTGGCGAGGCGGTAGCGGTGCAGCGCTGCCCAATGTTGCCAGGAACGGAGGCTCCTTCCCTCCCTGAAAGGGAAGGGACATCGCTGCAGGCTCTGCATGGAAAGGAGGTCCCTCATTGCCGACAGCAGCCGTGATCCGTGACGATCAGCCTGAAGCACTCTAGCAGAGTGCAGGGCTGAAGAATACAGTGAAAAATTGAAGTAACGGATTCAGAAACTTTTTTGATTGACGCAGCCATCATACCCTTGAAATAGCACTCCCCAAGCATCCAGCCCCCCTAACAGTGCCTCCTGCAGCTGTCACTGTTGTCGCCTGGCGATGCTGTGGGTCGTAGAACCGAAGTTCGGGTTTGAGGTGCTATCGGGGCGATGCGTCGCATAATGACGCATGATCTCCAGGTGCAGGAGATCGTGGCTCTAGGGGTTACCACCATCGTAAACCTCGACGGGAAACTGGCAGGTGTCAGCACTCTAGCCGCACCCGGTCACAAAGTCGTTAGTGCCCTGTTATCGCCCACCAAAGGCGCTAGTGGCTGGTGAATTTCTAGACCGATATGTTTAATGTCTCTGAAATTTTCTTATTCCTCATTATCATTTCTCCGGTCTCTGCTTCTAAGGGACCCACATTTACTTTTGTTAATTTTTTCCTTTTAATGTACCAATAGAAGTGTTTACAATCGTTTTTTTATGTCTCTTGCTAGTTTGCTCTCATATTCTATTTTCCCTTTTTTTTAATCAATTTCTTGGTCATCCTGATTCTTATATCCTTCCAATCCTCTGGCTTACTATTATTTTTGACAACATTATAGAAAATATAGAAAACATAGAAAAATAGTTGCAGGAGTAGGCCATTCAGCCCTTTGAGTCTGCACCACTATTCAATAAGATTATGGCTGATCGTTCACCTCAGTAACCCTTTCCTGCTTTCTCTCCATACCACTTGACCCCTTTAGCCATAAGGGCCATATCTAACGCTCTCTTGAATATATCCAATGAACTGGCATCAACAACTCTCTGCGGTAGGGAATTCCACAGATTAACAACTTTCTGAGTAAAGAAGTTTCTCCTCATCTCAGTCCTAAATGGCTTACCCCTTATCCTTAAACTATGTCCCCTGGTTCTGGACTTCCTCAACATCGGGAACATTCTTCCTGCATCTAACCTGTCCAGTCCCATCAGAATTTTATACATTTCTATGAGATCCCCTCTCATCCTTCTAAACGTCAGTGAATACAGGCCCAGTTGATCCAGTCTCTCCTCATATGTCAGTCCTGTCATCCCGGGAATCAGTCTGGTGAACCTTCGCTGCACTCCCTCAATAACAAGAACGTCCTTCCTCAGATTAGGAGACCAAAACTGAACACAATATTCCAGGTGAGGCACCACCAAGGCCCTGTACAACTGCAGTAAGACCTCCCTGCTCCTATCCTCAAATTCCCTAGCTATGAAGGCCAACATACCATTTGCCTTCTTCACCGCCTGCTGTACCTGTATGCCAGCTTTCAATGACTGATGTACCATGAAACCCAGGTCTCATTGCACCTCTCCTTTTCCTAATCTGCCGCCATTCAGATAATATTCTGCCTTCGTGTTTTTGCCACCAAAGTGGATAACCTCACATTTATCCACATTATACTGTGTCTGCCATATGTTTGCCCACTCACCTAACCTGTCCAAGTCACCCTGCAGCCTCTTAGCATCCTCCTCACAGCTCACACCGCTACCCAGCTTAGTGTCATCTGCAAACTTGGAGATATTACACTCAATTCATCTAAATCATGAATGTATATTGTAAATAGCTGGGGTCCCAGCACTGAGCTCTGCGGCACCCCACTAGTCACTGCCTGCCATTCTGAAAAGGACCCGTTTATCCCGACTCTCTGCTTCCTGGCTGCCAACCAGTTCTCTATCCACGTCAGTACATTACCCCCAATACCAGCTGCTTTAATTTTGCACACCAATCTCTTGTGTGGGACCTTGTCAAAAGCCTTTTCAAAGTCCAAATACACCACATCCACTGGTTCTCCCTTGTCTAGTCTACCAGTTACATCCTCAAAAAATTCTCGAAGTTTTATCAAGCATGATTTCCCTTTCATAAATCCATGCTGACTTGGACTGGTCCTGTCACCGCTTTCCAAATGCGCTGCTATTACATCTTTAATCATTGATTCCAACATTTTCCCCACTACTGATGATGGGTTAACCTGTCGAAAATTACCCATTTTCTCTCTCCCTCCTTTCTTAAAAAGCGGTGTTACATTAGCTACCCTCCAGTCCATAGGAACTGATCCAGAATCGATAGAATGTTGGAAAATGATCACCAATGCATCCATTATTTCTTGGGCCACTTCTTTAAGTACTCTGGGATGCAGACTATCAGGCCCCAGGGATTTATCGGCCTTCAATCCCATCAATTTCCCTAACACAATTTCCAGTCTAATCAGGATTACCTTCAGTTCCTCCTTCTCACTAGACCCTCGGTCCCCTAGTATGTCCGGAAGATTATTTGTGTCTTCCTTCGTGAAGACAGAACCAAAGTATTTGTTCAACTGGTCTGCCATTTCTTTGTTCCCCATTATAAATTCACCTGAATCTGACTGCAAGGGACCTACATTTGTCTTCACTAATCTTTTTCTCTTCACATATCTATAGAAGCTTTTATGTTCCCAGCAAGCTTCCTCTCATACACTATTTTCCCCCTGCTAATTAAATCCTTTGTCCTCCTCTGCTGAATTATAAAATTCTCCCAGTCCTCCGGTTTTCTACTTTTTCTGGCCAATTTATATGCCTCTTCCTTGGATTTAACACTATCCCTAATTTCCCTTGTTAGCTACGGTTGAGCCACCTTCCCCGTTTTATTTTTACTCCAGACAGGGATGTACAATTGTTGAAGTTCATCCATGTGATCTTTAAATGTTTGCCATTGCCTATCCACTGTCAACCCTTTAAGTATCATTCGCCAGTCTAATCTAGCCAATTCACGTCTCATACCATCGAAGTTATCTTTCCTTAAGTTCAGGACTCTAGTCTCTGAATTAACTGTGTCACTCTCCATCTTAATAAAGAATTCTACCATATTATGGTCACTCGTCCCCAAGGGGCCTCGCACAATAAGATTGCAAATTAGTCCTTCCTCATTACACATCACCCAGTCTAGGATGGCCAGCCCTCTAGTTGGTTCCGCGATATATTGGTCTAGAAAACCATCCCTAATACACTCCAGGAAATCCTCCTGCACTGAATTGGTTAGCCCAATCAAAATGTAGATTAAAGTCGCCCATGATAACTGCTGTATCTTTATTGCACGCATCCCTAATTTCTTGTTTGATGCTGTCCCCAACCTCACTACTGCTGTTTGGTGGTCTGTACACAACTCCCACTCACATTTTCTGCCCTTTGATATTCGGTAGCTCCACCCATACTGATTCCACATCATCCAAGCTAATGTCCTTCCTTACTATTGCGTTAATTTCCTCTTTAACCAGCAACACTACCCCACCTCCTTTTCCTTTCTGTCTATCCTTCCTGAATGTTGAATACCCCTGGGTGATGAGTTCCCAGCCTTGGTCACCCTGGAACTATGTTTTCGTGATGCCAATTATATCATATTCATTACTTGCTGCCTGCGCAGTTAATTCGTTCACCTTATTACGACTACTCCTTGCATTGAGGCACAGGTCCTTCAGGCTTGTCTTTTTAACACACTTAAGCCTCTTCCTTTAATCTAATACTTTTTTAAACTTCTCTTTAGCCACAGTCATCGCCAAGAGCATGCACAAATCAAGTGCAGGCAGTGGAAAGAGTCTGCGGAAACCCTGTCCCACGCACCCTTTCCCTCAACGACTATCTGCCGAACCTGTGACAGAGACTGTGGTTCTCGTATTGGATTGTACAGCCACCTAAGAACTCATGTTAAGAGTGGAAGCAAGTCTTCCTCGATTCCGAGGGACTGTCTATGTTGAGCCACAGTTGGACTACTTTTCCTGTGGGGTTTTTCTTCCTTAGGGGAATATATATTGATTGTGAATTATAAAATATTCTTTAAGTGTTTGCCATTGATTATCTACCATCATATCTTTTAATCTAGTTTCCCAATCTACGTTAGCCAACTCGCCCCTCATACCTATGTAATTTGCTTTGTTCAGATTTGAGACCCCAGTTTCGTAATTAACTAAATCACTCTCAAACTCAATATAAAATTCTTTCACATTATGATCACTCTTCCCCAGGAGCTCCGATAATGTAAGGTTATTAATGAACCGTGCCTCACTGCACAATACTAGATTTAAAATAGCCTGTTCTCTAGTTGGTGCCTCACCTCTGAAAAACTATCTTGAATACATTTCATGAACTCGTCCTTTGCACGATTACTGCAAATTTGGTTTGTCCAGTCTATATGCAGATTAAAGTTCCCCATGATTACTGTTACCCTCGTTACATGCACCCTTGTTTCATGATTTAGACTCTGCCCAACATTGCAACTACTGTTAAAGGGCCTATAAACTACAGCTGCCAGTGTTTTCTGCCCCTTGTTATTTCTTAGCTCCACCCAAACTGATGGTACACCTTGATTTTTTGAGCTGAGATCCTTTCTCTCTACTGTCTTTGTCCCACCCTTTATTATCAGGGATACTCTGCCCCCATCCTTTTCGCCTATCTCTTCTAAAAGTCAAGTATCCTGGAATATTTAGTTCCCACCCTTGGTCACTCTGCAACCTCATCTCTGTAATGGCTATTAGATCAAACCCATTTATTTCTATCTGTGATATTAATTCATCTATTTTGTTGCAAATGCTTCGTGCAGATATAGTGCCTTTAGCTTTAACTTTTTTCTAATCTTCCCTGATGCCACCTTAGTCTCTCATGTCCTATTACCTTTTTTAAGCTCTTTGTCCCTCTCTGCTTATTTTTACCCAAATCGCTACTTTTCTCTACAGTCTTGACATTTCTCTTACTGCTTTTGAATTTACCCTTTCCTGAATCCTCCCAGTGTAAAAAATATACTTTCAGAAGTCAATTCTGCGCAGCCTGTGTCACAGCAGTGAATGACAGACCGCAATCTCAAGATTTTCGCCTGCACATGCTGAAGTTGCGGTCAGTTTCAAAGGTGGAATGATGGCGAACGCTGCCAGTTCGCCATCATCAGAACCGCAAATTCTCGGCCAGTATAAATGCAAGTCTTTTGTTTTTTTGATTCTGAAGCTAATGAATACAGCCTGAGGAATATTTCGCCTTAGTGTTGACCTTATTATATTCTAAATTTCAGCTTCAGACATTCGTTAAATTATTTTCAGGCAATTAATCTATAATCAATATACATCTTGGGATTTTTTTCCAACTTAAAATACACTATATAAATGCAAATTGTCGCTGCATTTAAGTAGTTTATCTGAAAGCATTACAGAGGTAGTAGACCAGACAGACTCTGAATAGTCAACAAAATAAACAGCTATACATGGTTAATATTTACATTGCAACTTTGCACAACAGATGCAATTATTTCTGGAATTGCTTCTGGTGAAAGGTTATCAGCCTGAAATGTTGGCCAGAATTTTAATTGGGAGTCGGGCTGGGAGCATTGGTGAGTCGGGCGGGGGGCCAGGAAGCAGGTGGGAAACCTGGGAGAATGGCAGGGCCTGATTTGCATTTCAAATCTCTGTTTCCCACCTGCAGCTAGCTAGATGGGGAGGCTGGCTGGCGGCGGGTGGGTAGGTCTGCAGCACTGGGCCGCAGAGAGAAGAGAGGGAGGGATCGGGTGGGGGAAAGTGAGGATCGAGCCAGTCTGAGGATCATTGGCGGAGCGGAGAGGGGAAGCACGGGGCTGATGATCATCGCTGTGGGGATTCCGGGAAGGTGATTGGAGGCCTCATGGAGGGGTCTCCGATCAGGGTGTTGGGGGTGGCAGGGGCACTGGATCCAGGAGGTAAGTGTAAAGGTACTACCTCCTGGAGCCAGAGTCCTCACCTTACTTTAGCTGGCGGGTTCCCCGAGGCCTGAGATACCCGACCACCCAGAGTTAAATTTGAGATGTTGGTTAAATCTGAGGCACAACAACTTCATTATTATTTTTAAATGGCTGACCTGCCTCCTGAGAGCGGGAGAGTTTTGGGTAGGAGGTTAAAGTGTTAAAAGACTGAATCCTGACCCCAACCCTCCTCCAATCCATACACTTCTGGTTTTAATGGAGGCATGCAGCCAACCCGTTGTCAGATCAGGAGCATCTAGTGAATCTACTGTATCGACTTAACCAATAAGATTTAAGGATTGAGAAAGAAACATTGGAATGGTTGAGAAGGAAATAGAGTGAATAAAATGGATGAATTAGAGTCAAATCAGATGCAGAAAAAAAATGAAGAGAGGGGAAAAGGTTTGGATAAAGAAAAAGGGAAAAAAAGAGACAGGAAGGAAAAGTAAGATTTTTTTAAAATTGTCCTTTCATCAGAACTGGATGAAGTTAGAGATTTAATAGTTTATGAGCAAGTACGGAGCCAACAACAACAACTTGTATTTATATAACATCTTTAACGTAGTGAAATGTCCCAAGGCATTTCACAAGTGTATTATGAGATTAAAAATTTGACACCGAGCCGCACAAGTAGAAATTAGCACTGTGAGGTAGTTTTTAAGGCGCGGGTTGAAGGAGGAAAGAGAGGTAGAGAGGCAGAGAGGTTTAGGCAGGGAGTTCCAGAGCTTGGGGCCTAGGCAACAGAAGGCACGGCCACCAATGGTTGAGCGATTATAATCAGGGATGCTCAAGAGGGCAGAAGTCGAGGAGCACAGACATCTCAGGGGGTTGTGAGGCTGGAGGAGATTACAGGGATTGGGAGGGGCGAGGCCATGGAGGGATTTGAAAATAAGGATGAGAATATTGAAATTGAGGTGCTGCTTAACTGGAAGCCGGGGGAAAAGGGGTGGGGTTTTAGTGCAGTCAAGACCACCTACGGCCCAAGCACTCAAGGTCCTATTCCACTGAGAGTCAAGAATGGAGAGGTGTTCATCAAGGTCAGAGAGGCAGTCAGTGCCGCTGGAAAGAACACTTCAAGGATCTCCTCAACCAAGACTCTGTCTTTGACGTGAGTGTACTTGACTCCATTCCACAGCATGCTACCCAACACAATCCCAGCCCAGCATGAGGTTGAAAAGGCCATCCGACAACTGAAAAGCAACAATGCCTCAGGAGCAGATGGAATCCCCGCCAAAGTATTAAAGCATGGCGAGAAGTACACTTGGCATGAATCCATGGCCTAATTTCTCTTATCTGGAAGGAGGAGAGCATGCCAGGGGATCTCAGAGATGCCATAATCATGACTATCCTCAAGAAAGGTGACAAGTCTGACTGTGGTAATTATCCCTTATACACTCTAGGAAATCCTCCTCCACCGTATTGCTACCAGTTTGGTTAGCCCAATCTATATGTAGATTAAAGTCATCCATGATAACTGCTGTATCTTTTGGATAGGTTAAGCAAATGGGCTAAGGTTTGGCAGATGGACTACAATGTGGGAAAGTGTGAGGTCATCCACCTTGGGAAAAAAAACAGTAAAAGGGAATATTATTTGAATGGGGAGAAATTACAACATGCTGAGGTGCAGAGGGACCTGGGGGTCCTTGTGCATGAATCCCAAAAATTTAGTTTGCAGGTGCAGCAGGTAATCAGGAAGGAGAATGGAATGTTGGCCTTCATTGCGAGAGGGATGGAGTACAAAAGCAGGGAGGTCCTGCTGCAACTGTATAGGGTATTGGTAAGGCCGCACCTGGAGTACTGCGTGCAGTTTTGGTCACCTTACTTAAGGAAGGATATACTGGCTTTGGAGGGAGTACAGAGATGATTCACTGGGCTGATTCCGGAGATGAGGGGATTATCTTATGATGATAGATTGAGTAGACTGGGTCTTACTCATTGGAGTTCAGAAGAATGAGGGGTGATCTTATAGAAACATTTAAAATCATGCAAGAGATAGACAAGATGGAGGCAGAGAGGTTGTTTCCACTGGTCGGGGAAACTAGAACTAGAGGGCACAGCCTCAAAATACGGGGGAGCCAATTTAAAACCGAGTTGAGAAGGAATTTCTTCTCCCAGAGGGTTGTGAATCTGTGGAATTCTCTGCCCAAGGAAACAGTTGAGGCTAGCTCATTGAATGTATTCAAGTCACAGATAGATAGATTTTTAACCAATAAGGGAATTAAGGGTTACGGGGAGAGGGCAGGTAAGTGGAGCTGAGTCCACGGCCAGATCAGCCATGATCTTATTGAATGGCGGAGCAGGCTCGAGGGGCTAGATGGCCTACTCCTGTTCCTAATTCTTATGTTCTTATGTTCTTATGTACCTTTATTGCACGCATCCCTAATTTCCTGTTTGATGCCATCCCAACCTCACTACGACTGTTTGGTGGTCTGTACACAACTCCCACTAATGTTTTCTGCCTTTTGGTGTTCCGCAGCTCTACCCATACAGATTCCAGATCATCCAAGCAAATGTCCTTCCTTACTATTGCGTTAATCTCCTCTTTAATCAGCAATGCTACCTCACCTCCTTTTCCTTTCTGTCTATCCTTCCTGAATATTGAATACCCCTGGATGTTGAGTTCCCAGCCTTGGTCACCCTGGAGCCATGTCTCCATAATCCCAATTACATCATATCCATTAACAGCTATCTGCGCAGTTAATTCATCCAGCTTATTACGAATGCTCCTTGCATTGAGACACAGAGCCTTCAGACTTGTTTTTTTAACACTCTTTGTCCTTTTAGAATTATGTTGTAATGTGGCCCTTTTTGATTTTTGCATTTGATTTCTCTGCCCTCCAATTTTCCTTATCTCCTTTATACCTTTTGCTTCTGCCTCCATTTTACTTCCCTCTGTCTCCCTGCTTGGATTCCCATCCCCCTGCCATATTAACTTAAACTCTCCCCAACAGCACTAGCAAATGCTGCCCAGGTGCAGACCGTTCGGTTTGGACTCGTCCCACCTCCCCCAGGACCGGTTCCAATGTCCATGGAATTTGAATCCCTCCCTCTTGCACTATTCCTCAAGCCATGTATTCATCTTAACTATCCTGCTATTTCTACTCTGACTAGCATGTGGCACTGGTAGCAATCCTGAGATTACTACCTTTGAGGTCCTACTTTTTAATTTAACTCCTAGCTCCCTAAATTCAGCTTGTAGGACCTCATTCCATTTTTTACCTATATCGTTGGTACCTATATGCACCACGACAACTGGCTGTTCACCCTCCCCCTGCAGAATGCCCTGCAGCTGCTGCGAGACATCCTTGACCCTTGCACCAGGGAGGCAACATACCATCCTGGAGACATAAAAGATGAAGTGACAGCATCTATATACAGATGATTGAAGGGTAGATAGCAAAGGATAGTTGTAAATTAACATTTATCAGGATAACAAGTGGTGGTTTGTGAAGTTCGTACCACTTTTCTTCATTCTCTCTCCATATATGTCTATGCATACACGTGATGAGTGTACACATAAATAAATGATGTGGACTTACACAAAGCGTAGGATATCAAGGTTTACTAATGATACTAAATTGGGAGGAGTATGAAAGCATAAGGAAGAATGCAGGACATGACGGGTGGACATAAACCGGCTGGAAAAATACAAGGTAATTGGCAGATGCAGTTTAATAAAGAAAAATGTGAGGGAATACATTTTGGGAACAAGAATAATAAATGGCAATATCTTCAATGGTAAATTTCCCAATGCAGTGGAGGAGCAATAGGAACTGGGTATAAAAATACCAAAATTATTAGAAGTGACTAGATAGGTAAAAATAACAATACAAATGGAAATTGAATTTGAGGGGGTTATACTGAGAGGGATTGATCACAAAAATAAAGCAGTCGTGATGGCTTTGTATGAAACAATGGTTAGGCCACATCTGGAATACTGTGCACATTTTTACATCCTTCACTACAGGAGGAATATAATAGCTCTGGAGAAGGTGCAATGCAGATTTGCCAGGATGATATTGGGGATGATGTTTACAAGTTATGAGGAAAGCCAGAGCAACTAGGGCTGTATTCCCTGAGATTGTGCGGGCTTAATAGAGGTGTTCAAAATGATAAGAGGAATTGACCAGGTAAATATAGATGGATTATTTCCATTCGTAAGTAAATCAAAGACACTTAGCCATGATTTCAAGATAAGTACTAAATATATAAAATGGGAAATTAGAAGAAACCATTTGAATATGAAAAGTGTTGCTTCATTTGGTGATTGATGTTAAATCAGTGGCAGTGCTCAAAAAGGTACTGGATAATTTATAAACTGAAAAAGGAGGGAAAGTAGTAAAACAGGATTACTTTTGGGAGAAAACTTTGGAAAATCAGTCCTTAAGTGGACATAAATTCAGTTCAAATAAACAGAGAAATTGGTCTTCATCTATGCTAAAAACTTGTGTGTTTTCTACAACTTCCTCTGTCTCCAGGCAAACATTTATAGCATCATCATTGATAGAATATACAGCACTAACTTAGCTTCCAGATATTGTATGTTGTAACAACTGAACTGGAATCAATTAGAGTCTGGAGCAGAGTCTGTGGTCTCACTCTAAATTTAGGGACTCGCCATACCTTTCCACAGACCGTGTTCCAGATCGAGAATATGCTCCAACTCAACCAACTCCTCAAAATCATTTTCAGTGGCTATTTTTCCCAAAAGGCTTTGTCCCCTTGTTATAGTTGGTAATAGTAAAATGTATTGTCTATTTGCTTACGGTATTGTTCCATGGATGTAGAAAATGCTTCGAGCTCTAATTATTGCACTGATTGTCCAACATGTTTTACTTAAAGTTCTCAAAGATTTTTGAATCCACATTGACATTCAGAACCAAATGCTATCCAGTCGCATAGCAACATATTTACTGCTACAAATATGGATTACAAATAAACAGTCATGTTTTGATACTGATAAAATGACAGAAATTGACGCAATAGCATATCTGAAAGCACAATTATGGCTGGGTCATTAGTAGACCCATTTTATGTAATTATGAATATCAATAAATGGGCATATGTAGTCACAATCTGCAGTAATGTTCTATAGCAAGAACTTGGCCTTTCCTTCATGTGTCGGACACACCCTTCACTGGGACCCAAATGAATTAGAATAACAACTTGTATTTATATAGCGCCTTTAACATAGTGAAATGTCCCAAGGTGCTTCACAGGAGTATTATGAGATAAAAACAATTTGACACCGAACCTCCTAAGTAGAAATTAGCGCAGGTCACCAAAAGCTTGGTCAAAGAGGTGGGTTTTAAGGAGCGTCTTGAAGGAGGAAAGAGAGGTAAAGAGGCGGAGAGGTTTAGGCAGAGATGTTGTGCACAAGTTAAAGCCGGCAGGTCCAGGTTTGAATTGAAGAAGAGCTGTTGTATTAAGGTCTCCTGTCACAAGCAATTAAGCCATGTGGATTAAAATAGTCTACAACAATCTCTAGTTCAGTAAGCTTTCATGCAGTCACCGCTCTCGGATCTCTGTCAGCACTTTGTAACATTCCAAGTTTGTGCTGATAGCTGGTGTAAGGGGCCATGAAGATATCTCAGCAGCTGAACAATGTAATAGTTTTATTCCCTTTTTACCACGGAATATATTAATTTGCAGAAAGATGGCTGAGGGCAGCGACAGAATATAGAATCTTGTACGTAGATGACTGTAAGCAAAAATTGATTCCTTTCCCTATAAAACAAATGCAGCATATTTTTTAAGGAGACACTGTTCTTTTTAAACAAGTTTAAAAGAAAGACTTGCATTTCTATATGGGCTAGACTTTCCATTGACATCTATATCGCCCAAAAATGGGCGATATTTCCGGCGATGGTGGTTTTATTATTTTTTGGGTTCATCGCCCATTTTAAAAACCTTGTTTCGCTTTTTTAATTTGGGCATTAGCTGTAGCGATGTGAAATGGGCAATAGCGATTTATTCTGTTGTGCAAGGCCTGTGTCCATGGCATGCGTGATTTTTTTTTAGGTGATTAACTTTTCCCGCTATTCGGGAGGTCAGGGGTCATCTGCACATACGCAGAACAATTGAAAGAGAGAAAGTCGTTTGAGGAAAGCTAGTGGTGATTTTTGACAGGAGAATTCTAAAAAAAAGAATGGAGTATGTTGAGTCCGGTTTAAGTGATGTTGGAGAGGTGGCGGAGGTGGGTGAAGAGAGTAATGTTAGTGAGGTGGCAGAGATGGGTGGGAGAAGGTGTGCCAAGAGATTTTCTGAAGATGCAAATGCTGCCCTGGTCCACGAGGTGGAAACTCGTTGGGCCCAATTAACCTGGGGTGGTTGTGGGAACCCCCCACCACGAGTCTATCAAAGAATTTGGGTAGACATCGCCGAAGTAGTGTCATCTGTGGCACATGATGTCCATGAGCCAAACCAGTGCCGCAAGCACTGAACGACCTTGTTAGTTCTGGAAGTGTAAGTATTAAATTTATTAATTTTATAATTATAATTGTAATGATGCAATGACTCATTAATTCAAATGTAGATCTGCTGGATTGTAATTAAGCTGGTAATCTTGGTGTCACGCATTAGTTCCTAACCACAATCTTATTAAATTTATTCTCAGACCGCAGATATAACCATGCATTCAATTGCATTCAAAGTGTATTAGCATATAACGTTAATAATGAATAGCAAGGACGATGCATAATTGTGGATTATCTTTGTGTTCGATATGTTGTGTAATAGTAATAGTATCTAGTAATATCTGTAATATCTATAATAGTACCTAGGCAATGCGCTTATGCCATGCTCTTGTCACCTTTGCAGAGGAAGATTTAAAAAAAATGCACAGAGCAGAGGCGGACCGGAGGAGGACCGGCAGAACTGTGCCAGCTCACAGATTTGGAGGAGCGGGCATTGGCACCCGTGGTGGTGCTGAACCCGTTCTTGGGCCATGTGAGTAATGTATAAATCATTGGTGATTTAAAGTAATTTAATGCCATTTCAGTATAATATATGATTGATGTAATGTTATGTAATGTTATGTAATTAATGATGGGGTCATGAAATATCATTGCAATGCACTGAAGACTCTGTGCAATCATGATGTTAATTATATCTGACATCTGTCAATGATATTTATAGCAGAAGTGTTGCTCCTCGTACATATGCCTGCGTAGCATAAGCATTCTCATGTCACCTTGGCATCCCCTTCTCTTCTACTTACCTCATTTATGTTTTCTTGGTCCCCAGGCTCCCCAGGCTCTATCAGGAGGTGATGAGGCAAGAGCTTCTCCACTGCTCGTTCAAGTCCTTTTGCCCAATGAGGACAGCGAGAAGATGGATGATGAGCCTGTAGCAGACTGTTCTAATGTGCCTGTGGCCATGTCCTCCTCCACCGAGGAAGCAGCAGAGCCAAGCACTTTGCAGCAGGGCATTCCGAGTGGTTCAATGCCTGCGCCAACCCTGCGGAGATTGGTTCGGCGAGGTCGGATTGCTCCCAGACAGGCAGATGTCAACCTGGACATGATTCAACTGTCTTAGACGAGCGTTGACATTGGTCGAGAGCTCCTCCAGGCAATGGGTGGATTAACTGATCATGTTGCCGCTCTGACTGCGTTAATCTTGGAGGAGATGCCGCAGATGGTTGTGGCAATGCAGAGAATGGCCGATTCCATGTATGCCATACGGCAGGCTGTGGTCTCGGGAAATGGCACTGCAACCCAAGGTGCCGTACCACCCTTGTCGAAGGATGCGAGTGAGGAGGAAGCAGTTGTTTCTGACTCGGAGGACGTTTCTTTGGAAATGTCCACTCCAGCTTCTCCAGCCTCAACTGTGACTCTTCCATCAGCCCCCACACAGCAACAACGCTCCAGGTACCATGCTAGAAGGCGGCTTGGTGTAAATGCGGGTAGAAGGGCAGGATGTAAGTGGGAGAGGGGGTGTTCAGACAAAGGTGGGGGGGTGGATGTAGAGGCAAGGCAAGGTGTGGTGCAAGTAGGGTGGGGGGACAGTATTTTTTTGTATTTGTTTTGTTCAGTTATTGTTATTAATAAATTTGTTGATTGTTGGGTGGGTGGCTGTTATATTTATAATTGTTATTGAAAAATTGTTGTTGTTATATATTGTTATATATTACTGTTATTATTGTTATTTTAAAAACATTTATTGATGGGGTGGGGGGGGGAGATGGGTATTTATATTCACATGTATGTTTGTTAAAACATTTTTTATCATTAAATATTTTTCAAATTGTTTTGCATAAAATAAATCACCTTGATGTGCAGTGATTATTGTAATGTAGGTAGCAATTCAAGGTACACAGTTTCCGGTGTCCCTGACGACTACGTGTGCAGGAAGTGTGTCCACCTTCAGCTCCTGACGGACCGCATTGCGGCACTGGAGCTGAGGGTGGATTCACTCTGGAGCATCCACTATGCTGAGAATGACGTGAATAGCACGTTTAGCGAGTTGGTCTTACCACAGGTAAAGGGTACACAGCCAGATAGGGAATGGAAGACCAGCAGGAAGAGCAGTGCAAGGAAGGTAGTGCAGGGGTACCCTGCGGTCATCCCCCTACAAAACAGATACACCGCTTTGGATACTGTTGAGGGGGATGACTCATCAGGGGAGAGCCGCAGCAGCCAGGTTCATGGCACCGTGGGTGGCTCTGCTGCGCAGGAGGGCAGGAAAAAGAGTGGGAGAGCAATAGTGATAGGGGATTCGATTGTAAGGGGAATAGATAGGTGTTTCTGCGGCCGCAACCGAGACTCCAGGATGGTATGTTGCCTCCCTGGTGCAACGGTCAAGGATGTCTCGGAGCATGTGCAGGACATTCTGAAAAGGGAGGGTGAACAGCCAGTTGTTGTGGTGCATATAGGTACCAACGATATAGGTAAAAAACGGGATGAGGTCCTACGAGATGGATTTAAGGAGCTAGGAGCTAAATTAAAAAGTAGGGCCTCAAAAGTAGTAATCTCGGGATTGCTACCAGTGCCACGTGCTAGTCAGAGTAGGAATCACAGGATAGCTCAGATGAATATGTGGCTTGAGCAGTGGTACAGCAGGGAGGGATTCAAATTCCTGGGGCATTGGAACGGTTCTGGGGGAGGTGGGACCAGTACAAACCGGAGGGTCTTCACCTAGGCAGGACCGAAACCAATGTCCTCGGGGGAGTGTTTGCTAGTGCTGTGGGGGAGGAGTTAAACTAATATGGCAGGGGGATGGGAACCAATGCAGGGAGACAGAGGGAAACAAAAAGGAGACAGAAGCAAAAGACAGAAAGGAGATGAGGAAAAGTGAACGGCAGAGAAACCCAAGGCAAAAAACAAAAAGGGCCACTGTACAGCAAAATTCTAAAGGAGCAAAGTGTAATAAAAAGGCAAGCCTGAAAGCTCGGTGCCTCAATGCGAGGAGTATTCGGAACCCAGGAAAGGGCTCTGAGCTAGTTAGAGTGGGTGAGAGCTCAGGTGAACAGGACCCCAAGAAAGAATGCAAAAGGCAGGAGGCAACAGAGCAGAGTAGCACTGGGGTAAGGGTAAACCACAAGGTGATAGGAAGGGATAATATGTATGAATATAAGGGGGCTGCAGGAGGGGTCAAAACTAAAAATCATGGTTTAAAAACTAGTATTAAAACACTCTACCTAAACGCACACAGCATTCGAAATAAAGTAAATGAGTTGACGGCACAAATCATTACAAATGGGTATGATTTGGTGGCCATTACAGAAACGTGGTTGCAGGGTGGCCAAGACTGGGAATTAAACATACAGGGGTATCTGACAATTCGGAAGGATAGGCAAGAAGGGAAAGGAGGTGGGGTAATTAATAAAGGATGATATCAGAGCAGTTGTGAGAGATGATATTGGCTCTAATGAACAAAATGTTGAATCATTGTGGGTGGAGATTAGAGATAATAAGGGGAAAAAGTCACTGGTGGACGTAGTTTATAGGCCCACAAATAATAACTTCATGATGGGGCGGACAATAATCAAGGGAATAATGGAGGCATGTGAAAAAGGAACGACAGTAATCATGGGGGATTTTAACCTACATATCGATTGGTCAAATGAAATCGCACGGGGTAGCCTGGAGGAGGAATTCATATAATGCATACGGGATTGTTTCTTCGAACAGTATGTTACAGAACCTACAAGGGAGCAAGCTATCTTAGATCTGGTCCTGTGTAATGAGTCAGGAATAATAAACAATCTCCTAGTAAAAGATCCTCTCGGAATGAGTGATCACAGTATGGTTGAATTTGTAATACAGATTGAAGGTGAGGAAGTAGTGTCTCAAACGAGCATACGATGCTTAAACAAAGGGGACTACAGTGGGATGAGGGCAGAGTTGGCTAAAGTAGACGGGAACACAGACTAAACGGTGGCACAATTGAGGAACAGTGGAGGACTTTTGAGGAGCTCTTTCATAGTGCTCAACAAAAATATATTCCAGTGAAAAAGAAGGGCAGTAAGAGAAGGGATAACCAGCCGTGGATAACCAAGGAAATAATGGAGAGTATCAAATTAAAAACCAATGCGTATAAGGTGGCCAAGATTAGTGGGAAACTAGAAGATTGGGAACATTTTAAACGACAGCAAAGAATGACTAAGAAAGCAATAAAGAAAGGAAAGATAGATTACGAAAGTAAACTTGCGCAAAACATAAAAACAGATAGTAAAAGCTTTTATCGATATATAAAATGGAAGAGAGTGACTAAAGTAAATGTTGGTCCCTTAGAAGAGGAGAAGGGGGATTTAATAATGGGAAATGTGGAAATGGCTGAGACCTTAAACAATTATTTTGCTTCGGTCTTCACAGTGGAAGACACAAAAACCATGCCAAAAATTGCTGGTCACGGGAATGTGGGAAGGGAGGACCTTCAGACAATCACTATCACTAGTGGGGTAGTGCTGGACAGGCTAATGGGACTCAAGGTAGACAAGTCCCCTGGTCCTGATGAAATGAATCCCAGGGTATTAAAAGAGATGGTGGAAGTTATAGCAGATGCATTCGTTATAATCTACCAAAATTCTCTGGACGCTGGGGAGGTACCAGCGGATTGGAAAGCAGCTAATGTAATGTCTCTGTTTAAAAAAGGGGGCAGACAAAAAGCAGGTAACTATAGGCTGATTAGTTTAACATCTGTAGTGGGGAAAATGCTTGAAGCTATCATTAAGGAAGAAATAGCGAGACATCTAGATAGGAATAGTGCAATCAAGCAGACGCAACATGGATTCATGAAGGGGAAATAATGTTTAACTAATTTACTGGAATTCTTTGAGGATATATCGAGCATGGTGGATAGAGGTATACCGATGGATGTGGTGTATTTAGATTTCCAAAAGGCATTCGATAAGGTGCCACACAAAAGGTTACTGCAGAAGACAAAGGTACGTGGAGTCAGAGGAAATGTATTAGCATGGATCGAGAATTGGCTGGCTAACAGGAAGCGGTGAGTTGGGATAAATGGGTCCTTTTCGGGTTGGAAATTGGTGGTTAGTGGTGTGCCACAGGGATCGGTGCTGGGACCACAACTGTTTACAATATACATAGATGACCTGGAAGAGGGGACAGAGTGTAGTGTAACAAAATTTGCAGATGACACAAAGATTAGTGGGAAAGCGGGTTGTGTAGAGGACACAGAGAGGCTGCAAAGAGATTTGGATAGGTTAAGCGAATGGGCCAAGGTTTGGCAGATGGAATACAATGTCGGAAAATGTGAGGTCATCCACCTTGGGAAAAAAAACAGTAAAAGGAAATATTATTTGAATGGGGAGAAATTACAACATGCTGCTGTGCAGAGGGACCTGGGCGTCCTTGTGCATGAATCCCAAAAAGTTAGTTTGCCGGTGCAGCAGGTAATCAGGAAGGCGACTGGAATGTTGGCCTTCATTGCGAGAGGGATGGAGTACAAAAGCAGGGAGGTCCTGTTGCAACTGTACAGGGTATTGGTGAGGCCGCACTTGGAGTACTGCGTGCAGTTTTGGTCACCTTGCTTAAGGAAGGATATACTGGCTTTTGAGGGGGTACAGAGACGATTCACTAGGCTGATTCCGGAGATGAGGGGGTTACCTTATGATGATAGATTGAGTAGGCTGGGTCTTTACTCGGTGGAGTTCAGAAGGATGAGGGGTGATCTTATAGAAACATTTAAGATAATGAAAGGGATAGACAAGATAGAGGCAGAGAGGTTGTTTCCACTGGTTGGGGAGACTAGAACTAGGGGGCACAGCCTCAAAATACGGGGGAGCCAGTTTAAAACCAAGTTGAGAAGGAATTTCTTTTCCCAGGGGGTTGTGAATCTGTGGAATTCTCTGCCCAAGGAAGCAGTTGAGGCTAGCTCATTGAATGTATTCAAATCACAGATAGATTTCTAACCAATAAGGGAATTAAGGGTTAGGGGAGCGGGCGGGTAAGTGGAGCTGAGTCCACGGCCAGATCAGCCATGATCTTTTTGAATGGCGGAGCAGGCTCGAGGGGCTAGATGGCCTACTCCTGTTCCTAATTCTTATGTTCTTATGTTCTTATATTTGAAAAAGCCACGAGTCCTAATACTATTCTACCTGTTGCAGCTGTGAATCTCCTGGCTGCACAGCACATCATTTAACGGCTGCTCCCACAAGTATCTATGGAGTACAGCTCAGTCATAAACCCTTGAAAATTAACTGAAAATATTACTTTAAGGAACAGAGAGCTACTTCGGATCCCTCTTAATGGAATATGATCAACGGACAATATGTTGTGTACAATACTGCAATCAGGTTTGAGGGCACAGGTGCAATAACGTGACTGGTGACATGATGTGATGATCTCATTGCATCGTTGATTTCATCTACCCTGATATCTTTTCACCTGCAAAGTTTAAACTACAACGGAAAAGTAAACTAATAAAGCTCCAGCCTAAAAATAAGTTGCTTACTGTAGATATCACGCCTGCAGCTGAGCAACCTAACCCTGCTGGCGTTCCTTCATGTGTCTGACGTGCCCATCACTGGGATCCAAACAAATTAGAATAATGATAAGAATGTAATGCCCTTGCCGAGCTTTGCTGACTGAATGTCATGCCGCCCCTAAATTCTCCAGCACAAATTAAAGCCTGAGCTTCGCAATGAGTTGCAGCGGCCCTCCACTGCTTTCAGAGTGAGCTTTTTTCTGCACTACCTATCAGACTGCTTATCCGACACTTAGTCTTGGATCAGCTGCAATTTCCTCTTGTTAAACATTGGGAAGACTAAAGCCATTGGGCCTGAAATTCAGTACCGCTGGAAAGCTGGTGCTCCCTCCACCTTTTTGTGGTCATTAGCGATAAAATTGTTTTGTGGCTGGCCGCCCCATATTCAGCTCCAAAAGTGAACAAATGGGTTCCAGCACTAATGAACCCTTCCAAAGTGCTTTTTTCAGCAGTGTGGCTGTCTTAATTTGAGCGTCATCACCACTGAGAAATTCAGCATGCAGGTAAGGGTTTCTAATGAGCCAGCTGCTCCTTGGCCTTTTTAAAGGGCAGTGTTTTCAGCAAGGCCCTGAGGGGGGAAGGAGGTTGGAAGGATGGCTGGTGTAAGAGGTGCAAGGAGAGCCAACAGGTTCACTGATATGGAGCTGGAGACACTGATGGACGGTGTGGAGGACAGAAGAAGAATACTGTTTCCTGACATGGGAAGAACTGGCAGACGGCAGTACATAATGCATGGAGGGAGATTGCAGGGGAGGTGTCAGGCACCTCCATATATGTGAGGACACACCCTCCCAAGAGGGTGCTGGCCAGTCTGTACCCGGCCCTTCCAAGGTGGCGATGGGTCGACGACTCCTAGCTCTGGGGCGACTGATATACTCCTCCTGAGCCTTCTCCTCCTCCTCCTCCTCCTCA
Source organism: Pristiophorus japonicus (assembly GCF_044704955.1). Taxonomy (NCBI): domain Eukaryota; kingdom Metazoa; phylum Chordata; class Chondrichthyes; family Pristiophoridae; genus Pristiophorus; species Pristiophorus japonicus. The sequence goes on along the minus strand of NC_091979.1, from coordinate 158,176,032 downwards.
GGTGGTACTGCTGGCTCGACCTCCAGCAACTGTCCCCTCATGATGGCCAGGTTGTGCAGCATGCAGCAGACCACGACGCTGACGGAGACCCATTGAGGAGAGTAATGCAAGGTGCCACCAGAGCAGTCCAGGTACCAGAATCTCTGCTTTAGGATGCCTATGCACTGTTCGATGATACACCTGGTGGCACAATGAGCATCATTGTAGGTATGCTCTGGCGCTGTCTTGGGGTTCCACAGAGGAGTGAGCAGCCAAGTGAATAGGTGATATCCCTTGTCCCCAAGCAGCCAACCGCAATCCTGATTCGGGCCGGTGAAGACGGTGGGCACACTGGTCTGGTGCAGAATGAACAAATCATGGCTGCTGCCTCCCTTTCCCGCTGCCTCTCTGCATGGTGCTGATGGCGATGCCTTCTCCTGTGTGCTGCCCTGCTTCCCACCAGATGTACCCCAGGTGTCGCCCTCCCAACATTCCTCCCATCCTCAGGGTGAACACTGCCAAGCAGGTCTCTGCAGCCCACAGGACTCCACTAAAGAGTCAGATCTGAAAGTTGTACAGAAGTATGTGCAAACCTCTGAGCAGCACTCAGCAGGTTTAATGGAGCCAAAATAATTAATAAAACTAAATGAAAAGATAAATACAGTGGATGCTGGAATCTGAAATAAAAACACTAAAATGAATAAAACTATTTCCCTACCAAAGGGCCCCGATCACAGCAACATTCCAGCGGTGTCGCATTCGAGCACTGCATCGAAAACCTCACGGAGGCACTGCCTGGAAAAGTCTTACCTTTTTGCAGCTGAAAATCCCTGTCATTGCCGCTTTTCAGCGGCCTGTACGCTGCAGAGCTCTCTGCTGGAAAGTTACCTTCACAGCGGCTTCACCCTGCCATTTCCGGCAGAAGTGCACACCGTTCCAATTCCCCCCGAGCTCAAAATGGCTCGGGGAGGAAAAATCATCCGACCGCGGAGTCCAATCGATTTTTCCGATTGGCCGCCCAAACTCCGCGGTAGCTGTCTCTTCGGGGACAGTGACTATCGGCCCCACTGTCTTCAGTTACCGCCACAAACTCTCTACTCTTGCCACTGATACCAGCCTCCACCCCAGCCACTGTCGCAGTTTGAACCAGACGTCTTTGAAACTTGTCATTCGGTTTGATCCTGAGCTGAACTTCTGTCTCCATATCCTCTCCCTCACTAAGACTGCCTGCTTCCATCTCCATAACATTGTCTAACACGACCCCATCTCAGCTCAACTGCCGCTGAAACCCTCATCCATGCCTTTGTTACCTTGAAACTCAACTATAACTCTCCAGCTAGTCACGCATTCTACACCATCCGTAAACTTCAGCTCTGCTGCACATATCCCATCACCATCCCGCTTACCCATCAGTCTATCCTTGCTCCACACTGGCTCTGTCCTGCAAGGACCCAGATTTAAAATTCTCATTCTCATGCTGAAATCTCTTTATGGCCTCATTCTCCCTCGTCTCCACCTTCTTGGCTGCAGGTAGTACAGGACACTGGGGAATAAAATCTAAAACTGCATACCTCAAAGAAGTTACAGGAAAAGAATCACAACTAAACATAACTGAAAAACAACATCTTTAGATTAACATTTCATCAATTTCTCTCAGTTCTATATTGACATTACCAGCAGTTAACCAATTTCCTAGTTTCAAGCATTAACTGTGAGTGATTTCAATTGTACTTGCAGCATGAGTATGACCCAAACTGTCATGTATGTATGCTTGGAGTTACTAGCCACCAGGTGGTGCCACTGTCGGAGTTCATTGGGCTGTACGCATGTGTGCGCGGCCCAGGTATAAAAGGCAAGCCATCATGTAATGTAATCACTTTGCGCCCTAATAAAGCAGAGCCAGATTTGTACCTGTGTTAGTTTACAGTATTCAGTCTATCGAGTTATTTGGCGATGAGTAAATTAAGAACCTTCGCATGCAAAAAAAAATGAGCACAATTGGAATTCTGGAGAGATTCGTGGAGGGAGAGGACTGAGCAGATTTTGTAGCTCACCTGGACCAGTAATTCGTGGCCGACAAAATGGAGGGACCTACTAACGCAGTTAGGCGCAGGGCGGTCTTCCTCACGGTTTGCTGTCTGAAAATCTATGGACTCATAAAGAATCTTCTCTTGCCTGCAAGTCCAATGGACAAGGACTATAAGGAATTGTGTGCTCTGGTACGTGACCATCTCAAACCAGAAGAAGGCATCATCATCTCACGATATCGATTCTACAAGCACGTTCATTCTGAGGGCCAGGATGTGTCGGAATTCGTTGCCGATTTAAGACGTCAAGCTGGACCGTGTAAGTTCGAAAATGCATTGGGAAACGTGCTGCGGGACTTCTTTGTAATCGGCATCAACCACGAGGTGTTCCTGTGTAAGCTACTGGCGGTGGGGATGCTGGATTTGAGCAAGACCATCACGATTGCCCAGGCATGCATGATGACGGACAAAAACTTAAAGCAGACATCATCAAAAAATCGGAACTCGGCAAGTACTGTAAACAAGATTGTATCGGCGTTTGGCAGAGCTGCATATGGCAGGGCCTACTCGACTGCGTATACGAAACCTGTGGCTGCCCAAAGTCTGCCAACGGGAATGAATCTGATTTCACCGTGTTGGCATTGTGGGGGCAATCATCGGCCTCATCAGTGTCGGTATAAATTTGTAAAGGCTGTTCGAGACTGGGGCATCTCCAGTGCATGTGTCCGCAACTGAGCAAGCGTGCTGTGACACACCACATGGAGGATGACGAAGGAATAGCGTGGATCTGGATATGCAATCTGAGACACCAAAGGAGGAAGTGTACGGACTGTATTCATTAATAACAAAGAGCCAACCGATTACGATTAATGTGAAACTTAACGGTATGCCGGTACTGATGGTTTTGAACACGGATGCGAGTCAATCAATAATGAGCCAGAGGACATTCGACAAGCTGTGGGATACTAAGGCTGTGTGGCCTAAGCTGAGTGCAGTCAATGCCAAGTTGCGTACGTACACTAAAGAACTCATCATGGTGATTGGCAGTGCAGGAATCAAGGTGTCGTATGAAGCTGCGGTTCATGATTTACCATTATGGATTGTTCCAGGAAATGGTCCAACGCTGTTCAGCAGGAATTGGCTAGAAAAAATCAAATGGAATTGGAATGATATAAAAGCGTTGTCGTTGGAGGATGATACTCCATATGCTCAAGTGCTGAGCAAGTTCCCCTCGCTGTTTGAACCAGGCATCGGCAATTTCACGGGAGCCAAGGTGCAGATCCACGTGGACTCGGATGCAAGACCCATCCATCATAAAGCTCAGGCGGTTCCGTACATGATGAGGGAAAAGGTCAAAATCGAACTGGACAGACTCCAGCGTGAAGGGGTCATATCACCGGTCGAATTTAATGAATGGGCCAGCCCCGTTGAAGAGTGATGGCACTGTCAGGATTTGTGGAGACTACAAGGTTACGATCAACCAAGTTTCAAAACAGGATCAATACCCGTTACCGAAGGCTGAGGACCTGTTTGCAATGCTAGCCAGGGGGGAAGTCGTTCACTAAACTGGATCTGACGTCGGCCTACATGACACAGGAGCTGCTCGAGACGTCGAAGAAACTTACATGCATCAACACTCATAAAGAACTGTTGATCTACAATAGGTGTCCTTTCGGAATTCGCTCGGCTGCAGCCATATCTGAACAACCTGGAAGAGGTTCTACATTGTCTGGACAAAGTGGGACTCAGACTGAAATGTTCGAAGTGCGTCTTTATGGCACCGGAAGTCAAATTTCTAGGGAGGAAAATTGTTGCTGATGGCATCAGGCCGACGGACTCGAAAACCAAGGCCATCAAAACTGTACCCAAGCCTCAGAATGTGACAGAGTTGCGTTCATTCTTTGGTCTACTCAACTACTTTGGTAATTTCCGACCGAGATTGAGCACTTCATTAGAGCCACTGCACATGCTGCTAAGAAAAGGTGACAACTGGGTTTGGGGTGCGTCTCAAGATAGAGCTTTTGAGAAAGTTACTAATCTGCTTTCCTCTAACAAGCTGCTGGTACATTATGATCTGTGTAAGCGTCTAGTATTGGCCTGTGATGCTTCGTCATATGGAATTGGTTGTGTGCTCCAACAAGCTAATGAGTCAGTAAACTACAACCTGTTGGGTATGCTTCTAAATGTTTATCAAAAGCCGAAAGAGCCTACAGCATGGTAGAAAAAGTATTAGCCTGTGTGTATGAGGTTAAAAAGATGCATCAGTACCTGTTTGATTGGTTTGAACTGGAAACAGATCACAAGCCACTCATTTCATTGTTTTCGGAAAACAAAAGTATCAATACCAATGCATTGTTCCACATCCAGAGGTGGGCGCTGACATTATCTGCCTATGATTATGTCATTCGCTACAGACCTGGCACCGAGAATTGTGCCGATGCACTGAGCCGTCTGCCGTTGCCCACACCAGAGGTGGAGATGCCACAACCTGCAGACCTACTATTAGTTATGGATGCTTTTGAAAGTGAAGGAACCCCTGTCACGGCTCAACAAGTTAAGACCTGGACTAGCCAAGACCCGATATAATCGGTTGTGAAACGTTGTGTCCTTAGTGGTGATTGGTCTGTCATACCCAAGCAAGTGGGTGATGAGACCAAACCTTACAACCGTCGCAAAGACAAACTATCCATTCAGTCAGATTGTTTACTGTGGGGTAATCGTGTTGTTATGCCTAAGAAAGGCAGAGAGAAATTTGTACATGATCTATATAGCACTCATCCCGGTATTGTTATGATGAAAGCCATTGCCGGGTCTCATGTATAGTGGCCTGGAATTGACTCTGATCTGGAATCAGATGTGCATCAGTGCAACACTTGCATGCAGCTAAGTAAAGCACCAGCGGAATCGCCGCTGAGTCTGTGGTCGTGGCCATCTAAACCATGGTCCAGGATCCACATCGACTTTGTAGGCCCCTTCCTGGGAAAGATGTTTTTAGTTGTGGTGGATGCATATTCCAAGTGGATAGATTGTATAATCATGTCATCAGTACATCCACAGATACCATTGAGAGCCTTCGTGTCATGCTTGCCACTCATGGTCTGCCCGACATCGTTGTAAGCGACAACGGACCTTTATTCACTAGTCTGGGGTTTCAAGAGTTCATGAAACTCAATGGTATCAAACAGGTGAGGTCAGCACCATTCATGTGAGGTCACCACGATGCTGAGGATGTCGTGAATAGCACATTTAGTGACTTGGTCACACTGCAGGAAAAGGTTACTCAGGCAGCTAGGGAATGGGTGACTATCAGGCAGAGCAGTGGAAGGAAGGTAGTGCAGGGGTCCCCTGCGCTCATCCACCTCGAAAACAGATACACCACCTTGGCTGCTGTTGGGGGGGGATGACTTATCAGGGGAGGGCAGCAGCAGCCAAGTTCATGGCACCATGGGTGGCTCTGCTGCACAGGAGGGCAGGAAAAAGAGTGGGAGAGCTATAGTGGCAGGGGATTCTATTGTAAGGGGAATAGATAGGCGTTTCTGCGGCCGCAATCGAGACTCCAGGATGGTATGTTGCCTCCCTGGGGCAAGGGTCAAGGATGTCTCGGAGCGGCTGCAGGACATTTTGGAGGGGGAGGGTGAACAGCCAGTGTCGTGGTACATATAGGTACAAACAATATAGATAATAAACGGGATGAGGTCCTACAAGCTGAATTTAAGGAGCTAGGAGTTAAATTAAAAAGCAGGACCTCAAAGGTAGTAATCTCAGGATTGCTACCAGTGCCATGTGCTAGTCAGAGTAGAAAAAGCAGGATAGCTAAGATGAATACGTGGCTTGAGGAGTGGTGCAGGAGGGAGGGATTCAAATTTCTGGGACATTGGAACCGGTTCTGGGGGAGCTGGGACCAGTACAAACCGGACGGTCTGTACCTGAGCAGGACCAGAACCGATGTCCTCGGGGGAATGTTTGCGAATGCTGTTGGGGAGGGGGTAAACTAATATGGCAGTGGGATGGGAACCTATGTAGGGAGACAGAGAGAAGGAAAATGGGGACAGAAGCAAAAGATAGAAAGAAGAAAAGTAAAAGTGGAGGGCAGAGAAACCCAAGGCAAAAATCAAAAACGGCCACTTTACAGCAAAATTCTAAAGGGACAAAGTGTGTTAAAAAGACAAGCCTGAAGGCTCTGTGCCTCAATGCGAGGAGTATTCGTAATAAGGTGGATGAATTAACTGCACAGGCAGCTATTAACGAATATGATATAATTGGGATTACGGAGATATGGCTCCAGGGTAACCAAGCCTGGGAACTTAACATCCAGGGGTATTCAACATTCAGGAAGGATAGACAGAAAGGAAAAGGAGGTAGGGTAATGTTGCTGGTTAAAGAGGAAATTAAAGCAATAGTAATGAAGGACATTAGCTTGAATGATGTGGTATCTGTATGGGTAGAGCTGCGGAAAACCAAAGGGCAGAACACGCTAATGGGAGTTGTGTACAGACCACCAAACAGTAGTAGTGAGGTTGGGGACAGCATCAAACAAGAAATTAGGGATGCATGCAATAAAGGTACAGAAGTTATCATGACCGAATTTAATCTACATATAGATTGGGCTAACCAAACTGGTAGCAATATGGTGGAGGAGGATTTCCTGGAGTGTATTAGAGATGGCTTTCTAGACCAATATATCGAGGAACCAACTAGCGGGCTGGCCATCCTAGACTGGGTGATGTGTAATGAGAAAGGACTAATTAGCAATCTTGTTGTGCGAGGCCCATTGGGGAAGAGTGACCATAATATGGTAGAATTCTTTATTAAGGTGGAGAGTGACACAGAGACTAGGGTCCTGAACTTAAGGAAAGGTAACTTCGATGGTATGAGACGTGAATTGGCTAGAATAGACTGGCGAATGATACTTAAAGGGTTGACAGTGGATAGGCAATGGCAGACATTTAAAGATCACATGGATGAACTTCAACATTTGTATATCTCTGTCTGGAGTAAAAATAAAACGGGGAAGGTGGCTCAACCGTGGCGAACAAGGGAAATTAGGGATAGTGTTAAGTCCAAGGAAGAGGCATATAAATTGGTGAGAAAAAGCAGCAAACCTGAGGACTGGGAGAAATTTAGAATTCAGCAGAGGAGGACAAAGGGTTTAGTTAGGATGGGGAAAATAGAGTATGAGAATAACCTTGCTGGGAACAAAAAACTGAGTGCAAAAGCTTCTATAGATATGTGAAGAGAAAAACATTAGTGAAGACAAATGTAGGTCCCTTGCAGTCCGAATCAGGTGAATTTACAACGGTGAACAAAGAAATGGCAGACCAATTGAACAAATACTTTGGTTCTATCTTCACGAAGGAAGACACAAATAACCTTCAGGAAATACTAGGGGACCGAGGGTCTAGGGAGAAGGAGGAACTGAAGGAAATGCTTATTAGTCAGGAAATCGTATTAGGGAAATTGATGGGATTGAAGACCGATAAATCCCCAGGGCCTGCATCCCAGAGTACTTAAGGAAGTGGCCCTAGAAATAGTGGATGCATTGGTGATCATTATCTCACAGTCTATCGACTCTGGTTCATTTCCTATGGACTGGAGTGTAGCTAATGTAACACCACTTTTTTAAAAAGGAGGGAGAGAGAAAATGGGAAATTATAGACCGGTTAGCCTGACATCGGTAGTGGGGAAAATGTTGGAATCAATTATTGAAGATGAAATAGCAATGCATTTGGAAAGCAGTGACAGGATCGGTCCCAGTCAGCATGGATTTATGAAAGGGAAATCATGCTTGACAAATCTTCTAGAATTTTTTGAGGATGTAACTAGTAGAATGGACAAGAACCAGTGGATGTGGTGTATTTAGACTTTCAAAAGGCTTTTGACAAGGTCCCACACAAGAGATTGATGTGCAAAATTAAAGCACATGGTATTGGGGGTAATGTACTGATGTGGATAGAGAACTGGTTGGCAGACAGGAAGCAGAGAGTTGGGATAAACGGGTCCTTTTCAGAATGACAGGCAGTGACTAGTCGGGTGTCGCAGGGCTCAGTGCTGGGACCCCAGCTATTTACAATATACATCAATGATTTAGATGAAGGAATTGAGTGTAATATCTCCAAATTTGCAGATGACACCAAGCTGGGTGGCGATGTGAGCCGTGAGGAGGATGCTAAGAGGCTGCAGGGTGACTTGGACAGGTTAGGTGAGTGGGCAAATGCATGGCAGGTGCAGTATAATGTGGATAAATGTGAGGTTATCCACTTTGGTGGCAAAAACATGAAGGCAGAATATTATCTGAATGGCGACAGATTAGAAAAAGGGGAGGTTCAACGTGTCCTGGGTGTCAAGGTACATCAGTCATTGAAAGTTGGCATGCAGGTACAGCAGGCAGTGAAGAAGGCAAATGGCATGTTGGCCTTCATAGCTAGGGGATTTGAGAATAGGAGCAGGGAGGTCTTACTGCCATTGTACAGGGCCTTGGTGAGGCCTCACCTGGAACATTGTGTTCAATTTTGGTCTCCTAATCTGAGGAAGGACGTTCTTGCTATTGAGGGAATACAGTGAAGGTTCATCAGACTGATTCCCAGGATGGCAGGACTGACACATGAGGAAAGACTGGATCGACTGGGCCTGTATTCACTGGAGTTTAGAAGAATGAGTGGGGATCTTATAGAAACATGAAACATATAAAATTCTGATGAGACTGGACAGGTTAGATGCAGGAAGAAAGTTTCGGATGTTGGGGAAGGCTAGAACCAGGGGTCACAGTCTAAGCAGAAGGTGTATGCCATTTACGACCGAGATGAAGAGAAACTTCTTCACTCAGAGAGTTGTTAACCTGTGGAATTCTCTTCCACAGAGAATTGTTGATGCCAATTCGTTAGATATATTCAAGAGGGTGTTAAATATGGCCCTTATGGCGAAATGGATCAAGGGTTATGGAGAGAAAGCAGGAAAGGGGTACTGAGGTGAATGATCAGCCATGATCTTATTGAATGGTGGTGCAGGCTCGAAGGGCTGAATGGCCTACTCCTGCATCTATTTTCTAGTTTCTATGTTTTTATGTTTCAAACCCGTATCTAATGGTCAAGCAGAGCGTGCTGTCCAAACCATCAAGCAGAGTATGAAACGTGTAACTCAAGGTTCACTTCAGACTCACTTGTCATGCATATTGCTTAGTTACAGGACAAGACCTCAAACGCTTATCGGGGTCCCCCTTACTGAACTATTGATGAAGAAAGGTCTCAAGACCAAGCTCTCTCTTGTCCACCCTGACTTGAACGATCATGTTGAACACAGATGTCAAAGTCAGCAGTGGTATCATGATTGCGCTGCTGTGTCACGTGACATTTCTATTAACGATCCTGTGTATGTACTAAATTATGGTCAAGGTCCCAAGTGGATCGCCAGCACTGTTACGGTAACAGAGTGTTTATCGTCAAGCTCAAGAATGGGCAAACATGCAGGAAACATGTTGATCAGATAAAGCTGCGGCACATGGATGAACAGGAACAGTCTGAGGAAGACACAATCAATGACCAACCAACCTACCCTCAGTCATCAGAGGACTCCGCTGTCATCAATGAATCTGGACTTTCAATCCCTGACATGGTCATTGCCATTCCCATCAGATCGGCTACCCAACCCCCAGTCGTAACAGACTCAGAACGCTCGCCCAAGGCTGGAGTTGGACTGAGACGATCAACTCGGGAGCGGAAAGCCCCGGACCATCTCAATTTGTAAAAAGACTGTTACTAATATCTTAAAGGGGGATATTGTCATGTATGTTTGGGGTTACTAGCTACCAGGTGGTGCCACTGTCAGCCGTGTGTCCGCACGTGTGTACGGCCCAGGTATAAAAGGCAAGCCATCATGTAATGTAATCACTTTGGGCCCGAATAAAGCAGAGGCAGGTTTGTACCTGTGTTAGTTTACAGTATTCAGTCTATCAAGTTATTACATACATAACACAAACAGCACAATTTATATTTATAATTTGTCTTATACCTAACTTACCTAATAACCTCTGGCCACTAACTGAAAATATAGATAACCAAAAATCCAGCCCTTTGTGTAATTAAAGTTAGATCGGACCTCTTTTTGCCTGACCATAGGTTCAGCAACTAGAAGTCAACATATTGATTTATTTACTTCCCAAGATAATTTATTATAAAACTATACAACCGTTTGCAGCCAAGATGAATTTTGGATACACAGTTTATGTACACACACCACTGAAACCTGCTCTTTGCCCAACTGAACTCTGACTCTATGGCTGCCTGGAATCTAATAGCAGAAGTTAATGGTACAAGAACACAGACTGGGTGCATCTCAAACTGGCCTCCACTGTGAAAACTGGAATACTATCGTAATGAATGGCATCAGGAAACAAATTGTATTTTCTTTTTGCAGACCGACATCTTTAATTTCTGCATGTTCATGAACACAATCACCTTAGGACAATTTTGGTGGGGACAGGGGCCGGGGGCGGGGAGCAGGGCTTGGGGTGGGCAAACTATCCCAGGAGCTGAGCTTATCTGCAAACTCTGTAAGTCACGATGATACCACTTAAGCTGCCAGATGTTCACAAGATCGAATGAGATGTAGCTAAAGCACTGAACTAGCACAGTTACTGTCTTCTACTGTCAGGCTGTACATCAGTGCCCCCCTTAATTACAACTGTTTGATGCAGTCATTTTATTGCAGTTAGATAGCAAATTATTGACATGTTTTATTAGTCCATATTTCACTTGCGCCAAGGCTCGTTAATCCATATACAGAACTTAATGAGCCAGCAACGTTTTATTTTCCAACAACTGGGAAATCATAAAAGTGCTCTGCTTAGCACATGTACAAATGAGACAATCCCAGATGCATTACAAGTTATTAGGAGATTTCTTTTGAATTCGCGCTCCCAGCACTGAGCTCTGTGATGGGAGTGTATATTGGGAATTTGGGCAAGAAAGTCACCCCTTTGCTTTGCAATTTTCTATCCATTCGTCAATTCCACTATATCTACAGGTCGGTTCAATACATACAGCAGGTTCTCTGGTAGTGCACTGAATATGTTTGTGTAAAAATCTTCAGATGATATTTTAACAATCATTAACTTGATATTTTAAACCAATTGCTGACTGTGTTATAATAGCACACAAGGGAAATGTATGCATTAGTGCATTAAACAGTGCCCTGGATTACTGGCAGTGCTTCAATCAACCATTAATTATTGCTTGATATTCTTGTTGTAATAAAGTCACAATTGCTACTTGTTGAGTGTGGATCTCATCAGCTGACAGAAATACCTCTCCCAGTAAGATCATGACGAATCTATTTTATAAGAGGAGATATACCTTAGAGTGACTTCAACATTATAATCACATCTTGGGCTAAGCATGAGTGTTCAAACTGATTAAGCTTCTTTCATGTGGCTTAGCTGTCACCCAAACCTCTCAGGTAGTTTTGTATCTTATATTGATTTCACTTTTTAATTGACCATCAGGGAGGACTATTTAGTTTTCAATGTATGCAACTGGATTGTAATATATGACTTGCTAAGTACAGAATCAGCAGTGAAGCTGAACATGTAAAGATATCCAAACATCACCTAGAACATGTGAGGAAGTCCAATAAATCCATAAGGAATTCAGGAGAAACTTTTTTATTCAGAGAGCGGTGAGAATATGGAATGCCCTACCACAGGGAGAAGTTGATGCTAATAGCTTAGATGCATTTAAGGGGAAGCTACATAAGTACATGAGGGAGAAAGGAACGGAAGGATATGTTGAGATGAAATAAGGTGGGAGGAAGCTCATGTGGAGCATAAACTAGCTGGGTCGAATAGCCTGTTTCTATGCTGCAAAATTCTGTGGCCCTGAAATTCCCGGGAAGGATCGTTACTGCCCGTTTTCGGCAGCCATCAATCAAAATTGAATGGCCGCCGCTTTGGGCTTAACTAGCCACCCCGACATAGATTCGGTCCGGGAGGTCATGCAGCGTTGTGGGCCAGCGGCGACTCTCGTGGCGGTGTGAGGCTTGCGGCAGTAGTGATGTGTTAAATGTGCGCACTGCTTCGCCCCCGGACCCATTTTCACCATGAAGAAGTCGGCCCTTTAGCTGACGGTGCCCCCGCTAGCTTTTAGGGCAGGTGCAGAGTGGCAGAGATCTCGAAGCCATGGGAGCAGAGAGTGACAAGAAAGTAAGATCCAAACCTGAGGAAGGGTCGGAAGCTCCCCGGAGTCCTCAAAGTAATAGCAGCTGATAGTAAGAGATCATCTGGGGGAGATCAGTGAGCTCCGGACGGGGCAAGATCCCGGAGCCAGCTCCGTATTGCTCAGCAACAAGTCCAGGGGCCTCTTCAATGGACCGGAGGAGTTCAGCACAGAATCCGCACTCAAGAGGAGGGAGGGGAGGGAAAGAGTAAGGGTGAGAGAGAAAGGGAGAGAGAGAGAGCGAGAGAGGGAGAGAGAGAGAGGGAAGAGAGCAAAAGAGAAAGGAGAAGGAGATAGAATTGAGGAAAGGGAATGAAACCGAAAGAGAAAATTTGATTGGGAGAGAGAGAAATAGAGAGAGAAAAGAGGAAAAAAACTAGAGAGAGAGAGAGAAATAGAGATCCCGAGATTCACAGAGAGAAAACTGAAATCTCAATCCAGGGGCTCAGACTGGAAATGTCGCGCCAGCTCAGCATTCCGCGCGGTAACAAATGGGAATCTGTTCAACCTCCGCCACCTCCAGGCTAGATCCAAGGTCGTCCCATCCTCTGTCATCGAACTGCAGTATGCAGACTACGCTTGTGTCTACGCACACTAGGAGGCCAAACTCCAAGCCATCATCAACACCTTCACCGAGGCGTACGAAAGCATAGGCCTTACACTAAACATATAAAAACATAAGAATTAGGAACAGGAGTAGGCCATCTAGCCCCTCGAGCCTGCTCTGCCATTCAACAAGATCATGGCTGATCTGGCCGTGGACTCAGCTCCACTTACCCACCCGCTCCCCATAACCCTTAATTCCCTTATTGGTTAAAAATCTATCGACCTGTGACTTGAATACATTCAATGAGCTAGCCTCAACTGCTTCCTTGGGCAGAGAATTCCACAGATTCACAACCCTCTGGGAGAAGAAATTCCTTCTCAACTCAGTTTTAAATTGGCTCCCCCGTATTTTGAGGCTGTACCCGCTAGTCCTAGTCTCCCCGACCAGTGGAAACAACCTCTCTGCCTCTATCTTGTCCATCCCTTTCATTATTTTAAATGTTTCTATAAGATCACCCCTCATCCTTCTGAACTTCAACGAGTAAAGACTCAGTCTGTTAAATCTATCATCATAAGGTAAACCCCTCATCTCCGGAATCAACCTTGTGAATCGTTTCTGTACCCCCTCCAAAGCTAGTATATCCTTCCTTAAGTAAGGTGACCAAAACTGCACGCAGTACTCCAGGTGCGGCCTCACCAATACCCTATACAGTTGCAGAAGGACCTCCCTGCTTTTGTACTCCATCCCTCTCGCAATGAAGGCCAACATTCCAGTCGCCTTCCTGATTTCCTGCTGCACCTGCAAACTAACTTTTTGGGATTCATGCACAAGGACCCCCAGGTCCCTTTGCATCGCAGCATGTTGTAATTTCTCCCCATTCAAATAATATTCCCTTTTACTGTTTTTTTTCCCAAGATGGATGACCTCACACTTTTCGACATTGTATTCCATCTGCCAAACCTTAGCCCATTCGCTTAACCTATCTAAATCTCTTTGCAGCCTATCTGTGTCCTCTACACAACCCGCTTTCCCACTAATCCTTGTGTCATCTGCAAATGTTGTTACACTACACTCTGTCCCCTCTTCCAGTTCATCTATGTATATTGTAAACAGTTGTGGTCCCAGCACCGATACCTGTGGCACACCACTAACCACCGATTTCCAACCCGAAAAGGACCCATTTATCCCGACTCTCTGCTTTCTGTTAGCCAGCCAATTCTCGATCCATGCTTATACATTTCCACTGACTCCGCGTACCTTTATCTTCTGCAGTAACCTTTTGTGTGGCACCTTATCGAATGCCTTTTGGAAATCTAAATACACCACACTCATCGGTACACCTCTATCCACCATGCTCGTTATATCCTCAAAGAATTCCAGTAAATTAGTTAAACATGATTTCCCCTTCATGAATCCAAGCTGCGTCTGCTTGATTGCACTATTCCTATCTAGATGTCCCGCTATTTCTTCCTTAATGATAATTTCAAGCATTTTCCCCACTACAGATGTTAAACTAACCGGCCTATAGTTACCTGCCTTTTGTCTGCCCCCTTTTTTAAACAGAGGCGTTACATTAGCTGCTTTCCAATCTGCTGGTACCTCCCCAGAGTCCAGAGAATTTTGGTAGATTATAACGAATGCATCTGCTATAACTTCCGTCATCTCTTTTAATAACCTGGGATGCATTTCATCAGGACCAGGGAACTTGTCTACCTTGAGCCCCATTAGCCTGTCCAGTACTACCCCCCTAGTGATAGCGATTGTCTCAAGGTCCTCCCTTCCCACATTCCTGTGACCAGCTATTTTTGACATGGTTTTTGTGTCTTCCACTGTGAAGACCGAAGCAAAATAATTGTTTAAGGTCTCAGCCATTTCCACATTTCCCATTATTAAATCCCCCTTCTCATCTTTTAAGGGACCAACATTTACTTTAGTCACTCTTTTCCGTTTTATATATCTGTAAAGGCTTTTACTGTCCATTTTTATGTTTTGCGCAAGTTTACCTTCGTAATCTATCTTTCATTTCTTTATTGCTTTCTTAGTCATTCTTTGCTGTCGTTTAAAATTTTCCCAATCTTCTATTTTCCCACTAACCTTGGCCACCTTATACGCATTGGTTTTTAATTTGATACTCTCCTTTATTTCCTTGGTTATCCACGGCTGCTTATCCCTTCTCTTACCGCCCTTCTTTTTCACTGGAATATATTTTTGTTGAGCACTATGAAAGAGCTCCTTCAAAGTCCTCCACTGTTCCTCAATTGTGCCACCGTTTAGTCTGTGTTTCCAGTCTACTTTAGCCAACTCTGCCCTCATCCCACTGTAGTCCCCTTTGTTTAAGCATAGTATGCTCATTTGAGACACTACTTCCTCACCCTCAATCTGAAAGACAAAGGGCCTCCACCAACCTGACCCCACCACACAGCACTGCCCCCCCCGGTTACCAAAATCCATGGTGAGGCCTTGGACAACGTGGACCATTTTGTCCTCTGTTTGTCCAGATTTTGATCTGGCGGGCTGTGATGGGGGAGCCTGCACTGTCAAAGGCATCGACAGCCATGACCATCTCGGCGCTTTGCTCCACTGCCCTCTCAGTGGTGGCCAGTGGAAGCCTGCTGAGCGCGTTAGCGCAATTTTCAGTGCCGGGCCGGTGCCGGATGGAGTAGTCATAAGCAGCCAGCGTGAGAGCCCATCGCTGTATGCGAGCTGATGCATTGGCATTGATCGCCTTGCTGTCTGACAACAGGGATGTTAATGGCTTGTGGTCCGTCTCTAATTCAAACTTCCTGCCAAAGAGGTACTGATGCATTTTTTTTACACCATAGACACATGCAAGCGCTTCCTTCTCGACCATCCCATATCCTCGTTCTGCATGAGACAGTGACCTGGAGGCATATGCCACAGGTTGTAGTTGACCCTCAGCATTGCCCTGCTGCAACACGCACCCAACCCCATAGGACGATGCATCACATGTCAGAACCAATTTTTTACAGGGGTCGTACAGGGTCAACAACTTGTTTGAACAAAGTAGGTTTCGCGCCCGATCAAAAGCCCGTTCCTGATAGTCCCCCCAAAACCAATCGCAACCCTTACGCAAGAGCACTTGTAGCGGCTCCAACAATGTGCTCAAGTTCGACAGAAAGTTCCCGAAGTAGTTTAACGGTCCCAGGAATGAACGCAACTTCGATGTGTTGCAGGGCCTGGGTGCTCGTCGAATTGCCTCTGTTTTGGATTTGGTGGGCCGAATCCCATCTGCAGCAACCCTCCTGCCCAGAAACTCAACCTCAAGAGCTAAGAACACACATTTAGACTTCTTGAGTCACAGGCCCTACCCGGTCCAGTCGGCGTAGCACCTCCTCCAGGTTGTGGAGATGTTCCTGGAGTCTCAACCCGTGATGAGGATGTCGTCCTGGAATACGATCGTTCCAGGAATGGATTTAAGCAGGCTTTCCATGTTCGTTGAAAAATCGCTGCCGCTGATCGAATGCCAAACGGGCACCTGTTATAAACGAACAGTCCCTTGTGCGTGGTGATGGTGGTCAGTAGTTTAGATTCGTCGGCCAGTTCCTGGGTCATATAGGCTGAAGTGAGGTACAACTTGGTGAACAGCTTTCTGCCTGCCAGCATGGCGAAGAGGTCCTCCGCTCTCGGGAGCGGGTATTGATCGTGTAGGGACACCCGATTGATGGTGGCCTTGTAGTCGCCACAGATCCTGACAGAGCCATCCGCTTTTAGGACGGGAAAAATGGGGCTCGCCCAGTCGCTGAATTCAACAGGTGAGATGATGCCCTCTCTCAACAGCCGGTCCAATTCGCTCTTGGTCTTTTCCCGCATCACATACGGCACCACTCTGGCTTTGTGGTATACTGGCCTGGCATCCGGGGTGATGTGTATCACTACTTTAGTGCCTTTGAAAGTCCCGACGCCTGGTTGGAATAGTGAATTGAATTGTTGTAGGACTTGTGAGCACGAACTTTGCTCCACAGATGACATTGCATGAACATCTCCCCATTTCTAGTTCATCTTGGCTAACCAGCTCCTCCCCAACAGTGCGGGACCATTGCCCCGGACAATCCAGAGCAGCAGCCGATTCACTAACCCATTGTGTGTGACAGCCAATATTGCATTGCCTAGCACCGGAATGATTTCTTTAGTGCAAGTCCGTAATTGTGTCTCAATACGTGCTAATTTGGGTCTACTGGCTTTAAGTGGCCATAGTTTCTCAAATTGCTGAACACCCATTAGTGACTGGCTGGCCCCAGTGTCCAGCTCCATGCTGATACCGTTGAATAAAACCCTCATCATCATTGGTGGCATTTTGGTGTATGAACTATGAATATTTGCCACATGGACCCGCTGAACCTCGGCGTCCATCGATTTGCCCCAAAAGTCATCCTGCCTCAAAACTCGGTTGTCCCTCATTTACCCAGTCCTGACCGACATAGTTGAGGGCAAGCACAAGTCACAAAACGAGTACTATGACCGTAATTCGAGTGGGAGATGTATAGAAATAAATGATCCTGTATTTGTCCTCAATCATGCCATGGGGCCCAAATGGCTTGAGGGCACTGTAATTGACAAAGAGGGGAATAGGCTCATCGTGGTAAAACTCAACAATGGTCAGATATGCCGTAAGCATCTGGACCAAGTAAAAAAAAGGTTCAGCATCGACACGGAGGAACCTGAAGAAGACTCTGAGATGGAGCTCACAACACCGCCAGTGAATGAGCAACAAGAGCAATCAGAAGAATGCACAGTCCCTGCGGTCAGCCCGACAGGCCGGAATCACCACAGGTGATAGACACTCGCGTCAGTGTCCAACAACCAGAGCCCCAACTGCGGCGCTCCACGAGGGAGCATAGACCACCTGAAAGACTAAACCTATGATCCCAATAAGACTTTGTCGGGGGAGGGGGGGGGGAGGTGATGTCATGTATGTAATCACAATGTAACACCACTATGTTACTGTATACACTCAACCTAGATGCACACCTTGACCACAAGGGGTGAACTTGTGGGAGACACTCCTTACCTGATCACACAGGTATAAAAAGGGAGGTCCTATGCAGGGTCATCGTCTTTGGAGTCCTGTGAATAAAGAGTTAAGGTCACAGAGTGACCTTGTCCCCAGAATGTGCCTTGTGTGATTTCATATTGTAGAGTAAGGACTTTACACCTCCAGCATGAGTTAAAGTTTCCATTGTTGGGAACAAAGGGACTATGACCAGGCATTCCACACTGACTGTCCCTTTGACTGCTCTTAAGTGCCCTATTAGTGGGTGTCAATGGCCCCATCCCGGGCCTCATTATCCACTGTGATGGCGTGAATGTCCGTTCAGCCTGCCATTGTCTCTGTTGAAGTCCTACTCTGGGGTCTATTGCTGTCTGGGGAGTGTCGGACTGCCCCTGCCTGCCAGCGGGGCTCTGAGTCGCATTGATGATGTAGACTCCCTGATCCATCATCGCGTTAGAGGCAGAATTGCGCGCGTATATTATTTTCATCTCTTCTTCCCCTGCCATGAAAGTTTGAGCTATCAACGCTGCCGCTTCCAAGGTCAAATCCTTGGTCTCAATTAATTTGTGGAAAATTCCCACATGACCGATGCCCTCGATAAAGAAGTCCCTTAGCATCTCCCCCCTGCAAGCATCTGTGAACTTACAGAGGCTGGCCAAACGCCGGAGGTCTGCTACGAAGTCCAGTATGCTCTGTCTTTCATGATGTCGGTGGGTGTAGAATCTGTGTCGGGCCATGTGTATGCTACTCGCCGGTTTGAGGTGCTCCCCGATCAATTTGCTAAATTCTTCAAAGGTTTTGTCCGCCAGCTTTTTGGGTGTTAGTAAGTCCTTCATGAGCGCGTAAGTCTTTGGTCCGCAGCTGGTCAAAAGGTGAGCCCTTCGCTTGTCGGCCGCTGTATCCCCCAGCCATTCTATCTTAACGAAGCTTTGCTGAAGCCTCTCGACAAAATTGTCCCAGTCTTCTCCAACACAGTACCGTTCCTCTGTGCTACCGGTGGCCATTCTCGTGGGTCGTGAATTCACGTTTCTCGTCGCCAATGTAAAGTCCTTACTCTACAGTATGAAACCACATGAGGCACATTCTGGGGACAAGATCACTCTGTGATCTTAACTCTTTATTCGCAGGACTCCAAAGATGATGACCCTGTGTGGGACCTCCCTTTTTATACCTGTGTGATCAGATAAGGAGTGTCTCCCACAAGTTCACCCCTTGTGGTCAAGGTGTGCATCTAGGTTGAGTGTATACAGTAATACAGTGGTGTTACATTGTGGTTACATACATGACAGAGGGCACAACTGATTACAGATTTGAGACTCAATTTTCCGCGAGCCCGTTTTCTGGCATATTGCCAGAGTTGCGCCGCTTAATTAGGTGAATAAATGCACCAGAAAAAGATCTCTGAAGTTTCCCTGATGTTTGGCCTGTGCGCAGCGTGGCCAGTCGCCTCGGGGGTAGAGCCTGCAGTCTGGGCTGGCAAAAGGAACCAGGCCTTCTGCGATCCGCGGGGGAAAAAACTTACGTTCTTGACGTCGCTGAAATGACCGCGCATGTACAGTAGAGCTCTGAGTTGGCAATCGGCCATTTTTAAAGAGCAACTTGTGTGTGTTTGCCAGAAGGAGTTATGTGTTTTGAAAAATTGCAGCTGCATGCAGACGCAGTGCTGTGTGTCTGAGAGCTTTTGAAAAAGTGCTGTGTGTGTCAGAAGCAGTTGCAGCAATACAAGATGCAACGTGGACCAAGAACAAATAATTTCTTGCTGGAAGAAGTGGAGGCACTAGTTACTGTGATTGAGAACAGATGGCAGGAGCTGGATACCAGCAGAGGTCACATAAAGTGCCACCAAAAGAAATTAAGAAACACTGGAACCAAGTTACAGAAGATTACTGCGCAGTGGTGAACACCAAGAGATCTGGAAGCCAGTGTAAAAAGAAATGGTAGGCCTTTGGTCAAGTAGTTAGTGTAAGTAATATTTTCATTTATTCAATGTAATTGTAAATGTGACCAGCTGTATATGTCCCACCCAGCAGAAAGACACCCTTTCTAAAAAGTTGCATTTTCATCTTTGCAGAGGAAATTGGCCCACACCCAAAGGGAAAGAATTTAAACAGGAGGAGGCCCACCAAATCTGCACCCACTGACACCCTTGGAAGAGAGGGTCGCTGCTTTGATGGGTCCTGCCTGGAGAAAATCAATCAGTATTGCACAAGCTGGGCCCACATTTAAGGGAGATGGTAAGTCCTGAAAATTCATCGTGGCCCTTCAAATCAACCTGCTGCCTGGCCTGTTATGTGTAAGCCTACTCATGCCACCCATCCTGCCCCCTCCTCTGCTTCTAACCATTTGACTGTTCTGTTATTTTTGCAGAACCTGAGACCAATCCTGAAGATGCAGAAGAAGATTCAGACGTGGAAGAGCCTGAAAAGTAGAACATCTTCCAATTCAACCCTCCAGACGAACATGGGGTGAGGGGTAGTGGGATGGAGATGCATGAAGGCCACACTGTTGTACTGACTCTTGAGGAGGTGCTGTTCACAGCCCCTTCTGTGACTAGTGGTTTGAGTGCCGGTGGGACAATCCATTGTTTCCCACCTTCCGAGGTTGCGGGTCCTAGTCATGGGGTGCAGCAAGTCACACCCAGGGACCCACTGTCCCAGGCCACGAGTTCCAGTGGAATGCAGTGAGGCAGACCCAGGATGAGGGGAAGGAGAACTTGACCATGCTCTCCTGAGATGCAGGATGTAACAGATGTGGTTCAGATGATGTCACTGAGTGCAGAGAGCATTGACCTTACCCGATCACTCCTGGACACCTCATGTGGGGTGAGTGATGAGGTAGCGGGACTGTCGGGAGAAATAAGAACATACACCGGGACCATCAGTGAGGAAATAGTGCCCATGAGGGAGGGAATGTCAGGGGTAGTGCAAAGCACGTCAGTGGCCATGAGAGAGGGTATGTCAGGGGTAGTACAGGCCATCAGGGAGGGAATGTTGCAGTCCGCTGAGACACTGTCAGGTTGCATGAGGGACGGCATGTTGGAGTTAGCTGCTGCAATAAGGGAACATGCCCAGACCCCGCGCCCATTGACAGAATCAACTGCCGCTCCCACTGTAATCCCCACACCAGCCTCTGAAGAGCCCCAAGCTGGGCCCTCCACATTACTAAACTAAATGTTGGTCCCTTAGAGACTGAGACCGGGGAATTAGTAATGGGGAACATGGAGATGGCAGAAACTCTAAACAAGTATTTTGGTATCAGTTTTTATGGTAGTGGACACTAACAATATTCCAACAGTGGATAGTCAAGGGGCTAAATGGGGGAGGAACTTAACAAAATCACAATCACTAAGAAGGTGGTACTCAGTAAGACAATGGGACTAAAGGCAGATAAATCCCCTGGACCTGATGGCTTGCATCCTTGGGTCTTAAGAGAAGTAGCGGCAGGGATTGTGGGTGCATTGATTGTAATTTACCAAAATTCCCTGGATTCTGGGGAGGTCCCAGCAGATTGGAAAACTGCAAATGTTACGCCCCTATTCAAAAAAGGAGGCAGACAAAAAACAGGAAACTATAGACCAGTTAGCCTAACATCTGTGGTTGGGAAAATGTTGGAGTCCATTATTAAAGAATCAGTAACAGAACATGTGGAAAAGCAAAATTCGGTCAGACAGAGTCAGGATGGATTTATGAAAGGGAAGTCATGATTGACAAATTTGCTGAATTCTTTGAGGATGTAATGAACAGGGTGGATAAAGAGGAACCAGTGAATGTGGTGTATTTGGACTTCCAGAAGACATTTGACAATGTGCCACACATAAGGTTACTGCACAAGATAAAAGTTCTCGGGGTTGGGAGGTAATATATTAGCATGGATAAAAGAATGGCTAACAAACAGAAAACAGAGAGTCGGGATAAATGGTTAATTCTCTGGTTGGCAATCAGTAATGAATGGGGTGCTGCAGGGATCAGTGCTGGGACCCCAACTATTTACAATCTATATTAATGACTTGGAAGAAGGGACTGAGTGTAACGTAGCCAAGTTTGCTGATGATACAAAGATGGGAGGAAAAGCAATGTGCGAGGAGGACATAAAAAAGCTGCAAAAGGACATAGACAGGCTAAGTGAGTGGCCAAAAATTTGGCAGATGGAGTATAATGTTGGAAAGTGTGAGGTCATGCACTTTGGCAGAAAAAAATAAAAGAGCAAGTTATTATTTATATGGAGAAAGATCGCAAAGTGCTGCAGTACAGCGGGACCTGGGGGTACTTGTGCATGAAACACAGAAGGATGGTATGCAGGTACAGCACATGATCAGGAAGGCCAATGGAATCTTTACCTTTATTGCAAAGGGGATGGAGTAGAAAAGCAGAGAAGTCTTGTTACAGTTGTACAGGGTATTGGTGAGGCCACACCTGGAATACTGCGTGCAGTTTTGGTTTCCATATTTACGGAAGGATATGCTTGCTTTGGAGGTTGTTCAGAGAAGGTTCATTAGGTTGATTCCAGGGATGAGTGGCTTGCCTTATGAGGAAAGGTTGAGTAGGTTGGTTCTCTACTCATTGGAATTCAGAAGAATGAGAGATGATCTTATCGAAACATATAAGATTATGAGGGGGCTTGACAAGATGGATGCAGAGAGGATGTTTCCACTGGTGAGGGAAACTAGAACTAGAGGCCCCTTGAGCCTGCACCACCATTCAATAAGATCATGACTGATCTTCGAATAAGGGGTCGCCCATTTAGAACTGAGATGAGGAGGAATTTCTTCTCTCAGAGGGTTGTGAATCTGTGGAATTTGCTGTCTCAGAGAGCCGTGGAATATATAAATATATTTAAGACAGAAACAGACAGTTTCTTAAACGATTAGGGGATAAGGGGTTATGGGGAGCGGGCAGGAAAGTGGAGCTGAGTCCATGATCAGATCAGCCATGATCTTATTGAATGGCGGAGCAGGCTCGAGGGGCTGCACGGCCTACTCCTGTTCCTATTTATGTTCTTATCTTCTTATTACCAGCTGACCACCGCCCCCACCCCACCCCCGCCCTTATCAAGAAGTGCACATTACCCGAGATGTTAGAAGGAATAAGCTTGGTACCAAGCTCAAAATCACTCTGCCACCGCCTGCGGGCAGGGGTGGTGGAGAATTCAAGACCGAGCACAGCGGGTGGTCTTAGAATAAGAGGGATAAGAGATGGGTGCAGCCTTTCTTTGCTGCTGTTGTTGTTGTTGATGTTGTTACTGTTCTCAAATTCAAAGTTTTTTGTAAGTTATGTAAATTTACAAGTTTATAAGTGATCTTAAAGTTTTTAAGTGATCTTCGTGTGTAAATGTTCTCACATTAAAAGTTTTTTTGCAAGTTATGTCAATTTACAAGTTTATAAATGATCTTAAAGTTTTTAAGTGATCTTAAAGAGTCATATTAAAGTAAAGTTTGATATGAGAATAATGTTATTAAAGTAAAGTTAAGTACATTGTAAATTTTTGAATAAAATATATTTTACATTAAAACTGAATCGTGTTCCATTAACACAACACAACATTACGGAACAGCTCCAAACAGTAAACATGTCCAGGTGGAATAGTTGTCGCTGAGCCCTCAGGCATCAGTAAAGTGTTCATGGATGAGCTGCTGGCGCAAGGCTCGAGCAATCGTTAAAGGAGCACAATGGCCGCCCTCCTCCACCGTCACTCTGTGCTTCCCTGGTCATTGGGAAGTTTATAAATTCCATCCGTCGTGCATACAGTGCTTCGGTTACCTGTTGAATGCACCGATGAGTATTGTGCTGAGAAACAAAACATGTGTCCCCAGCTGATGCCTGAAAAGTGCCACATGCATAAAAGGAAAGTGCCACAGTCACCTTCATCTCCACAGAGAGTGCAGTAATGTTGGTGGTACTGGGCTGCAGGTCTGCCTTAATGAGCTAGCAAATCTCAGTGATGACCTCTTGTCGGAAGCACAGCCTTCGATCGCACTGTTGATCGGTCAGGTCCAAGTATGAATGCTTCCCCCTGAAAATCCTTTGTGGGTAAAGCCTCCTCCTCCTCCTCCTCATCATCAGTCTACGACCTCCTCCATTACCCTTATAACTCTGCTCAACAAACTTTCTCACATCTGATTCCTCCATTAGACAGGTTGTCAGCAATACAGGCTGAGATAATACAGACCCCTTTCTTTTTAAACCGCCACAATATTTTTCGATGCAAAAAATATTACTAAAAGGCCTTCTATTTTAATACTATCTTAGTAATAATAAAAATACCTTTTCCAAATTAAATTGCATTGTAAAATCATTGTTCACCTCAGAAATACAAAGGTGCTACTTTAGCTGACAGTTCCGATTTCCAAAATGGTGGCTCCGTGAACTCCGCCCATTCCCGCCCACTTATCACTGTGTAAAACCATCTTTTCCAGGACGGTATGCAGCTTCGGTGGTATGTTGGTGGTATGCGATGAAAAT
Source organism: Pristiophorus japonicus (assembly GCF_044704955.1). NCBI lineage: Eukaryota > Metazoa > Chordata > Chondrichthyes > Pristiophoridae > Pristiophorus > Pristiophorus japonicus. The sequence goes on along the minus strand of NC_091979.1, from coordinate 158,151,805 downwards.
CGGACTTTTTGGGTGGTATGCGGGCGGTCCTGCACGGCGTGTGCATACCGCTCGGTGCTATTTCAATGATGAATATTCCACCGAGCGGTATGTCATCAGTATGTAGGTGTTTTTTGACCAAAATCGCATTTTTAGGCGGTAGGGGGCGGTATGTCGACCAATTTCGGGCCCTATGTAATTCTACCGAATGATGGTATAAGCCTGGCAATGCACAATTTGATGGTTCACCTGTGAATAATGTCTATTTGGCCAAAGTACTAAAAGGTGCTTAACATTCTTGGGACAGCATTCCTAGAATGGTAAACATGACTAAAATGGAAGAGGAATTGAATTTAAAAAAAAATTCTGTTAATCTTATGAACTGATATCAAACATTATTAGAATGTGATGAGCTTTTATTAGCTTTAAATTTGATGTCATAGACGTACTATGATTGATTAATAATGTGATATCTTCACAGAGCACTCCACACACAGCTTCCTAAGATGGCAGGCTGCTCTCTCGGAATTCTCTGGAAAGTGCCTGTTCTGTTTAATGATTAACTATACAGTTGCAGTACACAATACGTCCACATCCACAGTGTGGATTTACAAGCATTACAAGCTTACAGACTTCTCCTTCCTCAATGAAAAAGCCATCATAACAAACATTATAAATAACTTTCATTTTTTTCCATATTTACAAATTTAACTTTACCACTTGTTTTCTGTTTCGAAGAGGATACCTTTGCTCTCGAACAGAACCTTCCAAACATGGTGTTGATTTCACACTCATTTGAGGCTCATCCTGAGGAACATTTTCCTCCATGGAATTTCCTTCATTTTAATTTGCACTAACTCTTAACTTCAGGCTCTTTGTTTTCCTGACTCGGACTCAGACTTTCATTCTGATTCTCTCCTGGATTTGTTTCCAGTACATTGGATTAAGGATTTGCTACTGGTGTATCAAAACTATCTGAAAAGTCAGAAATAATTGAATCATTCCCACCTTCAACTCCTTCCATGTCTGTAGGTAAAATATGATCAATATGAATAAACCTAACCTGTCCATTATCAAACATCTTTACCAAATATGTGCGAGGACCACATATCTTCACCACTCTTCCGGGTAACCACTTTAACCATTTATGGTGATGGTTCTTCACTCTTACCTTCTGGTTTAATTTCACACTTCTCTCTTTTACTCTCCCTTTATCATGATTCTCTTTTTGTCTTAATTGTGTCTCTTCTACAGACTGTGCCAAATTTGGCTTTAACAACGAGAATCTGGTTCGAGGCTGTCGTTTGAGAAACAACTCTGCTGATGTTCTACCAGTAGTTGTATGAGGAGTATTCCGATATGTAATCAAAAAATTAGCCAATTTGTGAGCCAATGATAACTGTCGTTTCCTTGGATTTGGATCTAACATTTGTTTTATGAGGGCACATTTTATAATCTGTACAGTGCGCTCTGCTGCACCATTCGAAGCAGGATGGTATGGTGGAACCTTGGTATGTTTCACACCATTTTTGCTTGTGAATTGTGCAAAATCTTCTGAACGAAATTGTGGTCCATTATCCGAAACAATTTCTTCAGGGAGGCCAAATGGAGAAAATAATTTTCGTAAAATGTCCAACGTTTTACTTGTTGTTATTTTCCACATTGGAAACACCTCAACCCGCTTTGAATGGCTATCAATTACAATGAACAATTGTTGTCCTTCTAATTCAGCAAAATCAATATGTAGCCTTTGCCACACCCTGGGAGGCCATTTCCATGGCTGTAATGGTAATGGTGGTGGTTGCTTGCTTACCGATTGACATGTCGTACACTGACTCACGATGTACTCTATATCTTTATCAAGACTTGGCCACCATAAATAACTGCGTGCAAAACTCTTGGTCAAGCATGTTCCCAGGTGCTGGTCATGGAGGTCTCCAAATAATTTGGACCTGAATTTATTTGGTATAACCACTCTTGCACCCCACATGATACAATCTTTATCGACTGATAATTCATTCCTACGAATGAAGAATGGATGTGTATCTTTGTCTGTTACCTGGTTTGGCCATCCATTTGCAATATACTCATACACCTTTGACATCACTGGGTCACGTTTAGTTGCTCTACCAATCTCTTCAGCTGTGACTGGCAGTTCATCAATGTATGAAAAATAAAACACTTCTTCACTATCGGGTGTAATTTGTGATGGGGAAGGCAATGTAGATATAGCATCAGCATTACTGTGATCAGCTGATCGTCTGTATTCAATATCATATGTATATGCTGACAAAATCAAAGCCTATCTCTGCATTCGGGCTGCAGCTAATGTTGGAACTGGGGACTTTGGATGGAAGATTGCTGTTCGGGGTTTATGGTCCGTAACGATGGTAAATTTACGACCATACAAGTATTTGTGAAACTTCTTGACCCCAAAAATGAATGCCAAAGCTTCCCTTTCAATTTGCGCATAATTTCTCTCACTGGCACTGAGAGTGCGTGAAGCAAAAGCAATTGGTCTCTCCTTCCCACTACTTAATACATGAGAGATTACTGCCCCAACTCCATACAGAGAGGCATCACATGCTAGCTTAATCTCCTTAGATATGTCGTAGTGAACTAACATGGTGCTCTCTACCAATTTGTTTTTACACTCCTTGAATGCTGTTTTGCATTCTTTTGACCACTTCCATTGGACCTGTTTTTTCAAAAGTTCATTCAGTGGATGCAATACTACAGCCAAATTTGATAGGAACTTCCACAATAGTTCAAAAGAGCCAAGAATGAACAAAGTTCAGTGACATTCCTGGGAGTGTGTGCATTTCTAATTGCATCCAATTTTTCCATGGTTGGATGTAAACCATCTTTGTCTACTCTGTACCCTAAATATTCCACTGAGTTTTTAAATAACTCACACTTACAAGCAGATACTCGTGCTCTGTGCTTCTCTAGCCATTTGAGGACTTCATTCAATATGTTATTATGAATTTGCCTATTTGGTGTTGAAATTAGTATGTCATCCAAATAACATACTACCCCTTCAATACCTTGCAAAATCTGGTTCATCACTCCTTGGAGTATGGCAGGGGCGGAAGACACTCCAAACAGTAGCCTATTAAACTGATATAGGCCTAGATGAGTATTTATAGTGAAACATGTTGGATTCCTCATTTAGTTCAAGCTGTAAGTAGGCATTCGTAAGATCCAGTTTTGAGAAGATCTGACCACCTGTCAGTGTTGTGAACAAATCCTCTATATTCGGCAATGTATTTGGGACATTACCCTCCAGAACCTGGTTTACAGTCACTTTATAATCACCACACAATCTTACCTTACCATCAGACTTATGTACAACAACAATTACATTGATCTATCTTACAAATAATGTTCTCAGTCTCTAGTCTTTTGAGTTCTTGCTCAACTTTTCCTTGAGTGCATATGGTACGGAACGTGGCTTATAGTAAACCGATCTAGCGTCCTTCTGTACCCTGACACTTGCCTTGAAGCCCTGGATCGGACTGCCCGTTTCTCAGAACACCTTCGGATACTGCTTGATAACCTCATCCGTTGATGAAAATCTCACTTCCACACAGAAAATCTTACTCCAATCCAGCTTCAGTGAGCTCAACCAATTTCTTCCTCGTAAGGCAGACTTGTCTCCTTTCACTGCTATTAGAGGCAAGTTCTGAAATTGATCTTTGTATTTCACCGGTACGGTGATACAGCCTACTACAGGAATTTTCTCTCCCGAGTAGCCTCGCAGCTCTATCTTGGATTTCTCCAGTTGGAAATCACGCAATTTGTCACGATATAGTGACTCCGGTATTACACTCACGGAGGCACCGGTGTCAATTTCCATTGGTATCTTGAAACCCGCAACATCTATGTGGATTTTGATGCTTTCCAAATCGCTGTCCGTTAACCTCGTGCTCCTGATGACGTGTAACTCTAACATCTCCTTGCCCTGATATTGTTCTTCCATGCTATGAAGTTACTTTGGATTTCTACTCATAGCTTTGAACGCTGGACTAATAGCTTTAAAAACTGGTTTACCCTTCAGTCGGCATGCCTTCGCAAGATGCCCAGTCTTTCTGCAGAAGAAACATTCTGCCTTCACGTATGGACAACTTTTAGCAATGTGTTGTCCCAGGTACCTATAGCACGACTTTGACGTTCTGATAGAATTTCTAGTTTCTGAGACTTTCGGCCATGGCCGTCCTTTACCTTGAACCTGCAGATGATTTACCTCGGTTGACTGACGACCGTAATTATTATTTAATTCTTGGGAATATTGTTCGGCCATGCCCATCGACCTCGCTGTCTGACAAGCAATCTCAAAAGTCAAGTCCTCCGTCGTCAATAACTTTCTCCTGATCGCATCATTTTTCACCCCACAAACAAAACGATCCTGTAATGCTCGGTTTTGAAAGTTTCCAAAATTACAGTGCATCGATAGCTTTCTTAATGCTATGATGTAATCACTGATACTTTCATCAGGCTTTTGATTCCAAATCCCGAAACGACAGCTTTCAGCAATTTCTAATGGTTTGGGGTTATAGTGCTGCTCCAGCTTCATTAAAATCTCTTTATGCGTTGTGTCCTTTGGCTCGTCAGGCACAAGCAGATTTACAATGGTTTCATACAATGCCGGACCTGCCACTAATAAGAAGATCGTTTTCTTACATTCCAACACAGTCTGGTTCTGGACTGCCTTGTCTGGAACTTCGATTATGTTATTTGCAGTGAAATATATTTCTATCTGATCCACATACGCTTTAAAACATTCCTGGTCATGTCTATATTCACCCAAATATCTGATTACACCTGCCATTTTTAATCTCAAGCTGTTCACGCCGTGTGCTGTTTTTTACCTCGGATTTTGTAGCTTTTTTTTCAAAGACAGAAACTTCCAAAGTCTTTTGTCGGCTGGCTGAATCCTTCACCAACAAAATTTAAGCTTTAAACATCCGAAAAATCTCCCATCTCGCCGCCAAATGTGATATCTTCACAGGGCACAGCACACACAGCTTCCTAAGATGGCAGGCTGCTCTCTCAGAACTCTCCGGAAAGTGCCTGTTCTGTTTCATGATTAACTATACAGTTGCAGTACATAATACATCCACATCCACAGTGTAGCGCTACAAGCATTACAAGCTTACACACATTACAAATAACATTAACCAATATTTCAGGCAATATGTGGCGGAAAATATAAATTACACCGATTCCAATTTTGGATTATTAAAGTTCTATTTTCTAAAGGAAAGACACATTGCAAATTTTCATTACTTTCTTTCAAACTTGTTTTAAATGTTAAAATGAATTTTGAAGTCCAATCATTTCCTTTCTCAAATTCAGAATGTACCACTTAAGTTGCGGGAAAACAGCCTGAATTGCTGATCGTATATTCTGGAGGTGGATTTATATGGTGTGAGGAAGAAAAATCAGATAACTACACCCCGCTGGGAAATATCATAGAATCATAGCACAATTACAGCACAGAAGGAGGCCATTCGACTCGTCGAGCCTGTGCCGGCACTCTGCAAGAGCACTTCAGCTAGTCCCACTCACCAGCACTTTCCCCGCAGCCATGGAATTGTTTTTCCTTTAGGTGCTTATCTGATTCCCTTTTGAAAGCCATGATTGAATTTGCCTCCACCACCCTTTTAGGCAGTCCATTCCGGATCCTGACTACTCGCTGCATAACAAAGTTTTTCTTCGTGTTGCCTTTGGTTCTTTTGCCAATCACCATAAACCTGCGCCCTCTGGTTCTCGACCCTTCCGCCAATAGGAACAGTTTCTCTCTATCTTCTCTGTCGAGACCCATATGAAGAGATGTGGGGCCTAAATTCACCGTCCCCAAAGGGACGGCTACCGTGTGGTTTGGGCGGCCGATTGAAAAAATTGATCGGACGCCACAGTTGGGTGTTTTTCCCTCCCTGAGCCATATTCAGCTTGGGGGGGATTTGAGCAGTGCGCACTTCCACCGGAAATGGCGGGTGAAGCCGCAGTAAAGGACGGTTTTCAGCGGTGAGCTCAGTAGCGTATGGACTGCTGAAAAGTTGCCAGCCCAGCAAAATTCAGCAATAAAAAAGGTAAGACTTTTCCCGGCAGTGCTCCCGCGAGGTTTCGAGTTAGTGCACAAACGCAATACTGCTGGTGTTTTGCCGCGATCGGGTCCGTTTGGAAGGAAAATAGTTTTATTAATTTTAGTGTTTTTATTTCAGATTCTATCATCCGCAGTATTTAGCTTTTCATATAGTTTTATTAATTATTAGTGTTTTTATTTCAGATTCCATCATCCACAGTATTTAGCTTTTCCTATAATTTTATTAATTGTTTTGGCTCCATTCAACCTGCTGAGTGCTGCTCAGAGGTTTGCACATACTTTTATACAACTTTAGTGGAGGACTGTGGGCTGCAGAGACCTGCTTTGCAGGGTTCACCCTGAGGATGGAAGGAATGTTGGGAGGGCAACACCTGATATATCTGGTCAGAAGCAGGGTGGCATACAGGAGAAGGTGTCACCATCAGCACTGTGCAGAGAGGCAGCGGGAAAGGGAGGCAGCAGCCATGATTCGTTCATTCTGCACCAGACCAGTGTGCCTGCCCTCTTCACCAGCCTGAATCAAGATAGCAGTTGGCCGCTTGGGGACAAGGGATATCATCTGTCCACTTGGCTGATCACTCCACTGCGGAACCCCAGGACAGCGCCAGAGCATGCATACAATGATGCTCATTGTGCCACCAGGTGCATCTTCGAGCAGTGCATCGGCATCCTTAAACAGAAATTCCAGTGCCTGGACTACTCTAGTGTCACCTTGCAGTACTCTCCTCCATAATCGTCATGGTCTGCTGCATGCTGCACAATCTGGCCATCATGAGGGGACAGCCACTGGAGGTTGAGCTAGCAGTACCACTTGAGAAGGAGGAGGAGACACAGGAGGAGGAGGAGGATCCCCATCACCCCAGAGCTAGGAGTCATCGACCTATTGCCACCCTGGAAGGGGTGGGTGCAGACTGGCCAGCACCCTCCTGGGAGGGTGTGTCCTCACATATATGGAGGTGCCTGACACCTCCCCTGCAATCTCCCTCCATGCATTATGTACTGGCGGTCTACCAGGTCTCCGCACATCAGGAAACAGTATTCTTCTTCTGTCCTCCACACCGTCCATCAGTGTCTCCAGCTCCATATCAGTGAACCTGTTGGCTCTCCTTGCACCTCTCACATCAGCCATCCTTCCAAACTACTTCCAAACTCCATCCCCCCTCAGGGCCTTGCTGCAAAGCTGGCTGATTAGAAAACCTTACCTGCACACTGAATTTCTCAGTGGTGATAATGCTCAAATTACGACAGCCACACCACTGAAAAATCCACTTCGGAAGGGTTCATTAATGCTGGGACCCATTTTTCCACTTTTGGATCTGAATATGGAGTGGCCCAGCTCCAAAAAAATGTTGGCGCTAATTGTCCCAAAAAGGTACCAGCTTTCCAGCAGTACTGAATTTCGGGCCCATGTTAAGTACTGCTTGTTTCTGACAACAATGAGATGCTAATTCAATGCAAAATTACCTACAGCACTTTTACAAAGCAAGCTGCAATTGTATGTAAGGATAGGCATCATTTAAAAAAAATATTTTCTGGATCGGCATAATCAACAATTTATACCGATAATTGCAGCAGTCTCCGCACCGCTATTGCCAATGGCAACTTACACCGAAGCGCATTCCAGGTACTTTGGGGGAATCATCGCCAATCAGGTGTGGCAGCTCGCCAGAAGTGGCCACGCAGAAAATTCTTAAGATTTCCATCAGAATTATGGGATTGGGGGGAAGGGGTGACAGATTGGAGGGCACATAAACTCGTGCCTTCCAGTCTCGAACGAACAATCATTCAGGGCATGCCGGATGTGGCTAGAGCCATGGAGTCAACCATTCAGCTGATGCCTGTAGCCGCAGATTCAGTGTCCCTTGCGTTGGTGTCAGTCGCAGTCGAAGTAATAGATACTCTTTGCTCTCAGAACAACAGAACTTCAGAGGGATCTGATTGCTGAGTGACCAGGTTACTGTTAACTTTTTTGGTGTTGAGTTGCTGACTCTGGCTCGTTTCTTCTTGACCACAACTATACAGAGGTTCCATGTGCTTTTGACTATTGTACATTTCTTTAAGACAGTAGCACCATGTTCCTGAAACTTGCAATTACTGCAAACTGTTTGATGATTAGTCTGATGTGAGTCAATGATGCAGCTCAGTTTGTTAAAAGAAACTTACTTATTAATGAAGCACATGACTTAAAAAGTTTAAATGGGAAAATGTTTTTAGTGCAACAATTCTTTGAACAGCTTGGAACTTAACTATCTTTGAACTGTATAACTAATGCCGGCCTTTTGTCAATGGCCCCATCTGTGTAAAGGGTCACAAAGAACTAAAATAGAAAATAGTTATAACTGGTGCAGAATGTCAGAGCGAAGGCAGTTCTCCTGCTGCTCAGCGATGTAGAAGGGTCTGAATCTCACCTCAGTAATGTGATAATGACCAGATAATCTGATTTTTAGTGATGTTGGTTAAGCGATAAATATTGGCAAGGACACTGCTCTTCTTCAAAATAGTGCCATGGGATCTTTCACGTCCACTTGAGAGGGCGATTGGGTCTGGGTTTAACATCTCAGCCAAAAGACAGATAAATTGCGAGTTTATGCAATAATCAGGAATTATGAGATACTGTGGTTTCATTCAGATTAATTTTGGAACTTGAGAAGGAATCTCTCCAAAAATGAAACAACAAAATATGGCAGATGCTGGAAATCTGAGATAAAAAGATTGCTAGAAACATTCAGCAGGTGAGGCCCAGTATCTGAGGAGAGAGACATAGAAACATAGAAATTTACAGCACAGAAGGAGGCTATTCTGGCCCATGTTTCAGGTTTTTTCCCCCTCTCCCATTGCATAGAAACATAGAAACATGGAAAATAGGTGCAGGAGTAGGACATTCGGCCCTTCGCGCCTGCACTGCCATTCAATAAGATCATGGCTGATCATTCCCTCAGTACCCCTTTCCTGCTTTCTCTCCATACCCCTTGATCCCCTTAGCCGTAAGGGCCATATCTAACTCCCTCTTGAATATATCCAATGAACTGACATCAACAACTCTCTGCATCAGGGAATTCCACAGGTTAACAACTCTCTGAGTGAAGAAGTTTCTCCTCATCTCAGTCCTAAATGGCCTACCCCTTATCCTAAGACTATGTCCCCTGGTTCTGGACTTCCCCAACATCGGGAACATTCTTCCCGCATCTAACCTGTCCAGTCCCGTCAGAATCCTATACGTTTCTATGAGATCCCCACTCATCCTTTTAAACTCTAGTGAATAAAGGCCCAGTTGTTCCAGTCTCTCCTCATATGACAGTCCAGCCATCCCTGGAATTAGTCTGGTGAACCTTCGCTGCTCTCCCTCAATAGCAAGAACGTCCTTCCTCAGATTAGGAGACCAAAACTGAACACAGTTTTCCAGGTGAGACCTCACTAAGGCCCTGTGCAACTGCAGTAAGACCTCCCTGCTCCTATACTCAAATCCCTTAGCTATGAAGGCCAACATACCATTTGCCTTCTTCACCGCCTGCTGTACCTGCATGCCAACCTTCAATGACTGATGAACCATGACACCCAGGTCTCGTTGCACCTCCCCTTTTCCTAATCTGCCGCCATTCAGATAATATACTGCCTTCGTGTTTTTGCCCCCAAAATGGATAATCTTACATTTATCCACATTATACTGCATCTGCCATGCATTTGCCCACTCACCTAACCTGTCCAAGTCACCCTGCAGCCTCGTAGCATCCCCCTCACAGCTCATACCGCCACCCAGTTTAGTGTCATCTGCAAACTTGGAGATATTACACTCAATTCCTTCATTCAAATCGTTAATGTATATTGTAAAGAGCTGGGGTCCCAGCACTGAGCCCTGCGGCACTCAACTAGTCACTGCCTGCCATTCTGAAAAGGACCCGTTTATCCCGATTCTCTGCTTCCTGTCTGCCAACCAGTTCTCTATCACATCAGTACATTACCCCCAATACCATGCGCTTTGACTTTGCACACCAATCTCTTGTGCGGGACCTTGTCAAAAGCCTTTTGAAAGTCCAAATACACCATATACACTGGTTCTCCCTTGTCCATTCTGCTAGTTACATTCTCAAAAAATTCCAGAAGATTTGTCAAGCATGATTTCTCTTTCATAAATCCATGCTGACTTGGACCCATTCTGTCACTGCTTTCCAAATGCGCTGCTATTTCATCCTTAATAATTGATTCCAACATTTTCCCCACTACTGATGTCAGGCTAACTGGCCTATAATTACCCATTTTCTCTCTCCCTCCTTTTTTAAAAAGTGGTGTTACATTAGCTACTCTCCATCCATAGGAACTGATCCAGAGTCGATAGACTGCTGGAAAATCATCACCAATGCATCCACTATTTCTAGGGCCAGTTCCTTAAGTACTCTGGGATGCAGACTATCAGGCCCCGGGAATTTATCAGCCTTCAATCCCATCAATTTCCTTAACACAATTTCCTGCCTAATAACGATATCCTTCAGTTCCTCCTTCTCCCTAGACCCACTGTTCCCGAGTACATTCGGAAGGTTATTCATGACTTTGTTCGTGAAGACAGAACCGAAGTATTTGTTCAATTGGTCTGCCATTTCTTTGTTGCCCATTATAACTTCACCTGAATCCGACTGCAAGGGACCTACATTTGTCTTCACTAATCTTTTTCTCTTCACATATTTATCGATGCTTTTGCAGTCAGTTTTTATGTTCCCAGCAAGCTTCCTCTCATACTCTATTTCCCCCCTCTTAATTAAACCCTTCATCCTCCTCTGTTGAATTCTAAATTTCTCCCAGTCCTCAGGTTTGTTACTTTTTCTCGCCAATTTATATGCCTCTTCCTTGGTTTTAACACTATCCTTAATTTCCCTTGTTAGCCACATTTGAGCCACCTTCCCCATTTTATTTTTACTCTAGACAGGGATTTACAATTGCTGAAGTTCATCCATGTGATCTTTAAATGTTAGCCATTGCTTATCCACCGTCAACCCTTTAAGTATCATTTGCCAGTCTATTCTAGCCAATTCATGCCTCATACCGTCGAAGTTACCTTTCCTTAAGTTCAGGAACCTAGTTTCCAAATTAACTGTGTCACTCTCCATCTTAATAATGAATTCTACCATATTATGGCAACTCTTCCCCAAGGGGCCTTGCACAACAAGATTGCTAATTAGTCCCTTCTCATTACACATCACCAAGTGTAGGATGGCCAGCTCTCTAGTTGGTTCCTTGACATATTGGTCTAGAAAACCATCCCTAATACACTCCAGGAAATCCTCCTCCACCGCATTGCTACAAGTTTGGTTAGCCCAATCAATATGTAGATTAAAGTCGCCCATGATAACTGCTGTACCTCTATTGCAAGCATCCCTTATTTCTTGTTTGAGGCTGTCTCCAATCTCAGTACTACTGTTTGGTGGTCTGTACAGAACTCCCACTAGTGTTTTCTGCGCTTTGGTATTCCGCAACTCCACCAATCCCGATTCCACATCATGCAGGCTAATGTCCCTCCCTACTGATAGAGAATTCAAACAGGCTGCATTTCGACAGGCTGTGAAAATTCACAGACAACAAGTCAGAGATGCTACATGAGTGGGAGCATGTTGCATTAAGTCATCAATCAACTTGACATTTTAGGAGCTTGGGTAGCGAGCCAATTAAAAGGTTAAAAGATTATTAATTGAGCCAATAAGGTCAAAGAAGGCGAGTTCTTTTCTGTAAATTGATCTAGGTATAAATACAGCCATTTTGACCACGTGGTCTCAGAAGGACAAAGACCTGGCTTAAAGCCAAGAGCTTGTCGCTGTCTGCCAAAATAAAGTGACATTAAAACTACAATCGGAGTTCGTATTTCATTGGAAATTAAGAGATCTAACAATTTTGGCGTCACGAACACGATCGCTGAGAAAAGAAACTGAATTTTGGACATCGAACCTACATACTGAGGTAAGGACTCCTCTTTATAAAAGTCCTCGGTCAAAAGTCTAAATTCGCCTCTCCTTCTACGCAATTGCGAACCCTCCGGTTGGTAGTCGGCTCGAGGTCCGATAGACGTCTAAACTTCGGCGGTGTGTTAGTTAATTAATCATCGACCTATTGATCGGCTAGAAAGCCTACGACTCGAGACCCCAGTAAAGAAATCAGTATTATGGCAGCAGGAGATAAGAACAAAGAATTGCCTACAACTGTTAAAGGTGGGCAAGCACCACCTGAAGTTTCGCTAGATTTAATTCTCGAACAGTTGAAAGAATACATAGAGCAACAATTCAACTTATCTAAAACCTGTATTAAGATCGAACAAAAGTACGGAACCTCCAAAGGACAATGGTCCTTGGACGAGATTAAAAGGGTCTGGGGAAAAACAACCCGTATGAAAAATAAAGAGCGAACTAGATGGTCCCTAGCGGTTATGAGACAGATTCGAAAGCGGAATTAAATTATAATGCGTTCCCAACATGATCGAGAACTGACCAGTACAAAGGACCAATTGCAAGCTATTTGTGAACAGCTCCGACAGAAAAAACTTGAACTTGAAAAGTCGGAAGCGGAAGTTAAAGATCTTAAAGGTGAAATTAAAGAATGGAAAAAATCATTGGGTCAAGAGACAGTAATAGGAAAAGGAAAATGTATCGGTCAATTCCCAGGGTACCCATGTTTGGATAAATTAAAAGTGCAAACCTGAAGACACGACCGAGGAATAGATACGAATTCTGAATCCTCTGACGATACAGGGTGCGCTTTGCCCCATTTAAAAAAAGACGAGTTGTAGTCAAATCAGAAGAGACTGCGAATGAGGGCGGAACCAAAAAAACAAGGAAAAGGGTGTACAAAAAATACTTAGTTCATGATCCGGCAGACCCAGAGAAAATTGATAAATGGTCCAAGGAATTGCCCAATCCAAAGAAAGGGGGAGTAAAAACGTGGGACCAATTGGACCGCTTAAGAAATATATATCAACTTCATCCCTGGGACGGAGTGCAAATTTTGACCATAATGGTGCCAAAAACACAGGGAAGAAAATTGCACGACAAGGTAGAAGAAGCTTTGGGGCAGGATGAGCAAGAATTAGACACAGGATGGGAGGTGATTAAACACTGGCTGCAAGCCTTCAGTCCAGCTAAGACAGACTGGAGAAAAATTGCAGCCTGCCAACAGAAAGGAACAGAGGAGGTCCTGGAGTATGACGAGCGGTTTAGATGCACGTGGATAGAAGATTCGGGTATGAATAATACGGATGAGGAAATGGATGAACAAGTGTTTGGACCCCTGAAAGCAGCTTTCGTGGCAGGTCTAAAGCCAGAACTGTCCAAAATGCTTAAGGTAGTGTTACCGGACTGGGAAGGTAGAGGAACTACCTTTGCAGCATTGGTGGATCGATGTAACCAATTAGATCAGGATATGGGAGCTAAAGTCCGAGCTGTACAGGCTATGGGATGGAAATCCCAGGATTCCGATAAACAGTTATTAGGAAAATTACCCGGAAAATGTCATTATTGTGGGAAAGAAGGTCACTGGGCCAAGACGTGCAGGGCAAAACAGAAAGGTCGTGGCTGGGGAAGAGGACGCAGCCAGGGATACAATTCAGCCAACAAACCAGGCTTGTCACAAGATAACGACCTCATAGAAGCATTTAAGTGACTGACACTACAACAACAGAAGGAGTTACTTGGGATAGCAAAAAACGATTAGAGCCCACCCTGGCTCCCCTCCTCGCACTAATACAACAGAGGGGAGATAAGAACATGAGAACATAAGAATTAGGAACAGGAGGAGGCCATCTAGCCCCTCGAGCCTGCTCTGCCATTCAAAAATATCATGGCTGATGGGCTATATATAACTGTGAGGGTGGGCGATAAGGATGTGGACTGTCTTTTAGACACAGGGGCGGAATTAACATGCTTACCCCTACAATATGGAGACTTTTTGCCATTGGATGGTAGGGCACGTACAGCCTATGGAGTTGGAGGCCATAAAATGGAAATTAGAAGGACAACACCCCTGTACTTATAGGGCTGGGTCCACATGAACTAACCACGTCGGTCTGGATTGGCCCAGTATATCAACCCCTTTTGGGAATGGATGTTCTAATCCAAATAGATTCATCGTTGCATTTCAAGGATGGTCGGGTGACATGGTCAATTAGAACTTTGAAGAAAGAAGAATTGAAGGAATACCCAATATGGGCTAAAGATAAGAACGATTGTGGCCTACTCCAGATGGAGCCTGCGTCATTTGCCGGGACCAAGCCTCCATGCACTAAACAGTATCCCATCAGTCCAACTGCCATCGCAGGAATCTTACCGGTTATTCAGCAATTGCAGAAACAAGGGGTGCTTATTAAAACGCAAAGCTCCTCCAATAGCCCCGTGTGGCCGGTACAGAAATCTAATGAGACTTGGCGTTTGACTGTCGATTATAGGAAAGCTAACCAGTGTATTGATCAAAAAGCTCCTTTGGTCGCAGATCCCTCCACCATTTTTAATACCCTCAAACCGGAACATAAATATTTCTCGGTTATAGATATGGCCAACGGATTTTGGTCGGTGCCTCTGGCACCGGAGGTTCAACAGTGGTTTGCTTTCACTGTCCAAGGACAACAGTATTCTTGGACCCAGTTACCGCAGGGTTTCCACAACAGCCCTACGGTATTCCACATGGCTTTACAAAGCCATTTGCGAGAATTACCTCCCCTGTCATCCACAGTCATCCAATATGTAAACGATATCCTGCAAGCTTCAAACACGGAAGACCAGCATGATCAAGATTTACGAGCTTTGCTGGACCACCTTCGGCTGAAAGGACATAAAGCCAGCATCGACAAAGCACAAATATCCCAAGAAGAGGTTGTATACCTGGGACAAAAGATTTCACAAGGAAAGAGAGAACTTACCCAGGATAGAACTGCAGCCATTCGGGCTGCTAAAAAACCCACCACGATCCAGGAACTAAGGTTTTTTTTGGGATTGTGCAATTTTAACAGAAATTGGATTGACTCCTTCACACAGCTTGCTCAGCCACTGAATGATATTTTAAAGGGGAAACGTGCCTCTAAAGAAGCCATCACCCTCACTAAGAAACAGCAAGAGTTTGAGTTTGAAAAAGGCTTTGTGCTCGGCACCAGCTCTGGGAATCCCTGACAGTGGTAAGCCATTTACCCTGTTTGTCCATGAGAAAGAAGGATATATGACAGCTATACTGACACAAGAACATGAGGATCAGCAAAGACCTATTGGCTATTATTTGGCAAAACTGGATGCGGTAGCCCTCGGATGGGGAAGTTGCCTAAGGGCCATGGAAGATACATGTCGAGCAGTAATGATCTCTGCGGATCTAATCCTCGACCAAAAGCTGATTGTCAAGTGTCCCCACACCGTACATGCTTTGCTGTCTATGACTAGAATGTCTCAGGTGACGGCAGCAAGATGGACCCGCTGGACAGCAGTTTTGGAAGCTCCTAATCTCCATATCGTCCGGACCAGCCCGGTTAATCCCGTAACTATGCTCCCGATGTCAGAATCGAGGGAGCAAGAGGGGGGAGAATGTGAAGAGCATGACTGCGTGGAGATTTTAAAAGAAACAGAAGAAGCAGCCTTAGCAGCAGAGGAGCCTCTGCACAACCCAGACCTCATCCTGTTTACAGATGGTTTCTCCTTTGTTGACAATGGTACCAGAAAAGCAGGATGGGCAGTTACAACCTTATATGAGGTAGTGGCAAAAGGATGTTTACCCTCAGGAACGTCAGCACAACAGGCCGAGTTACGGGCCCTATCAGAAGCATGTCGAAAAGCAGAAGGACAGACAGCTAATGTCTACACAGATATGCTTTTGGAGTCGCTCACGACTTTGGTCTGTTATGGCGTAAAAGAGGATTCCTCACTGCTGCTGGTACACCTATCCGAAATGGAAAAGAAGTCCGAGACTTACTGGAGGCCATACAATTACCTCAGGAAGTGTCCCTCCTGAAGTGTAAGGCCCATACCAAGGAAAATACCACAGAAGCACAGGGAAATGCCCTAGCTGACCAGGCAGCTAAAGATGCCGCCTCACAGGGCGTTCCTCCAGAAGAACCAACACAGATGTGCAGATTGAAAGCACTCAGGACTTTGACACGAGACCTTCAAACAATACAAGGCGAGTGCTCCCGAGAGGAAAAATAGACATGGATTGAGGCAGGAATTAAGCTGTGTGAAGATGGTGTCTGGAGACAAAGAGTTACCGACAAGCCAGTCGCGCCACAAGCGCTTATGCCTTTTTTAGCCCAACAGATCCACTCGTGGGGACACTTGGCCTCACAACAAATGACGGCACGGTTCCAGAAAAGCTGGTGGGGTCGGGGATTTAAAAAACATGCCCAGCTGGTAACAGACCGCTGTGTGGTCTGCCAGAAAAATAATTCTGGACCCATCACGGTAATGCCCCAACTGAGGCCCCCTGCCCCTGTCGGACCATTCCAGCATCTGCAGGTTGATTATATATCTTTTCCTTCATGCCAAGGATACACTAACATTCTTGTCATGGTCGACAGATTCTCTAGATGGGTAGAAGCTGTCCCAACTAAAAGAGCCACAGCCAATCACACTGCAAAGGTCTTATGTAAGGATTACATTCCCCGATGGGGAGTCCCGAGTAGCATTGACTCAGATCAGGGAACACACTTCACAGGTGCTCTCTGCCAAGAAGTCTGTAGGTTACTGAACATTACGTGGGATTTACACTGTCCTTATCATCCACAATCATCAGGACAAGTAGAACGAATGAATCAAACTCTAAAACAACGGCTTGCCAAATATCACCAAGAAGGAACACCATGGCCCCAGGCACTACCAATAGTGCTATGTAGCATTAGGGCAACCCCGAACAGAACTACAGGTCGAAGCCCATTTGAAATTATAACAGGAAGACCCATGTCGCTGCCAGGAACTATCGATTTACGGAAAGCTGATGTTCACTTAATGAGTGACACTTTGTTATCATACTGTCAGAACTTAACCAATGCTATTAGTTCTGTTTCCCGACAGGTATCGGCAGCTTGGGGTAATCCACCCGAAGGAGGACATGACATCATCCCGGGAGTCTGGGTGTGTGTGAAAAAGTTGCATAAAGAACCTTTGGGTGCCAAGTGGGAGGGACCTTATCAAGTGTTATTGACCACCCAGGCAGCTGTTAAAGTCCAAGGAAAGAAAGCCTGGATCCATGCTTCACACGTTAAATGAGCACTCGTAACTGAAGCTGAAATCTATTAAGGACAATTACATTTTGCGAAAATGTATAAATTTACTGTATTATTGATTGTAGGTATTCTAGGCATAGGCCTACTTCTCACTAGCTGACCCTCTGCACCAAAGGGAAATAGTAGAGTAGCAAGGGAATTACATGTAAATACCTTTTTATATATGTCATACATTTATACCAAACAAGGTAACATTTCTAGCTGTTGGGTGTGTGCGCATATTCCTATTCACTCAAAGGGAGGGATTCCCTTGAGGCCAGTTTCCTTGAATATCTCGGAAATGGTTGAGTGGATAATTAATCAAAACAAAACAGGCAATGCGTTTCAGGATACGGAAAACTGGGCACGTAAATGGAAGTCAGCAGGTTACAATCTGACTACCTTTGAAGGGGGATACCAACCATGCTACAATAATTCCAAACGGCCCCCATTTTTTGTGATCACTAATACAACGGGAAAAGGAAGACCGGGGGAAATCGGTCTGTATGATTAGAAACATCAAAGGAGGCCAAAATATGGGGTATAGTAACTGCTCCCGGAATTATAATCAAGCCACGGAACCATCCAAACTGGGCCGATGTGGAAATTTTTAACGTAACGGGGATTCTGAATAAAACAGATGGAAAAGCCTGGACAGGCCCCGGAGTGTTGCTGACAAAGAAACAGCTAACATTCATTGCATATAATGGCACCTATTGGGTGTGTGGCCACAAGGCTTACCCTTGGTTGCCCCAGAATTGGATGGGATCCTGCTATTTAGCCTACATTGTGCCTTATATGTATCATATAAAGTCACTGTCGGAACATTTACACTGTCCTAAGAGAGCTATCACAGAAACAGAGAGGTTCTTTGCCATTCTGATCCCCAGGTATAGGACCGCCAGACTGGCAAGGGAATCCTTTAACATGGCATCTGTTGTGGAACGGGTAGCCAATGATACCTCAGAGGCCCTAGTTAAAATCAATGCAGAAATGGTAGCAATCCGCACAGTAGCCCTACAGAATAGACTGGCCCTTGACTACATTCTGGCTGAAAAGGGAGGTATTTGCACCCTACTCGGAACTGAGTGTTGCACATATATCCCAGATAGCCCCGACGAAATTACCCACTTAGCGGAGCATATCCAAAAGGAGGTAGAAAAACTTAAGCAACCCCCATCATTCACTTTGTGGAGCGGAGCCACTGAATGGCTAGGTTCAATAGGAACTTCATTGGTGGAAGGTTTAATTCTATTTGTTGTAATTATTTTACTTTTATATTGTTTGTTTATGTTGATTAAATGTTGTTGCAACCAGGCGGCTGTAGCTGCTGTCCCGCATGTGAGACACTTTGCAGGTACCAGCAGACCATCTGTACGTGGCACAGGGGTATGTTATGCTTAAGGGAAGGTTGTTTACTGTTTGAATTAAGATATTGATTTGGATTAAATTGGAATAAGGTTAACTAACCTACTAAAACCAGACTTTCATTGTGGCCACGATGGAACTCGGGTTGATGTAAATTTGTGTGGAAGCTACTAGTCCGGACATGTGGCGAAACACATTAACAAATTTTAGAAGGACATGTATGAAATTATGTTGTCGAATGTTTAACAAGTGACATCTGATGTTTTATGATTCAGTTTGTGAAAGAATCAAAGGGGGGTTTGATAGAGAATTCAAACAGGCTGCATTTAGACAGGCTGTGAAAATTCACAGACAACAAGTCAGAGATGCTACGTGAGTGGGAGCATGTTGCATTAAGTCATCAATCAACTTGACATTTTAGGACCTTGGGTAGCGAGCCAATTAAAAGGTTAAAAGACTATTAATTGAGCCAATAAGGTCAAAGAAGGCGAGTTCTTTTCTGTAAATTCATCTTTAACCAGCAATGCCACCCCGCCTCCTTTTCCTCTCTGCCTATCCTTCCTAAATGTTGAATACCCCTAGATGTTGAGTTCCCAGCCCTGGTCACCCTGGAGCCATGTCTCCATGATGCCAATTACATCATATCCATTGACTGCTGTCTGCGCAGTTAATTCGTCCACCTTATTCCGAATACTCCTCGCATTGATGCACAGAGCCTTCAGGCTTATCATTTTAACACACTTTTTGCCCCTTTAGAATTTTGCTGTAATGTGACCCTTTTTGTTTTTTGCCTTCGGTTTCTCTGCCCTCGACTTTTACTATTCTCCTTTCTATCTTTTGCTTCTGCCTCCATTTTCTTTCCCTCTGTCTCCCTGCATAGGTTCCCATCCCCCTGCCATGTTAGTTTAACTCCTCCCCAACAGCACTAGCAAACACTCCCCCCAGGACATTAGTTCTGGTCCTGCCCAAGTGCAGACCGTCCGGTTTGTACTCATCCCAGCTCCCCCAGAACCGGTTCCAATGTCCCAGGAATTTGAATCCCTCCCTTTTGCACCACTCCTCAAGCCACGTATTTATCTGAACTATCCTGCGATTCCTACTCTGACTAGCATGTGGCACTGGTAGCAATCCTGAGATTACTACTTTTGAGGTCCTACTTTTTAATTTAGCTCCTAGCTCCCTAAATTTGTCTCGTAGGACCTCATCCTGCGTTTTAACTATATTGTTGGTACCTATATGCACTACGACAACTGGCTGTTCACCCTCCCTTTTCAGAATGTGCTGCACCCGCTCCAAGACATCCTTGACCCTTGCACCAGGGAGGCAACATACCATCCTGGAGGTTCGGTTGTGGCCGCAGAAACGTCTATCTATTCCCCTTACAATTGAATCCCCTATCACTATAGCTCTCCCACTCTTTTTCCAGTCCTCTTGTACAGCAGAGCCACCCACGGTGCCATGAACTTGGCTGCTGCTGCCCTCCCCTGATGAGTCATCCCCCTCAACAGTACCCAATGCGGTGTATCTGTTTTGCAGGGGGATGACCGCAGGGGACCCCTGCACTACCTTCCTTGCACTGCTCTTCCTGTAGGTCACCCATTTACTATCTGGCTGTGTATCCTTTAACTGCGGTGAAACCAACTCGCTAAACGTGCTATTCACATCATTCTCAGCATCGTGCATGCTCCAGAGTGAATCCACCCACAGCTCCAGTGCCACAATGCGGTCCGTCAGGAGTTGGAGATGGACACACTTCCTGCACACATAGTCGTCAGGGACACCAGAGGCGTCCCTGACTTCCCACATAGTACAGGAGGAGCATAACACATGTCCGAGCTCTCCTGCTATGTCTTAACCCTTAGATTAACTTAAATTGGCAATAACAATGCTAAAGGTTACTTACTGATATAGAAAAGAAAAAGAAAAACTACTCACCAATCACCAGCCAATCACTTACCCCCTTGGCTGTGACGTCAGCTTTCGATTTCTTTCTACTTCTTTTTGCCTCCCTGCTGCAGCTGCACCGGTAGGCCTCTCCGACACGCTGGGCTTTTTGTAGGCCTCCGACGTCCCCGGACTCCCTGCTGCTCACACTCCCGCCTCTCCGACACGCTGGGCTTTTTGTAGGCCTCCGACGTCCCCGGACTCCCTGTTGCTCACACTCCCGCCTCTCCGACACGCTGGGCTTTTTGTAGGCCTCCGACATCCCCGGACTCCCTGCTGCTCACACTCCCGCCTCTCCGACACGCTGGGCCTTTTGTAGGCCTCCGACGTCCCCGGACTCCCTGCTGCTCGCACTCCCGCCTCGCCGACGTGCTGGGTCTATTTCTAGATGGGCAGGCTTGATGGGCCTGAGGGTCTTTTCTTCACCTTATTTTTGCATGTTTGTATACATCCATTATGCATGGACTTGCCCTGAAGTATAAACAGTACAAGTGCAGCAGTAAAAAACCCAGGCTAGATTACAGCATGATTTCCAAACACAAGCAGGTCCATGATGTGCAGAAATCTGCCCAGATATACCGCTATTAAAAATGTTGGCTTGCTCTTCAGTGGACCCAACTTCAATAAAAAATCTCCTCAAATAAACTTCTCTGATCTACGAAGTCTCTTATCAATTATTTCAGAGCTGTCTTTTTGTAGTTGAAATGAAAGAGAGCACAACTGTACCTTATTTTATTTAATCAATCCAAACTCACCTTTCAAAGGAAATATACTCACTCTCTGGAGGGCAGATATGTATGTCAATGCATGCCAATCCATGATGATGTTATTCACTAACCTTTTGGAAAAGCCACAATTTTCACCAGTAAGTTGCTATCACAATGCCTGAGGAATGGGGCCAGGGGTAAGAATACACAACTAATCTACTTAACCACCTTATATCTTACAAAAGCAAAATACTGCGGATGCTGGAATCTGAAATAAAAACAGAAAATGCTGGAAATCTCAGCGGGTCAGGCAGCATCTGTGGAGAGAAATAGAGTTAACATTTCAAGTCGCCCCTTCATCAGAACTGGCAAAAGTTCAAAATGTAACAGATTCTTAAGGAAGGGCACTGAAAGGGGAGGGGAGGAAAGAACAAAAGAGAAGGTCTGGGATAGGGTGGAAAGCAGGAGAGATTTGAGAGACAAAAGGGACGATGGGCCAAATTGAGATGGTAATGGCATAAGTTGAGAAACAAAAGATGAGTCTAGATAGGGTGAGAATGACAGAATAAGTTATTTCCTTTCTTTCCCCTTTCAGTGCCCTTTGCACTTCCTTAAGAATCTGTTACAGTTCTGACAAAGGGTCATCGACCTGAAACGTTAACTCTGTTTCCTCCACAGAGGCTGCCTGACCTGCTGAGACTGCCTGTTTTTATTTCACCTTATCTCTTAGATGGCCACAACTTGACATCCATTAAAACTATTATTGGTGATAATTATTCTACACTTACCAACCCATTTAGAGCCTCAAGCTCCTTCAAGTAAATAAAACTAGTACAATGGACTGGGACAGTGAAGTATTTTCCATGTTACACATTCAGTACTTCATAGACTTTATCAAAAGCATTCTTTACCTGGATCTTTTGTGCTGCCTGGTGCCAAATTGTTCTTGCAATCAGTGATGTCCTTATGCGAAGCCAGGAACAGCACAACCTCTCCCTTTTCATTCTTAATTGGAACAATATCTAGCAGACACCAAAAGGATGCACCTGAAAAATCAAGAAATAGAGGTTGGTATTATTAATAGAAAAGTTAGACCTGGAAGCCTAAATTACTGTAATACTGGCTGTAACGCATTAAATAACACTAATCAGAAAATCTATGCCAAAAGACCCCAATTCCTCTTACATCTATAGCGAATAATGGACATTAGGAGGTTAAGATTTCCAATACTGCCAAGTGTAGCAAAATCATGAACACATTAATAAAGAGCAGGTTTGTTATTTTCCCTTAATGTGTACACAATGACCTATGTCCAAGATCTGTTTTTGTTTAAAACAGTTGATATATATTATGCACATCATGCTACTCATACACATGCTCATAGCTTACACTCTCTCTGCACTCTCCTCTGAGTGGAGGTATGTTTAAATGGTGGGCCTGAAATTACGATGGTTTTGACAGCATTACTGACCTCTCCGCTAAGGGAAATAGATCTTTTCTACCCACTCTATCTAGGCCCCTCATAATTTTATATACCTCAATTAAATCTCCCCTCAGCTTCCTCTGATCCAAAGAAAAAAACCCAGCTTATACACTCTTTCCTCACAGCTAAACTCCTCCAGTCCTGGCAACATCCTCGTAAATCTCTTCTGTGCCCTCTCTAGTGCAATCACATATTTTCCATAATATGCTGACGAGAACTGCATGCAGTATCCTAACTGTGGCCTAACTCGTGTTTTATACAGTTCAAGCATAATCTCCCTGCTCTTATATTTTAAGCCTAGGCTAATAAAGGAAAGTATCCCATATACCTTCTTAAACACCTTATCTACTTGTCCTGCTACTTTCAGGGATTTGCAGACATGCACTCCAAATTCCCTCTTTTCCTCTACATATCTCAGTATCCTACCATTTATTGTGTTTCCCTTGTCTTGTTAGCCTTCCCCAAATTAATTACCTCAAACTACACTGGATTGAATTCAATTTGCCACTTTTCTGCCCACCTGACAAGTCCATTGATCTCTTCCTGCAGTCTGCAGCATTTTTCCTCACAATCAACCACATTGCCAAAATTTTGTATCATTTGTAAACTTCTTAATCATGCTCCCTTCATTGCAGTCTAAATCATTGATATACACCACAAAAAGTAAGGGACCTAGTACTGAACCCTGCCAATCTCCACTGGAAAAAGCTTTCTAGTCACAAAAACACCCATTGACCATTATCCTTTGCTTCCTGCCACTGGGCCAATTTTGGCTCCAACTTGTCACTTTCCCTTGGATCTCATGGGCTTTTACTTTTCTGACCCATCTGTCTTGTGGGATCTTGTCAAAAGTCTTGCTAAAATCCATGTAGACTGCATCAAATGTGTTACCCTCATTGAAATTCCTTGTTACCTCCTCAAAAATTCAATAGTGACTTAGTCAGATATGACCTTCCCTTAACAAATCCATGCTGACTGTCCTTGATTAATCCATGCCTTTCTAAATGATGATTAATACTGTCCCTCAGAGTTTTGCCAATAATTTGTTCACCACTGACGTTAGGCTGACTGTACTGTAATTACTCGGTCTATTCATTTCTCCCTTTTTAAACAATGGTGCAATGTTAGCAGTCCTCCGACACCACACCTGGTCAAATCCTCTGCTATTTCCTCCCTTGGTTCTCTTACCAGCCTGGGGTAAATTTCATCTGGGCTTGACGATTTATTTACTTTCAAAGATACTAAACCCCTTAATATTTCCTCTCTCACCCAACATTTCACACTTCTCCTCCTTAACTATAACGCCTACCATGTCCCTCTCTTTTATGAAGACAGATGCAAAGTATTCATTAAGAACCATACCCACATCTTTCACCTCCACACACAGGTTACCTTTTTGGTCTCTAATAGGCCCTACTCTTTCTTTAGTTATCCTTTGCTCTTTATGTAGTTATTAAACATCTTTGGGTTTTCCTTCATTTTACTTGCGATGTTAATTCAATTCCCTCATGCTGCCAGACACAATGAGGGTAATTTTAACCTAACTTGTTGGCTGGGGGAACCCACTGTGATGGGCAGAACACTGGTTTTACACTCCATCCAATATTATTCACCATTGACTTTTGGCTAAGGCAGCCTATAGCTACAGCATTAAGGTGCTGAACGTTCAACAAATGAGGTTAAATGAGACATCTCACCATCACTGAGGCTTCCTCAGGAGGAAATTTGATTGGCTGATTTGAGCCATTTTGAGGAGGAGAGAAAGTCTTCCAAACTATTGATTTATGCCATGAATATGCCAGTTCTGACAAAAGGTCAACGATCTGAAGCGTTAACTGTGTTTCTCCCTCCACAAATGCTGCCTGACCTGCTGAGTATTCCCAGCATTTTCTGTTTTTATTTCAGATTTCCAGCATCTGCAGTATTTTGCTTTTGTATTAAATCATGCCACTTAATGCTTCAACCAGAGTGCGTTGGCTTCATATATGACTGGCGTTTCTTACTTTGAGGACTAATGAGGGCAGCTTGAGCACAGTGTGGGAAGGGGAAGAGCTTTTGCTTAACTCCTTTTGTTCCTTCACTGACCTCCCCAAAAATGCACCTCTCCTGTAGGTTCTGATGCAGTTTTCAATGGCATGGACGGCTCTCCAGTACCTCACACTTGCTTCAAATGCAATCTCTGGCAATGAGTATTTGATAGCAGGCTATTTGCCCATGGGAGGCAAGATTGATCTTGCACTCAACACATTTGGAATCAGCAGTTGTTCTCTGCTCCAACTTGTTCTGCAGTATCTTTACACAGACTATCCTATCTTGTCTGCATTTATGCATACGTATTTACTGAATTTATTTCAATTCTACAGGAGCACACCAAGCACCAACTAATTCACACACACAGCAAACATTCATCCTGATCCTACAATCTGATTAACATACTGGCTTGTGCACGAGAACATAAATGACTTTAAAAAAATTAATATTTCAGTGATTGATGTAGCAGACGACAGGTCAAAAGTTCCCAACATACCAGCTGTCACACAACAGACATATGCCTCATGCGATGAGAAATGATGGATACGACAGTTCACACAAGGTCACCAAAGCAGATAAACAGCAGGAGACAGTTTTTTTTTATCATTTACACGAGTCAGCTTTCCTTCAGTTTCAAGATAAAGACTGCGCACAAACCATTAAAGATCATGATTTTAGAATAAATGTCATGCTTAGCTAAGTCTTCAGAACTAAAGAATTAGGTGATACCTCTTAGAATACCATTAAATAAAATGATGGGCCTGTACGGCAGGTTGGCCAGTATCTAGTCGAAAAAGATAGGTCAATATTTTCTGTGGAACCCATCATCTGAAATATTCCTTCTGATGAAGGGCCAGATTTAAAATGATTTACCTTTTTCTTTCAGATGCTAAAGGACCTCACAAACTTATCGAAACTTACAGTACAGAAAGAGGCCATTCGGCCCATCGTGTCTGTGCCTCTTTGGTAGAGCTATCCAATTAGTCCCACTCCCCTCCTCTTTCCTCATAGACCTGCAACATTTTCCTTTTCAAGTATTTATCCAAATTGCATTTGAAAGTTACTACTGAATCTGCTTCCACCACACTTTCAGACAGTGCATTCCAGATCAAAACATCTCACTGTCTGCCCCAGGCACTAGACACAGAGGGAAAACTAAGATTTGGGCCATTACAAGCACATTTTTACTGGGTAAAATGGTAAAACTTTAAGAGGAATAGAAGAGCAAAGAGATAGGGGTTGGGGCGGTGGGGGGGGGGAGGAGGGCGGTGAGGTCAGATACACAAGTCTGTAAAAGTGAGAAGATAAGTTGATAAAGCTTTTGCGAATATGGGCGTAGAGTATAAAAACACTGGGAGGATAAACACACAAATGTCAGTGTTCTCAATCAGGCCAAAATCCCTAGCATCGAAGCACTGACCACACTTGACCAGCTCCGTTGGGCGGGTCACATCATTTGCTTGCCTGAAACGAGATTCCCAAAGCATGCGCTCCACTCGGAACTCCTACACGGCAAGCGAGCCCCAGGTGGGCAGAGGAAATGTTTCAAGGACATCCTCAAAGCCTCCTTGATTGAGTGCAACATCCCCACCTGCACCTGGGAATCCCTGGCCCAGGACTGCCGTAATTGGAGGAAGGGCATCCGGGGGAGTGCTGAGCACCTCGAATCTTATCGCCAAGAGCATGCATAAACCAAGCGCAGACAGCGGAAGGAGCATGCGGCAAACCAGACTCTCCACCCACCCTTTCCTTCAACCACTTTCTGCCCCAACTGTGACAGAGACTGTAATTCCTGCATTGGACTGTACAGTCACCTGAGAACACACTTTTACAGTGGAAGCAAGTCTTCCTCGATTTCGAGGGACTGCCTATGATGATAGATGTGAATACATAAACAAAGAGGTACTGCTAAATCTATACAAATCATTGGTTGCGTGGTAAAATATTAAGTCCAGTTTTGAGGTCTTTACTTCAGGCAGGAGGTCAATGCCATGGCAAAGGCGCAGAAGAGATTCACGGAGATAGAAGACTATCGTTAATAGGAAGGATCTGAGAAAATTGGATTCTTTTCAGCAAAACAGAAAAGGTCAAGAAGAAATCTGATAGTGATGTTCAAAATTATGAAATATACTGATAAGGGAAACAGGGAAAATTATTTTCACTGATGAGTGAGTCAGTAACTAGATAAACTAAGTTGAAGAAATCACCAAATTAACAAGAGGTTTTTGGAAATTTATTTTGTGCAAAGTGTTGTTAGAACATGGAATATCTGACCAGAATCAGTGGTGAAAACAAAATCCAGAATAGTTTTTAAAAGGTATATTTGAAGAAGAAAATTTCTTTTAAAAGGTATGGGGAATAGGGAGGAGAATGGAACCAAATGAATAGTTCTGTGAAACATAGAAACATAGAAACATAGAAAATAGGAGTAGCAGTAGGCCATTCAGCCCTTTGAGTCTGCACTGCCATTCAATATGATCATGGTTGATCCTCTATCTCAACACCATATTCCCGCTTTTTCCCCATACCACTTGATGCCTTTTGTTTCTAGAAATCTATCTATCTCCCTCTTAAATATATTCAGTGACTTGGCCTCCACAGCCTTCTGTGGTAGTGAGTTCCACACGTTCACCACCCTCTGAGTGAAAACATTTCTCCTCATCTTGGTCCTAAATTTCCTATCCTCTATCCTGAGACTGTCACACCTTGTTCTAGACTTCCCAGCCAGGGGAAACATCTTCCCCACATCCAGTCCATCAAATCCAGTCAGAATTTTATACGTTTCAATGAGATCCCCTCTCATTCTTCTAAACTCTAGTGAATACAGGCCTAGTCGACCCAATCTCTCCTCATACGACAGTCCTGCCATCCCAGGAATCAGTCTGGTGAACTTTCGCTGCACTCCCTCTATGACAAGTATATCCTTTCTTAGGTAAGGAGACCAAAACTGCACACAATACTCCAGGTGCGGTCTCACTAAGGCCCTGTATAACTGTAGTAAGACATCCCTGCTCCTGTACTCAAATGCTCTTGCAATGAAGGCCAACATACCATTTGCCTTCCTAACTGCTTGCTGCACCTGCATGTTTGCTTTCAATGACTGGTGTACAAGGACACCCAGGTCTCTCTGTACACCGACATTTCCCAAGCCATCACCATTTAAATAATAGTTTGTCCTTATGTTTTTCCTACCAAAATGGATAACTTCACGTTTATCCACGTTATACTGCATCTGCCATGTATTTGCCCACTCACTCAACTTACCTAAATCGCCTTGCAGCATCTTTGCATCCTCCTCACAACTCACAATCCCACCTAGTTTTGTGTCATCAGCAAGTTTGGAAATATTACATCTGGTTCCCTCATCCAAATAATTTATATGTATTGTGAATAGCTGGAGCCCAAGCGCTGATCCCTGTGATACCCCACTAGTCACTGCCTGCCACCCCGAAAAAGACGCGTTTATTCCTACTCTCTGTTTCCTGTCAGTTAACCAATTTTCAATCCATGCCCGTATATTACCCCTAATCCTATGTGCTTTAATTTTGCACACTAACGGGGGCTTTATCAAAGCCAGTACAGACGGGATAGGACAAATGGCTTTCTTCTGTGCTATAATATTCGATGATTCTAATACTTGTGCTGCATGGCAAAGTTGCACTCAGGGATCAGTTAAAACTATGGCCTAGATTTGAACTGACACTGCGTTCCTAGTGGGAAACTGCGCTGATGAGTTAATTTACTAC
Source organism: Pristiophorus japonicus (assembly GCF_044704955.1). Lineage (NCBI taxonomy): Eukaryota > Metazoa > Chordata > Chondrichthyes > Pristiophoridae > Pristiophorus > Pristiophorus japonicus. The sequence continues at coordinate 158,123,232 of NC_091979.1, read as the reverse complement.
CTGTCTGTAACAGAATGATACCCAGCTAATTATAATGCCGGACCTCACTTTGAGGCTGCCGGCCGACTTCCAACCAGTCCGGGTGAGAAGTTTCAGAGAAGCAGCGGAAAATCGTGTGGCCCGGAGACCACCTGCCGACACCAAGTAGGTGGCAGGATCGGTTTTGGGGGCTCATGTTCAGGAAGGGGGTCATCCGTGTTCAGTCTCTTAATTGTTGAATCAACCAACCTACATGTCTTTCTGAACAATAATGTGCTAAAGGTATTGGTTTCTCTTAAATAATGTTCTTCCTCAAGACATGGTGTAAACAGAAAACTTGACAGTTCATGAAAACAAATTGATAAATATTTATAATTTAAGTAATTGAGGTTTAAAATTGTAAAATCACTTTAATAACAGGGATTTAATAGTTCCAAGGAATGATTCCAGTTTTAATTTCTCTCACTGGCAGTTTATGACACAGCATCTTTACCCTCTGTGGGACAAAAACAAAAGCAAATTTGGTGGATAATCAAAGTCCTAAAACCACTGTATGGTGCCAATGTTTAGGAATGTGAACAGTTGAATCCCTCCTTCCTACCCGATCTTCTATATAAGTAGAACAAGTTTTGTTTAATATATTTTTCACTTGAATTTCTAACTGGTTTTCAATACAGATTATTCCAGTACAAATTATTAATACATGTTTTGTCCTTCCAAAATGTATTACCACATATTCATCATCATTAAATTTCATCTGCCACCTATCCCCCCCATTCTGTTAGCCTGTCCATTGACTCTTGAATATCAAGGTCACAACTGACATCGTCTGTGACTATGACAAGGATAAACTGTCCCTCCTTGTCCTTCTCCATCTGTCTGAACCTTTGACACAGTTGACCGCGCCATCCTCTTCCAACACCTCTCCACCATCATCCAGCTCGGTGTGACTACACTTGCCTGGTTTCATTCTTATCTATCTAATTGTATCCAAAGAATCACCTACAATGGCTTCTCTTCCCACTCCCGCATCGTTACCTCTGATGTCCTCCAAGGATCTATCCTTGGCCCCCTAATATTTCTCATCTACGTGCTGCAACTTGGCGATATCATCCAAAAACACAGCATCAGATAACATCCAGCACTACCTCACTACCATTTCTCTGGACCCCTCCACTGTCTTTAAATTGTCAGAATGCTTGTCCAAAATCCAGTACTGGATGAGCAGAAATTTCCTCCAACTAAATATTGGGAAAGTGGAAGCCATTGTCTTTGGTTCCTGCCACAAACACAATTTCCCCAGCCATTGACTCCATCCCTCATCATAGCATCTGTCTGAGGCTGAATTAGACTGTTCGCAATCTGGGAGTCAGAATTGACCCTGAAATCTGCGGCAACACTAACACCACCTATTTCCATTTCCGGAACATCGCCTGACTCCACCCCTGCCTCAGCTCATCTGCTGCTGAAACCCTCATCCGTGCCTTTGTTACCTCTAGACTTGACTATTCCAACGCACTCCTGGCTGGCCTTCCACATTCTATCCTACGTAAACTTAAGGTCATCCAAAACTTGGCTGCTCATGTCTTAACTTGCACCAAGTTCGGTTACCTATTACTCATGTGCTCGCTGACCTACATTGGCTTCCAGATAAGCAACGCATCAATTTCAAAATTCTCATCCTTGTTTTCAAATGCCTCCATGGCCTCGCCCCTCCCTATCTCTGTAATCTCCTCCAGCCCCACAACCTTCCGAGATATCTGCACTCCTCTAATGTTGACCTCTTGAGAATCTCTTATTTTAATCGTTCCATAATTGGCGGCCGTGCCTTCAGCTGCCTAGACTCTAAGCTCTGGAATTCCTTCCCTAAACCTCTCCACCTCTCTTTCCTCCTTTAAGAAGTTCCTTAAAACCTACCTCTGTTACCAAGCTTTTGGTCATCTGCCTTAATATCTCCTGATGTGGCCCGGTGTCAAATTTTGTTTTAGAACACTTCTGTGAAGTGCCTTGGGATGTTTTACTGATGTGTTAAAGGCACTATATAAATACACGCTGTTGTTGTTGAATACAATACTCCTCGTCAAACCTTCTGCTTTTGTGTCATCTGCAAATTTTGAGACTATGGGGCCAAAATTCAGTATCGCTGGAAAGCTGGTGCTCCCCCGACTTTTTGGGGCCATTAGCGTTGACATTTTTTCGGGGCTGGGCTGCCCCATATTCAGCTCCAAAAGTGAAAAAATTGGGTTTGAGCACTAAGGAACCCTTCCAAAGTAGATTTTTTTAGCGGTGTGGTTGTGTTAATTTGAGCGTTATCACCACTGAGAAATTCAGCATGCAGGTAAGGGTTTCTAATGAGCCAGCTGCTCCCTGGCCTTTTTAACTGCCAGGGTTTGCAGCAAGGCCCTGAGGGGAAAAGGAGGTTGGAAGCAGTTTGGAAGGATGGCTGGTGTAAGAGGTGCAAGGAGAGCCAACAGGTTCAATGAACTGGAGCTGGAGACACTGCTGGACGATGTGGAGGAGAGAAGAAGAATACTGTTTCCTGACGTGGGGAGACTTGGCAGACAGGCAGTACATAATGCATGGAGGGCGATTGCAGGGGAGGTGTCAGGCACCTCCATATAAGTGAGGACACCCATGCAGTGCAGGAAGAGGTTCACTGACATCATCCAACTTATAAAAGTGAGTACCTCTTCCACCAACTGCTGACCTTGCATCTGCGAGCCTCTCCTTCAACATGCTCTTATTTCCCTTACTCACTGTTTAGTCACTCAAGCTGCATCTGATTGTTCACACCTCTGTACATATGTCGCAATGGAGGCTCGCTTTCATCTCACACTTACAGCTGCATGTCACATACAAACACTTGTGCACTCATTTCTCATGCGTCATCACAGTGGTACTCACCAACCATGCTTTCTTTTGCGGGCCAAACTGGCTCACAATAGAGCTGAGCAAATGATGACCGGGGGTGGAGAAGCAGAGACACAGTTGCTCAGACCTTTAGAGCAAAGGGCTCAAGCATTGGTCGGTGGCCATGCTGCGTTCCCTGTCCCGACGGCAGTGCAGACGCCGATGTGGGTAAGTGAAGGCCCTCCTTAAATGACTCTCTCCTTCAATGCACCAGCGCCTACTGTTCCTTACATTTATGGAAGTCTGCTAGTTGCATCCTCCATGGCTTCATCCTCCACTTCCCTCTCACGGCAGCCCTTCTCCCATTTATGCTTGCAGATGTCAGGTCTCCCGTGGGCAGCGGAACTGGCAGCAGCAATGAGGGCAGCATTGGTAAGTTAGGCCGTCATTGAATGAGCTCACTACTTGAATGCGCCAGTGCCAACTCTGATTTTCTGTCCAAAAGGGTGCTAGTTGCAGGCTCTGTGCATCAATCCCCCACCTCCCCCTCACGGCAGTCCTTCTCCAATTTATGCTTGCAGATGAAACACCACCAAGACAGACACCTGTGAGACTACATGCAGACCTAAAGTGTAGGCTGCCTGATATCTCCACCAGAAGCGATGAGGACACTGATGTCTCCAGTGATGAAGGCACGATATTCAGCAGTCCCCGGCTCATGCCAAGAAATAATGAGGACGAGGAGGACGAGGAAGAAACGGATAGCACAAGCGCGTCACTGCTTCCACCCACACGCACCAGCTCAGATACCAGTGGGAGTCTGATATAGTTGACGTGGTAGGTGGGGCGGCACTGGATATTGCACCAGGGCCTAATGGGATGCAGCATGGTGACGGGGCTAGGCAACCTCAGGTGGCACCTCTACAGGGGGGGGCTGGGGGGGGGGGGGTGAGTCCGCTCTGGAGTTCTGCTGAGGACTCAGACGAGCCCATCGATGTAACAGTTTATGAGAGAAGGCTGGAGCCATGCATTTGCAGATGTTGGGGGCACTGACAAGGGTGCCAGAGAGGCTGTCGGAAGTGGTGAGCAGTGTGGAGGAGTCCACCTCCCGCATAGTCGACAGCTCTGCACATACCATTGAGCCCATCATTGCCAGTGTGCAGGCGATGGTGGACTCCCAAAGTGACTGTGCGGATCCAGCCTGCAGGTGATGTGGCAGCTGCCAGGTTGGCACAACGCAAAGGAATGAGCGCATCGGTGCTGGATTGTAGAGGATGGCCGCAGCACTGGATGCGCAGAACGCTCTTATGCACTGTGGGCAACGGACCACGGAGCGTCTTAGTGCTGCCATGGAGCATCAAACTGCTGCCATGTCTGCTGGATGAGAGACTCTGGCTGCTCTCATGCAGTCTCAGCTCGATGTCACTCAACACCTGACCTTTCTCAGTTTGGTGGTGGTTGTCATGTGCCACTCCCAGGGAGTGACGCAGGCTCCTCGGACCAGGATCGTGATGATGAGCTCTCTCAAGATCACAGCATTCCTGGCCCCAGACCTCACACTCCGCCAGTGTCTCCATGTATGGTTCCACTGAGCCAAGCCAGACTGCACCCTCCCAGGAGGGTGCTGGCCAGTCTGCACCCGGCCCTTCGAGGCCCAGAGGTGTTCCAGGGCATCCTAGAAGGACTGCTGTCGGTCCAAAATAACAACCACAGCAGCCTTCCCGGACCAATGATGCAGCTACAGGGATGACACTTAGGCGTAGTTAGGGTAGTCAAGTGTAAGAGGTGTTATAGTGAGATGCACAGGGGTAAAAAATGATTAGAGTATTATTATATTAATGTTTATGTTTTGTTTTTGCACTGATTTGGATAATTTGATAAATCTTTATTTTTGCCACATATATCTGGCCAGGTGTTTCACTTGGGAGTGGGCAATTCTGTGTGAAGGCACTCATTGCAATGGCCATTGAAAATGGAAGCAGAAGGGTCATGTGTGGATGGGATTATCTGAAGTGAGCAGCTTTGGGAGACGCAGCTGTACCTCCCTTTCAGGGTAGCGATGGGTCGATGACTCCTGGCTCTAGGGTGATGGGGATCCTCTTCCTCCTCCGCCTCCTCCTCCTCATCAGGTGGTACTGCTGGCTCGACCTCCAGTGGCTGACCCCTCATGTTGGCCAGGTTGTGCAGCATGCAGATTACCACGATGAATATGGAGAACCGTTGAGGAGAATACTTCAAGGCGCCACCAGAGCGGTCCAGGCAACGGAACCTCTGCTTAAGGATACCAATGCAGTGCTCGATGATGCACCTGGTGGCAGAATGAGCAGCATTGTAGGCATGCTTTGGTGCTGTCTTGGGATTCCGCAATGGAGTGAGCAGCCAAGTGGACAGGGGATATCCCTTGTCCCCAAGCAGCAAACCGCAATCCTGATCTGGGCCAGTGAAGAGAGCGGGCACACTGGTGTGGCGCATGATGAAGGAATTATGGCTGCTTCCTGGGTACCTTGAATCAACTGCCAGGATCCGGCGCTGATGGTCACACGAGTTGCACATTCAGTGAGTGGAAGCCTTTGCGGTTCACAAAGATCTCGGGGTGATGATGCGGTGCCCTCAGCCCAACGTGTGTGAAGTCAATGGCACCCTGCACCCACGGGAAGCCTGCAATTTGGGCAAATCCGGCCTGCCGCTCCACCTGTTTCTCCCTTGTCATCGGGAAAGAGATGTACTCAACCCTTCTTCTGTACAGTGCATCTGTGACCTGCCGGATGCACCGATGTGCCGAGAATTGGGAGACGTTGCCAATGTCTGCAGTGGCAGACTGGAAAGACCCCATGGCATAAAAATTCAAGGCGATGCTGACCTTGGTCTCCACAGTGAGGGCAGTCCTGAGTCTTGTTTGAAGCTGCAGATCTTCTCACAGGACAGTACACAGCTCCCTGAGTACTTCTTTCCGAAATGTTAGCCTTTGCAGGCATTGCACATCACTGAACTGGCGGAAGGAGAACTGAGGTCTGTAAACGCTTTGAAGTTTAGGCCCTCCTTCCCCACCTCTGCATTGGCCACCTACCTTGGCAGTTGGCTGCTGGCCATCTCCCTGGTCCTCCTCATTCCCGGGCTCCTCTGAAGGCTCTTGCTGCAAAGGCTCCTCTCCCAGTATTTGGAGGGCAGGGGGGGGAAGGTCAGCATCCCTCACCCTCCTCCTGATGCCATCTCCCTTCTTTCCACCCTCTCTAGCTGCAGGCCTGCGCACATCTGCACGCCTTTCTCTGTTGTGCAGTCATGACTGCTGCCTCCCTTGCCCGCTGCCTCTCTGGATGGTGCTGACGGTGACGCCTTCTCCTGCGTGCCGGCCTGCGTCTGACCAGGTGTACCCCTGTCAACACTCCTCCCATCCTCAGCGTTAACCCTGCCAAGCAGGTCTCTGGAGTCCAGAACGAGGCCGACAGGCCTCCACTAAAGAGTCAGACCTGAAAGTCTCCAAAAGTCTCTCAAAACCTCTGAGCAGCACTCAGCAGGTACAATGGAGGCAAAAAAATAATAACCTATATTACCGAAAAAACGGACCCGATCACGGCAATACTCCAGCAATGTCGCATTTGTGGGCTGACTGAAAAACCTCGTGGGGGCACTGCCCAAAAAAATCCTCCCTTTTTGTCACTGAATATCGTTGGCGTGGCTGCTGAGGTTACCATGGCACAAATGTCTTTACTGCGGCTTCACCCGGCGGATTCCGACAGAAATGCGTACCGCTGGAATCCCCCCTGAGCTTAATATGGCTCGGGGAGGAAAATACATCCGATCGGCTGTCCAAACCCCATGGTAACGGTCCCTTCAGGGACACTGAATTTTGGCCCCTATGCTTCCTATGCCCAAGTTTAAATCATAGAACAGAAGTACACCCACCTCTCGCCCTTGCAGTACATCACTTCCAACCCTCTCCAATCTGAGCAATACTCAACCCTTAGCTTCCTGCCTGGCAACCAATCTTCAATCCATGTTGCAACATTTCCTCTTATACCATGCACCTGAATTTTTTAACATGCCTTTTAAGAGACTCCCTATTCCTCTTATCTATCAAACCATCATTTCATCAAAAATTTGTCAAATGTGACTTGCCTAAAACAATTCCAAGTTGGCTGACTTTGATTAACATGTGCGTTTTTAAATATTTACTAATTTTATCTCAAATTACAGAATCTAAAATTGAGTCTATTGTTAGCTGATTATTTCTTCTTTACTTTCTTGAACAGATGTATTGCATTGTTTTCATTCCATGGTACAATTTGCATCCACTTCTAGTATACCTAAATTCTCACTTCCATCATTTATGAAAACAAAATATTTATTTAATATTCCTGACAGACCTCCATACTCCACAATTAGATCCCCGCCCCCTCATCCTTGAGCATTCCATTCCTCTATATTCTTTTATTTTATATGCTGAAAAATTGGTTTCTATTTGCCTTCACTATTTTCTTTTTTATTATGTGCTGACCTTTTTTTAATCATATTCCCTTTATCCTCCTAATTTCCTTTTTCATCTCCCAGTGCTGATCCATCAACTTGTTTGCAAACTTTTCTGTGAAATTAGTTTGGAACAGATCACTTCTTATCTCACTAAACTTTGCCTTTTGCTGGTCCAACACCCTTATTTTTGACTCTACATTATCCTTTTCTATTCTTACATTGAACATACTTAGGTTCTTGTCACTATTTCTCAATTGTTCTCTTGCTTTCACATCAGCTATTTGCCTCACTTCATTTCCCAGAACTAAGTCAATAAATGTATTTTTTTTCTGGCATATGTCTTGAGATTTTAGGCATGAAACTCCTCGGTAAGGCTGGGGCAGGATCTCAGTTACAGTATCAATTTGAGATGTGTAAATCTGCCAAGATGTATTTTGTTCAGTTTTGGTTCTGGTCCCACATCTAAAATCCAGGCATTGAAAATCTTCATTTGTTGAGTAGTGGTAAGCGGCCATTTAAATTAATTATAATTACGGGCGGGTTTGGAATGATTTAAAGCTGATAGCAGCACACAGTGCCCTAAAACACATAAAGCAGTAAAACAACAGGCTTTAAAGCAATTGGTGCTATACTAGAATGACTGTGGGCAAGGATCACAATAATTGTTTTGAAATAAAAACAGAAAATGCTTGGATATGCACAAGTCAGTCAGCATTTGAAAGCGAAAGATTGGTTAATATTCTAGTTAGCAGAACTGATTTGATAAAGACATGTCACCTGAAACAGAGTCGAAACATTCCTACTGGTGATACAGGTGCAGTGCCTAAAATCCGGAACGCTCAAGACCGAGGCCATTCCGGACTTAGTGTTTTTCCAGACTATCGAATTCGTTTCTGATGTCCGAAGTCCGGAAACGCCCGAGCCCAGGTTCGGGTATTTCCGGATTTTGGAACGCCAGAAGCACGTCCCCAGGCTGGAAATGCCTAGGCCCAGGTTCCGATATTTCCAGTCTTTCTACGTCATTTTGTAGTTCTTCTCTTCGCAGGCCTTGTAGTCCTCACTACTTCACAATGCATGGTAAGTCTCCCTTTTGTTTTTGTACCTGTATGTTTTGGAAAGTAGTCTGATGCCCTGTATACCTGTACTTGAAAAATTCTTAAAAGTTCTTAGGAACATTCCCTGTGTTAAAAGAGGTTTCTACCCTGTAGTGTATTTTCACCATGTGAGCTTCCCGGCACAGCGCAGCCTTGTAGTCAACGTTTTTTCCCAACGCAGTATCTGTACTTAATGTGTATCTTTTGCTACCATCTTCAAATTTGAAAAGAAATGTACAGTACTAAAAGCATGAAATACAACAAAAGTTTTTATTTGTAAAACAGTAAAGTTATGAAATATAAAACAGTAAATGAAGGCTTTTATTTGGTAAACAGAGTAAAAATAAACAGATACAGTTACAATTGGCTGGAGGTTGTGCTTGAAGTAGAGGGCTCAGCTATGATGTCTGGGGCTGATAGGCCAGCAATAGGATTATCAAATGTGGAAATTGCTGGTGTTGCACGCTGTAGGTCTTGGGCCTTCTGATGCAACATCTTTTGAAAGATATTTAATATTGCTGTTTGTTTAAATAATTTGGGCTTTTCTTTCACTAATTTTTCCCGAATTCTGTAGACCTGCAGTATTTCTTCTTCACTTATGAAGCTTCATGCTCTAAGGCGTTAATTAATTCTTGACAAAGATTAATTGTTTTGTCAATGAGCACTTGTTTGACTTGATCACAGGCATCAACATCATCCTCACTGCTTTCATCCTTTTCTACTGGATGCAAAACCCTCTGCATGATTTCTTCATCTGTCACTGCATGCACAATGGGAGCATCGTTGTCTATGTCCATGACTTCCGCGACATCGTCCTCATTCAATTCCTGCGTAGCTTCGCAAGTCAGCCCACTTGCATAATCTAAAAGTTGAGCAATTATTGCTTTCTCCCTGGATACACGAAAGCCTTGAAAGTCCTGAGGAGCATCATCAGCATCATCTTCAGCAAACATAGTTGATGGCCAGATGTTATGCCAAGCATTGACCAAGTGTCTGCAGTTACCAAGTTCTATGCACCCGCAGCTGCCCATATGGCGTCCTTGATAGAGAAAGCTTTTGAGAATGCTTTTATTCCCATGCCTGTGTTCACAGCATTAAGCAAACACCTCATCAACTCGTTTTTGTAGAGACACTTCATCGATCTCAAAATTCCTTGGTCCATTGGCTATATCAGTGATGTAACATTTGGATATAAGTAGGTTCAATAGACATTATCTTTTACCAAAAGTTCAGCATTGGGATGTGCTGAGCAATTGTCTTGCAGCAAATATATTTTGCAGTTTTCCGCAATGCCAGCATCTGTGCAATGAGCACGTGCCTGAGGGACAAAATGCTTCTCAAACTAGTTCAGAAAGATTATCCTGGTTACCCATGCTTTCTTATTGGCATAATAATGCATTGGCAAAACTCTCAAACACTGGAAATATCTTTAGACACTGGCTTCTCCCAATGACCATTAGCTTACACTTGTGTCCCAGCCGCATTTGCAGCAGCAAGCACAGTCAACCTATCTTTAGCGTCTTTTACACCTGCTGGCTGCGTTTTTTCTGCTGCTGCTGTTGTCTTTCGCGGCACTTAGCACCGAAACAGTGCTGTCTCGTCAGTATTGTACATTTGCTCAGGTGAAGGGTTTTCATTAGTGTGATATATTCACAGATCACAGCACACACAGCTCCTAACATGGCAGGCAGCTCTCTCGGAAGCCTATGCAGTTGCAGTACACAATACGTCCACATCCACAGTGTGGAGCTACAAACATTCAAGCTTATAGACATTACACTTCTCCCTCCTTAATGAAGAAGTTATTATAACAAACATCATACATAACTTTCATGTTTATACATAACACAGGATATAGACTTATTTTTTTCCATATTTACAAATTTAACTTTACCACTTGTTTTGTTTCGAAGAGGATACCTTCGCTCTCGAACAGAACCTTCCAAACATGGTGTCGACTTCACATTCATTCGAGGCTCATCCTGAGGAACGTTTTCTCCACGGAATTTCCTTCATTTTCATTTGAACTCACTCTAACTTCAGGCTCTTTGTTTTCCTGACTCGGACTCAGACTTTCATTCTGATTCTCTCCTGGATTTGTTTCCAGTACATTGGATTTAGGATTTGCTACTGGTGTATCAAAACTATTTAATGAGTCAGAAATAATTGAATCATTCCCACCTGCAACTCTTTCCATGTCTGTAGGTAAAATATGACCAATATGAACAAACCTAACCTGTCCATTATCAAACATCTTTTCCAAATATGTGCGAGGACCAGATATCTTCACCACTCTTCCTGGTAACCACTTTAACCATTTATGGTGATGGTTCTTCACTCTCAACTTCTGGTTTAATTTCACACTTCTCTCTTTTACTCTACCTCTATCATGATTCTCTTTCTGTCTTAATTGTGTCTCTTCTACAGACTGTGCCAAATTTGGTTTTAACAACGAGAATCTGGTTCGTGGCTGTCATTTGAGAAATAACTCTGCTGGTGTTCTACCAATAGTTGTATGAGGAGTATTTCGATATGTAATCAAAAAATTAGCCAATTTGTGATCCAATGACAACTGTCGTTTCCTTGGATTTGGATCTAACATTTGTTTTATGATGGCACATTTTACAATTTGTACTCTGCTGCACCATTCGAAGCAGGATAGTATGGTGGAACCTTGGTATGTTTCATACCATTTTTGCTCGTGAATTGTGCAAATTCTTCTGAATGAAATTGTGGTCCATTATCCAAAATAATTTCTTCAGGGAGACCAATTGAAGAAAATAATTTTCATAAAATGTCCAATGTTTTACTTGTTGTTATTTTCCACATTGGGAACATCTCAACCCACTTTGAATGGCTAACAATCACAATGAACAATTGTTGTCCTTCTAACTCAACAAAATCAATATGTAGCCTTTGCCACACTCTGGGAGGCCATTTCCATGGCTGTAATGGTACTGGTGGTGGTTGCTTGCTTACCGATTGACATGTTGTACACTGACTCACGATGTACTCTATATCTTTATCAAGACCTGGCCACCATAAATAACTGCGTGCAAAATTCTTGGTCAAGCACATTCCCAGGTGCTGGTCATGGAGTCTCCTAATAATTTGGACCTGAATTTATTTGGTATAACCACTCTTGCACCCCAGATGATACAATCTTTACCGACTGATAATTCATTCCTACGAATGAAGAATGGATGTTTATCTTTGTCTGTTACCTGGTTTGGCCATCCATTTGCAATATACTCATACACCTTTGACATCACTGGGTCATGTTTGGTTGCTCTACCAATCTCTTCAGCTGTGACTGGCAGTTCATCAATGTATGAAAAATAAAACACTTCTTCCCTATCGGGTGTAACTTGTGATGGGGAAGGCAATCTAGACATTGCATCAGCATTACTGTAATCAGCTGATCGTCTGTATTCAATATCATATGTATATGCTGACAAAATCAAAGCCCATCTCTGCATTCGGGCTGCAGTTAATGTTGGAACTGGGGACTTTGGATGGAGCATTGCTGTTAAGGGCTTATGGTCCGTAATGATGGTAAACTTATGACCATACAAGTATTTGTGAAACTTCTTGACCCCAAAAATTAATGCCAAAGCTTCCCTTTCAATTTGCGCATAATTACTCTCACTTGCACTGAGAGTGCGTGAAGCAAAAGCAATTGGTCTCTCCTCCCCACTACGTGATACATGAGAGATCACTGCCCCAACTCCATATGGAGAGGCATCACATGCCAGCTTAATCTCCTTAGATATGTCATAGTGAACTAACATGGTGCTCTCTACCAATTTGCTTTTACACTCCTTGAATGCTGTATTGCATTCTTTTGACCACTTCCAATGGACCTGTTTTTTCAAAAGTTCATTCAGTGGATGTAATACTGTAGCCAAGTTTGGTAGGAACTTCCCACAATAGTTCAAAAGACCCAAGAATGAATGAAGTTCAGTGACATTCCTGGGAGTGAGTGCATTTCTAATTGCATACAATTTTTCCATGGTTGGATGTAAACCACCTTTGTCTACTCTGTACCCTAAATACTCCACTGAGTTTTTAAATAACTCACACTTACGAGCAGACACTCATACTCTGTGCTTCTCTAGTCGTTTGAAGACTTCATTCAATATGTTATTATGAATTTGCCGATTTGGTGTTGAAATTAGTATGTCATCCGAATAACATACCTTGCAAAATCTGGTTCATCACCCCTTGGAATATGGCAGGGGCAGAAGACACTCCAAACGGTAGCCTATTAAATTTACATAGGCCTAGATGAGTATTTATAGTCAAACATGACTTGGACTCCTAATCTAGTTCAAGCTGTAAGTAGGCATTCGTAAGATCCAGTTTTGAGAAGATCTGACCACCTGTCAGTGTTGTGAACAAATCTTCTATATTCGGCAATGTATTTGGGACATTACCCTCCAGAACCTGGTTTACGGTTACTTTATAATCACCACACTATCTTACCTTACCATCGGATTTAGAAACATAGAAACATAGAAAATAGGTGCAGGAGTAGGCCATTCGGCCCTTCTAGCCTGCACCGCCATTCAATGAGTTCATGGCTGAACATTTAACTTCAGTACCCCATTCCTGCTTTCTCGCCATACCCTTTGATCCCCCTAGTAGTAAGGACCTCATCTAACTCCTTTTTGAATATATTTAGTGAATTGGCCTCAACAACTTTCTGTGGTAGAGAATTCCACAGGTTCACCACTCTCTGGGTGAAGAAGTTCCTCCGCATCTCGGTCCTAAATGGCTTACCCCTTATCCTTAGACTGTGACCTCTGGTTCTGGACTTCCCCAACATTGGGAACATTCTTCCTGCATCTAACCTGTCTAACCCCGTCAGAATTTTATATGTTTCTATGAGGTCCCCTCTCATTCTTCTGAACTCCAGTGAATACAAGCCCAGTTGATCCAGTCTTTCTTGATAGGTCAGTCCCGCCATCCCGGGAATCAGTCTGGTGAACCTTCGCTGCACTCCCTCAATAGCAAGAATGTCCTTCCTCAGGTTAGGAGACCAAAACTGTACACAATACTCCAGGTGTGGCCTCACCAAGGCCCTGTACAACTGTAGCAACACCTCCCTGCCCCTGTACAACAACAATGGGTATAGCCCAATTACATCAATCTATCTTACAAATAATGTTCTCAGTCTCTAGTCTTTTGAGTTCTTGCTCAACTTTCTCCTTGAGTGCATATGGTACGGAACGTGGCTTGTAGTAAACCGATCTAGCGTCCTTCTGCACCCTGACACTCACCTTGAAGCCTTGGATCGGACTGCCCATTTCGCAGAACACCTTCGGATACTTCTTGATAACCTCATCCGTTGATGAAAATCTCACTTCCACAAAGAAACTCCAATCCAACTTCAGTGAGCTCAACCAATTTCTTCCTAGTAAGGCAGAGTTATCTCCTTTCACTACTATTAGAGGCAAGTTCTGAAATTGATCTTTATATTTCACCGGTACGGTGATACGACCTACCACAGGAATTTTCTCTCCCGAGTAGCCTCGCAGCTCTATCTTGGATTTCTCCAGTTGGAAATCACGCAATTTGTCGAGGTATAGTGACTCCGGTACTACACTCACGGATGCACCCGTGTCGATTTCCATTGGTATCTTGAATCCCGCAACATCTATGTGGATTTTGATGCTTTCCGAATCGCTGTCCGTTAACCTCGTGCTCCTGATGACATGTAACTCTAACATCTCCTCATCCTGTTGTTGTTCTTCCATGCTATGTAGTCTCTTGGGATTTCTACTCACAGCTTTGAACGCTGGACTCATAGCTTTGGAAGCTGGTTTACCCGTCAGTCGGCATGCCTTCGCAAGATGCCCAGTCTTCCTGCAGAAGAAATACTCTGCTCAAAGTTGTCCATACGCGAAGGCAATGTGTTGTCCCAGGCATCTATAGCACGACTTAGATGCTCTGTTAGAATTTCTAGTTTCTGAGACTTTGGGCCCCCACCGTCTTTTACCTTGAACCTGCAGATGATTTACCTCGGTTGACTGACGACCATAATTATTATTTATTTCTCGGAAATATTGTTCAGCCATGCCTATCGACCTTGCTGTCTGACAAGCAATCTCAAAAGTCAAGTCATCCGTCGTCAATAACTTCCTCCTGATCGCATCATTTTGCACCCCACAAACAAAATGATCCCGTAATGCTCGGTTTTGAAAGTTTCCAAAATTACAGTGCATCGATAGCTTTTTTAATGCTATGATGTAATCACTGATACTTTCATCAGGCTTTTGATTCCGAATCCCGAAACGATAGCTTTCAGCAATTTCTAATGGTTTGGGGTTATAGTGCTGCTCCAGCTTCGTTAAAATCTCTTTAAGCGTTGTGTCCTTTGGCTCGTCAGGCACAAGCAGATTTACAAGGGTTTCGTATAATGTCGGACCCGCCTCTGATAAGAAGATCGCTTTCTTACGTTCCAACACAGCCCAGTTCTGGACTGCATTGTCTGGAACTTCAATTATGTTATTTGCAGTGAAATACATTTCTAGCCGATCCACATACGCTATAAAATGTTCCCGGTCATGTCTATATTCCCCCAAATGTCCGATTGCACCTGCCATTTTAATCTCTAGCTGTTCACACGTGTGCTGTATTTTACCTCGGATTTTGTAGCTTTTTCCAAAGTCTTTTCCAAAGACATTTCCTTATGAACATCACTTTCCGCATAACACTTCATGAGCTGTTCTTTCTGTTTTCTGATACAGATAGTGGAGAGTCCAACACCATACTCCTCACTCAATCTTCTCACTGAAGCACCTCTATCTAATCTCTAGAGTAACTCCACTTTATTGGCAATTGAAAGTGAACTATGCTTCCTCTTTCCTTTATCTGAACCCATTGGGGTATCTGTTGGCCTTTTTGACATGTTTGCAATGACACAACATAAATTCACAATCTTTACCTGTGCAGATCTTTAAATCAGGAAAATCACCACAGCAATTGAGTCAGGTTGGGTGGGATCTCATCATGGAGTGTAGGTGGGTCAGCTGGGGTAGCCCTATAATGTTTAATGCCAATAATTTTTTTTTAAATGCTGAATTTAAAAGTGCATGTACAGGTACAGGTACAGGTAGTATTTTTTTATTACAGGTACAGGTGTGCAAATTTAAAATTGAAATCTGGTCGGGTTAGCTTGGGTGAGGTCAGGTCAGCTCTACTCGGAGTCATGGGGTGTTACGATCCGATCGCGCGGTTGCTGCTTTGGGGAGTTGCAGTGTGCTGTGCAGAGATGGATTCTGGCTGGGGATTTGCATGTGGGAGCTTGGTTCTGGCCAGGGACTTGTGTGCTGTGCAGAGTTTGATTCTGGCCGAAGGGACTTGTGTGCTTTGCAGAATTTGATTCTGGCCAAAGACCTACGCGGGAGCTTGGTTGGTTCTGGCTGGGGACGTGTGTGCTGTGCAGAGTTGGTGTGGACCCAGGAGCAGCGGTACGATGACTGTGAAGACCTGGCCTGGAACAGGTAGGATTGGCGTTTTTATTTTTGCAATTTTTGTCATTGGACGGTAGTTGGATTTCATTTTTTGACTTTTCCCTGGGCCCGGCTGGCGGCAGTAACCGTATGGCAGGGTGTCCGAATTCCGGAACATTTTAAGGATTCTGGACGACCCTGCCATGGATCATCCCAGTGTCCAGATTCCAGAACATTCCGGATTCCGGAACTTCGGATTTTAGGCGCTGTACCTGTACTGTTGTGTAATTCTATTCCACTGTCTGGTATTTCAACAGAAGTTTTAATCTCATTATTATAAATGACACTGTTAAAAGGATGGATTAATGTTAGGGTAATGTGCTCAGCATTTTGTATGCCAATCTTGCTAATAATAATTTCTAGGCTTAACTTTTATTTCTCATTCAGCTGATGTGCATTTCCAGCATTTTCTGCTTTTTCTTTGGATTTGTAGCATCCATGGGTTTTCTTTTTATTTCTGTGAGAAATAGTTCCGGCTGACTGAACCACTATAAGCTGATACTGTAGAAGATTCAATAGTAGAATTGGTTATGTGGATACAATGAGCTCAGTATGTTCCAGTCACTGACGGGAAGATTTGTTGAAGTAGATATTAAAGTGTTACCTGATTGATTTTTTTTTGATGGATAGTCATTATTAATTTTTGAAGTCAAGTGATTCTAATCTTCAGTATCAGGTACTGATTTCTTCTTGCAATGGAGTGTTTGTGTCATGTTTTACAGTACAAAGAAATTACATTTTTCAATTTAAAAAGCATGATATGTTTGAAACAGATATCAGCCTGTTGCTTCCAAAGAAAAGACTGGTGTAAACTGGACAGACAGAAGAGGAAATTATTTTCTACTGTTGTGTTTGGCACAATGTATTTATTTATTCGTTTAGCCAATAAGAATTCAAAGATCTGAAGTTTTCATGCTGAAAATGGCAGATTTTGGGATTGGTGCTATGATGTTCTGTGAGCCCACGGTTATTCATCAACATGTTATTTTTTTTTAGCTGGTGGGAGTGGGTTGCAGGGGGGGGGAGGAGAGATGATTGACAGGAAAGAAAATCCATCACTTTTATTTTTTAAATTTACAACTTTAACTATACTTCAAAAGTATTTTGTTGGCGTTGGGAGCGCTTTGGGACATCCTGAGGTCAAGTCTGTTTTTTTGTTATTTGTGCTTTTTTCCCCACAATTATTTTACTTTGTTTTTAAATGAAGAAACCAGGTGAAGGACCAAGAGTCACTGCAAGATAGTGACAAGTTGGAAGAAAGCAGCGAAGACAAGAGCCTCTATTCAGATACCGATGGGTTGAGAGCTGCCCAAAGTTAGTGCTGAGAAGGATATATGTTAGCTGAAGGAGGAATGTTGGCCGGGGTACCTGGAGAACTTTCCACTCTTCTTTGCTTGGTGCAACAGGGTCTTTTACATGCAATTACAAAACAAAGAAAAATGGCTGAAACTGCTGGGACCACTCAACAGGCCAGGTGGACTGAAAAGCCTACTCCTGTATCTTTGTTCCTATCTGTGCAGAGCACAGACAAGTTGATGTTTCAGGTGGGGACCCTTCATCAGGGACCTGACCTAGCCTCCACATCTTTTATGTCCCTCTAAGGAGGCAGACAGGGTCTCTATTTGATGTCTCATCTGAAAGGTGGCTTCAGAATAAAGACTATAGCATTTGAAGTTGCACAGTCTCTGGAACGTGGAGTTTGTAAGTCAATATACCAGTAGCAAGCCAAGTTTGCATACAGATTTGCATTACCATACAACACCTCTTGGGTCAACAAATGCAACTATTGAACACAGTTGTTTGAGGAAACAGCTCTATGATGTGCTGATGAACCATGTGTGCATGAGTTTTTAAAGCTTAGATTTACATCCTATCTTGCCTTGGAAGAGTCTCTTTGTATGCACTGAATAAGAGACAACATGCTAGCTACAAAATAAGCATTTTGAGAAGGGCTTAGCAATTAAGGACTGAGGACTTTTTACATAAGTTTAAACTGTTTTCACTTAATTTTCAAACTGTTCCTGTGCTATTTTCATTCAGACACTAATGACTACAAAATCCATCATTAGCATAAACATGTCTGACTCCAGTCTTTCTGTGCTATTTTACAAGATGTGACATTTACATCGGAAAATGTTAAAGGACTAGCAAAATGCTCTGATTGGCTCTCCATGATAACATGATCTGATTGCAGATTGGTCCATTTGGAGGATATGACACACCCAGCAGTTTCTCTGGAGTGTGTAATTAGAACCCCCTAACCCAAGTTCTGAGTGACTTTGCAAAGTGTAATTCGAGCCATTCTGACTGCTGACTCTCGATAGAATGGAGATCCCCCATCCCAGCCCAGCCCAAGTTCCTGACACCCCCAGCCCAAGCTCATGCCTCCCACAGCCCAAGTTCGTGCCCTACCTCAACCGAAGTTCCTGACCAGCCTCCCTCTTTCTCCCCAGTCGCTCTCTCCCCCCCCCCACCCTGCCCCAATCTCTCTCCTCTCCCACCTCCGATGTTTTCTCTCCCACAGAAGGCAGCGAAAATGTTTGTGTAGATAATCACAGCAATATTCTAGGCAAAGGTCCTGAAGATAATCCAAAAGCTAAACACATGCGGCAGAGCTCACAACACAAGGCGGACTGCCGGTGTCGGGTTTTAGGAGTCTGCGCATGCATGGAAGGACGGGAGCGGAGTCCAGTGGATGGTGGTGCACATGCGTAGGCATCGGGGCAGAGCCCAGGATGCACAGACACAGAAGGATGCTCAAAAAAAGAGTGCAAATAATCACTCTGAATGTTAAACCAAGGTGGGACATCTAATGCTACAGATAGTTAATAGCTGACTGCCTCTAAACGACATTGTTTGTATATTGTGTATGCTATGTATCTTAACTAATGGCACCATCTACATTGCTGGTAAATGCACAGCTCAACAAGTTTAAAGTTGCTGGAAATCTCAGCGAATCTGGCAGCATCTGTGGAGAGAAAAACAGAATTAACGTTTCACGAGAACTCACAAGTTCTGACGAAAGGTCATCAACCTGAAACGTTAACTCTGTTTTTCTCTCCACAGATGCTGCCTGACCTGCTGAGATTTCTAGCAGTTTCTGTTTTTATTTCAGATTCCAGCATCCGCAGTATTTTGCTTTTGTAATTTTAAAGTTGCACTCATTAAAGTTTTCTTTTAGCCTTTAAAAACTCATTCCCTCTCCCCCCTCTCCCCCCTCCCCCACCGCCCCACCCACCCCCTCCTACCCCAACCCCAAGTTTGGAAAAAAAAATCTTATTTGCAGTTTTGCAGACTTAGGCGCGATTTTGCCAACCATGGTGAGTCTGGGGTCTTTAGCGAGGTTCCGGTCTACTCCTGGCTGCAGCCCACTCTCTCCAAGTAATTCTACGTTGATGGGACTTGTTAAGCCCACACTGCGAGGTTCCCAGCCAATTAAAACAAAGTGAGTCTGATGACATCAGTTGATGACATGTCATCAGCCAGTTTCCTTAAAGGGATCAAGGCCAAATTGATTTTGATAGTTGTGCTGTCAGTGTTCTACAGCACTGAGGTGTTGAAAACACTGACAAGCACTGCACAAAGGTGCATGGCTGCACCCAGGCTCTCCTATGACACCCTCCATGTCTCCAGGAGACTAATGCAGCCTGGTTGCACATTGCACAGAAAGACACAAGCAGGGATGCCATCAGGGAGACCTGGCTGTCATGCCACAAATCTTATAATGATCTCAGTAGATCACGAAACGTTTCTGCAAAGCCACACTCAACCTCATCCTGCTGTGCCACTCATCACATCCCCATTACTCTGCCTTCCCTACCCTACTCCTGTGCAACTTATCTTGCACCTCCACCCACCCCTCTCTCTCTATCTATCTACAGTATCACATCCCTATCTCACTAGCCACCCCTCACACTCCCCCTCATCCTAGCCCAATCATACCAACTAACAACAGACAAGGGTAGGGACTTGGATCTTTTAGCCAATGTTCATGTAAAATTCTGTTGATGTGTTGTCAAACATTGAAATCTTTATTTACAACACACTGTCTTCTTGGACAGATCTGTGTGCACCTTTGGAAGTGGCTTACTGAGTTGCAGTGAATGGTGAGACATAACGGTACCCCCCACAATGGTGATGAGCATGAAAGGAATGGCTTGGGCATTACAGGGATGCTTTATGGTGCTGGTGTGGTGCCAACCTGGCACATCATGTGGCAGCCAGGGTGTACAGCATCAAGTGAAGTCAATCTAGTCATGGTGAGGCCATCCCTGATCACCCGGGTAGCCATGTGGTCAAGGTGCTGATGCCCTGTGCAGCATCAGGTGATTGCAGTTGGTGTTGTTGTTGGTGCTGCTGGTGTGCCTGGTGATGCTGGTATGCCTGGTGATATTGGTGTTGGGGTTGATTGTGGTGGGATTCTGAGGACCAAGGTGAGATTTTGTCAAAGGCACCGATGCTGAAGACAGCTGAAGTTGAGATGACAGAAGCGATCTGTCAATGGTGAGAGAGGTTGCTCCAAGGAGGTGACAGTGGATAAAGAGTTTACTCCAAACACTTCCAACCTGCATAAAATTCAAAAGTGTATTCTAAATCCTGAAGGCTCCAGCTTCTAAGATTGGAAAGTGGTAAAATGGTAGCTTTTCTACCTGCTATTCAGAAGACTATTCAGAAGAATGTATACTCATTGAAAACTCAACCTACTTACCTGACGTGATCCCCGAGCACAGTGAGCCTCATGAAAAAGCTGAAAAAATGGTGTGCATGGTAAAATTCTGTTTAAATACCTTTTAACAAGCTGTCAATCTTTTCTATTTTGACAACGGACTCACCTCCGAACTCGATCTCTCAGCGCCGGCAAAGTTATGTAAGATTTTGTTACTGGTATTCTGGGCAAACTTTGAAGATTGATCAGAATATTGAGGTTCAGCTGCAACAACTCTTGGATAAGCATGAAAGGCTAATTTAAACATGAGAATCTCTTGGAATATTGGCCCAGAAATTGCGGTCGGAGGCTTTCCGCGGGCGGATGCCTCCGACCTAAAACATTTCTACAAATTTACCTGTGGTCCCGGAGGAGTGTGGGATTCCGTTGGGGAGGCCTTCCCTTCCCGCGCTGCGAAGCACACTCCTGTCCTCCAGGTTCCCACGCAGAAGGTGCAGTCACGTGTGGCTGCTCAGCCAATCAGAAACAGTATTTCACAGCTCTCTCATTAATAGTAATGAGAATTCCGTATCTACGAGTCCTCATTGCTATTAATGAGAAAAAAAACAAACAAACTAAACACCATAATAAAAAATAAAAAACACACCTCACATAATTGAAATTAATTGAAATTATAGTTAATAAATGCCTTAGAAAAAAAAAGATTTTTCCAATTTTTAAAAAAGTTTTGTAATTCGGGTTAAAAATAAACTTACCTTAGTGGGCAGGGTTTTTAACATTAATTTATGTGTTTTTAAAATGTAATTTAATTATATTTTTGTATGTTTTAAAACTCTTAGGCCTGTAAAAGTAGACTATGCGCCTGCTTTTATCAGGCACAAGAATTTTGAGGACATTTGCTGGGCAAGATATGGGTAAATCCCGCAATCTTGCCCTTGCAAATGTCCTCACTCCCGAGTTGCGTTGGCTTGACAGATCGGAAAAGCCGGTTTTCAGCGCATGCGCATTGTGCGCTGAAAAGCGGCTTTTGCGATGCCTTCCCGAGTCCGTAGACACTCAGTACAGATCCTGGGAGACCGGAATTTCCAGGCCAATAGTACAGAGGGATGGTAGCCTGGTAACACCTTGTTTTTATCTCGCAGGTTGGAGACCATTGGCTAGCCTCATCAAGCCCAGGGTTTTTAACTGCACTAAGTCCATGAGTTAGAGATGGAACATCTGTCACAAGACTGTAGTAAAACAAGTGCCCATTTATCATAGCCTGATGTTTGTGTTCTGAGTGAGATCCATATCTAGTTCAGCATCTCATAAAATATGCTGCCAGAGGGCAGCTTTTCAATAAGGCTCGGATGCTATATCCTATTGAAAACCCAGAAATGCTGAAGGATACTGCTCTAACTTTGCGCTAGAAATTAAGAAAATTACTCCATTTCTGAATCATGAGCTTGTATTTGGTTTGAGGGAAGTTAAAAGTGGTTTTGACGGGGTATAGATATATTGGAGTTGATAGTACGATGTAATAGGATTCAGAGATGCATTTAATTAATTAGACTAGATTGCCTAAATGCATGGTAATACTGATTCACAATGAAATATAAGATATAATGCAATTTGAAGCAAAGAAAAGCTCTGAGGCCATTGCCATTTCATCCATTACCAACTCCTGAAACTCATTACCGGGCCATCTTCCCAACACTGAACAAGGCAGCGATTGCATAAAGTCTCTGTGCTCAATCCACCACACCAAAGCTCCAGCAAGAGGTGCCCTGGATTTTCATAGTACCTGTGATTGGAGTGAAAACCTTATTTTATAAATTTCAGTGTCACATTATTAAATTGAAGTGCCCAAGCACTCGTGATTCAGACCAGATCTCTGGAAATTAAATCCTAACATCCCAGAAAGGAATCTGTTAAATCTAGACTGAGTTGAATTTCCTATTATTGCACATTTACATTAAGTCCCAGTCCTGAATAAACTGACATATAATGTTTGAATTATCAGTTTGAGACACCTCACCAAATATACCAGAAAACAACCAAAATAGTTGATCACATAGAATATTCATCTTTATTACCTACAGCTAGTTGATGTTTTCAAAATAATACAAGGCCTTGAAAAAAATACAAAATTCTAATTTAACCAATGCTTAACAACACAAGAAACCCCATAAAAGCTGGGTCTCCATGTTAGAATGTGCTATATTAGTATGGCCCTGCAAAGAATTTTGCCTATGTGAACACAGGTGTGCTGATGATGTGTTTATACTAACTCACCAAATGGATGTAAATTAATATATACTACATGTGTGCATTGGTTCTGTACAGGCCAGTACTATACGAGTGACCTGAAAGTTCAGTCAGATGCATTCGCGTTCGAGAGTGCTTTATAGTCTGCATAATGCAATAACAAATCTACTGGATCCTGGGAGAAAATTCTGTAAAATATACCAGTGTGAACCCTCACTGAGTATACTAGCAAACTATCAAAATGTACAAGTGAGACACCTCACCAAATATACCAGAAAACAACCAAAATATATCAATAAGAAACATCACCAAAAATGGCAGAATTATATACTGGCACAATGTGAAAAACTCAGATAGATGCCCAGAAACCTATTTAAAAAACACAACTCCTTTTCTGAAATATTCCTGCAATAAGAACTTGGTTGAGAGCAATGCTCTGATGCTTTTGTCCATTTTTTCCAGGCATATAAATAATACACGAATAGTAAGAGGTCGATTAGGGACCAAAATGGAGACCTATGCATAGAGGCAGAGGGCATGGCTTAGGTACTAAATGAGTATGTTGCATCTGTCTTTACCAAGGAAGAGGAGGTAGTTGAGATACTAGAGGGGATAAAAATTGATAAGGAGGAGGTACTAAAAAGGCTGTATGTACCAAAAATAGATAAATCAGCAGAACTAGATGGAATGAATCCAAGGATGCTGAGGGAAGTAAAAGTGGAAATTGCAGAGTATTGACCATGCAAATGTTACATCCTTGTTCAAAAAGGGTGTAAGGATAAACCCAGCAACTATAGACCAGTCAGTTTAACCTCGGTAGTGGGGAAGCTTTTAGAAACGATAATCCAGGATAAAATTAACAGTTGTTGGACAAGTGAGGATTAATTAAGGAAAGGCAGCACGGATTTGTTAAAGGCAAATCGTCTTTAACCAATTTGATCGAGTTTTTTGATGAGGTAATGAAGAGGGTTGATCAGGGCAATGCGGTTGATGTGGTGTACGTGGATTTCCAAAAGGCGTTTGATAAAGTGCCACATAATAGGCTTGCCAGCAAAGTTGAAGCCCATAGAATAAAAGGGACAATGGCAGTATGGATACAAAATTGGCTAAGTGACAGGAAACAGAGAGTAGTGGTTAACATTTGTTTTTCGGACTGAAGGAAGGTACACAGTGATGTTCCCCAGGGGTCGATACTAGAACCATTGCTTTTCTTAATATACATTAATGAATTAGACAGGGCACAATTTCAAAATTTGCAGATAACACAAAACTTGGAAGTATAGTGAACAGTGAGGAGGATAGTGATAGACTTCAAGAAGACATATACAGGCTGGTGGAATGGACGGACACATGGCAGATGAAATTTAACGCAGATAAGTGCAAATTGATGCATTTTGGTAGAAAGAACGAGGAGTGGCAATATAAACTAAAGTGTACAATTCTAAAATCGGTGCATGAACAGAGAGATCTAGGGGTGTATGCGCATAAATTGTTGAAGGTGGCAGGGCAGGTTGAGAAAGTGGTTAAAAAAGCATACGGGATCCTGAGCTTGATAAACAGAGGCATAGAGTACAAAAGCAAGGAAGTTATGATGAACCTTTATAAAACATTGGTTCAGCCTCAACTGGAGTATTGTGTCCAATTCTGGGCGCTGCACTTTAGAGAGGGTGCAGAAAAGATTTCCAAGAATGGGGATGAGTTACGTGGATAGACTGGAAAAGTTGGGGTTGTTCTCCTTAGAGCAGAGAGGGTTGAGAGAAAATTTGATAGAGGTGTTCAAAATCAAGAGGGGTTTAGACAGAGTAGATAGAGAGAAACTGGCAGAAGGGTCGAAAATCAGAGGACACAGATTTAAGGTGATTGACAGAAGAACCAAATGCGACATGAGGAAAAACGTTTTACGCAGCAAGTGGTTAGGATTTGGAATTGACTGCCTGATAGCGTGGTGCACTTGCATTTGTAAATTTTCACTTTCTAATTTTGTTTTGACTGTTTTATCTTTCAGAGTCTGGGTATCTTGGAGTAACTTCTAACATTATTTTGGGACTGGTTGATTGCAGAAGTGAGTAAGGGTGCTGAATCTCAGCATTGTATCAACATCTACATTTGCTCTGTTAGAAACACTGATAGAGATGAAGAACAAGTTTGAATCTCATGAATTTCAACTGTAACCTCCTCTAGTCCGACAATCCTCCGAGATCTCTGCACTCCTCCAATTCTGGCCTCTTGTGCATCCCCGATTTTCATCACTCCACCATTGGTGGGTGCGCCTTCAGCTGCAAAGCCCCCAAGCTCTGAAATTCCCTCCCTAAACTTCTCCACATCTGTACCTCTCTCTTTTCCTTCAAGATGCTCCTTAAATCCTACCTCTTTGACTAAACTTTTGGTCATCTGTCCCAATATCTCCTTATGTGGCTTGCATCAAATGTTGTTTGATAACACTCTTGTGAAGTGCCTTGGGACGTTTTATTATGTTAAAGGTACTATATAAATGCAAATTGTTATTATTGTTGTTGTCGTAGAAAAAGACTGGCATTTGTATTGAATCTCTTGGGAGCAATTTTGCGGGGAGTCAGCGGGCACAATCAGTGGTGGGTTGAGTGGAACAATCGCTTTTTTGACAGCGGGTCGGGACCCCGTTGTCAACCCACTGCCATGCGCCTTTCCCAAATGTCGGGTCTGTCAGCGCACAGCAGAACTGACACGTGGTGACAAGAGAGGTAATTCAAGTCATTATGACCTTGTTAACAGAGGAGTATGAAGTATTTTCAGCTCACCTTCAGAGTTAACCAGGTCGGCCAAGGGGTCCACGCTGCTCGGGGACCATGTCTTGTAAGCAGGTCAGGAGTTGAATGACCATGGAATCATCTCATTACTTGACAGCTGCAAATGTGCTATAAAAGCTCCCATCACACAGCTGTTCACTTTCCAAGTTCAAAAGCTGTTGCTTACTGCATTTGGAAGACAGAGTGAACTTTATGCAGGTTGCAAGTGTTTGGAGTAAACTCGCTATCCAGTGTCACCTCATTGGACAACCTCTCTTACCATTGACAGATCACGTCTGTCATCTCAAGTTCACCATATCTATTACAGAAGAATGGGTATGGTTTATACTGTCTCACCTTGGTCCTCAGAATCCCACCACAATCATCCCCAACACCAGCAGGGCCAGGCGCACCAACAGCACCAACAACAACACCACCCTTCTCCATAATCACCTGATGCTGCGCAGGACAGAGGGAATCAGCACCTAAACAGATTGCTGCCCGGATACCAGGGATGTCCTCATCATGGCCAGATTTACTGCAATTGACACTGTAATCCCTGGCTGCCATAAGATGTGCCAGGTTGATACCACCCCACACCAACACCATAAAGCATCCGAACAGTGCTCAAGCTATTCCTTTCACACTTATCACCATTGCATAGAAACATAGAAACATAGCAAATAGGTGCAGGAGTAGGCCATTCGGCTCTTCGAGCCTGCACCGCCATTCAATGAGTTCATGGCTGAACATGCAACTTCAGTATTTCATTCCTGCTTTCTCACCATACCCCTTGATCCCCCTAGTAGTAAGCACTATATCTAACTCCTTTTTGAATATATTTAGTGAATTGGCCTCAACAACTTTCTGTGGTAGAGAATTCCACAGGTTCATCACTCTCTGGGTGAAGAAGTTTCTCCTCATCTCGGTCCTAAATGGCTTACCCCTTATCCTGAGACTGTGACCCCTGGTTCTGGACTTCCCCAACATTGGGAACATTCTTCCTGCATCTAACCTGTCTAAACCCGTCAGAATTTTAAACATTTCTATGAAATCCCCTCTCATTCTTCTGAACTCCAGTGAATACAAGCCCAGTTGATCCAGTCTTTCTTGATATGTCAGTCCCGCCATCCCGGGAATCAGTCTGGTGAACCTTCGCTGCACTCCCTCAATAGCAAGAATGTCCTTTCTCAGATTAGGAGACCAAAACTGTACACAATACTCCAGGTGTGGCCTCACCAAGGCCTTGTACAACTGTAGTAACACCTCCCTGCCCCTGTACTCAAATCCCCTCGCTATAAAGGCCAACATGCCATTTGCTTTCTTAACCGCCTGCTGTACCTGCATGCCAACCTTCAATGACTGATGTACCATGACACCCAGGTCTCGTTGCACCTCCCCTTTTCCTAATCTGTCACCATTCAGATAATAGTCTGTCTCTCTGTTTTTACCACCAAAGTGGATAACCTCACATTTATCCACATTATACTTCATCTGCCATGCATTTTCCCACTCACCTAACCTATCCAAGTCACTCTGCAGCCTCATAGCATCCTCCTCGCAGCTCACACTGCCACCCAACTTAGTGTCATCCGCAAATTTGAAGATACTACATTTAATCCCCTTGTATAAATCATTAATGTACAATGTAAACAGCTGGGTCCCCAGCACAGAACCTTGCAGTACCCCACTAGTCACTGCCTGCCATTCTGAAAAGTACCCATTTACTCCTACTCTTTGCTTCCTGTCTGCCAACCAGTTCTCAATCCACATCAGCACACTACCCCCAATCCCATGTGCTTTAACTTTGCACATTAATCTCTTGTGTGGGACCTTGTCGAAAGCCTTCTGAAAGTCAAAATACACCACATCAACTGGTTCTCCCTTGTTCACTCTACTGGAAACATCCTCAAAAAATTCCAGAAGATTTGTCAAGCATGATTTCCCTTTCACAAATCCATGCTGACTTGGACCTATCATGTCATCTCTTTCCAAATGTGCTGCTATGACATCCTTAATAACTGATTCCATCATTTTACCCACTACCGATGTCAGGCTGACCGGTCTATAATTCCGTTTTCTCTCTCCCTCCTTTTTTAAAAAGTGGGGTTACATTGGCTATCCTCCACTCCATAGGAACTGATCCAGAGTCGATGGAATGTTGGAAAATGACTGTCAATGCATTCGCTATTTCCAAGGCCACCTCCTTAAGTACTCTGGGATGCAGACCATCAGGCCCTGGGGATTTATCGGCCTTCAATCCCATCAATTTCCCCAACACAATTTCCCGACTAATAAGGATTTCCCTCAGTTCCTCCTTCTTACTGGACCCTCTGACCCCTTTTATATCCGGAAGTTTGTTTGTGTCCTCCTTAGTGAATACCGAACCAAAGTACTTGTTCAATTGGTCTGCCATTTCTTTGTTTCCCGTTATGACTTCCCCTGATTCTGTCTACAGGGGACCTACGTTTGTCTTTACTAACCTTTTCTCTTTACATATCTATAGAAGCTTTTCAGTCCGTTTTAATGTTCCCTGCAAGCTTCCTCTCGTACTCTATTTTCCCTGCCCTAATCAAACTCTTTGTCCTTCTCTGCTGAGTTCTAAATTTCTCCCAGTCCCCGGGTTCATTGCTATTTCCAGTGGCTATTTCTGGCCAATTTGTATGCCACTTCCTTGGCTTTAATACTATCCCTGATTTCCCTTGTTAGCCACGGTTGAGCCACCTACCCCTTTTTATTTTTACACATGGGGAGCCATTATA
The DNA here is from genome assembly GCF_044704955.1 of Pristiophorus japonicus. Taxonomy (NCBI): domain Eukaryota; kingdom Metazoa; phylum Chordata; class Chondrichthyes; family Pristiophoridae; genus Pristiophorus; species Pristiophorus japonicus. Next base: position 158,094,885 of record NC_091979.1, on the reverse strand, counting down.
AGAACATAAGAATTAGGAACAGGAGTAGGCCATCTAGCCCCTCGAGCCTGCTCCGCCATTCAACAAGATCATGGCTGATCTGCAACTCACTAAGTCACTTCCAAAGGTGCACACAAATCTGTCAAAAAAACAAAACGTTGAAAATAAATATTTCTATGACTGACAACACATTAACAGCAACTTCACATGAACATTGGCTAAAACACACAAGTGTCTATCCTTGTGTGTTGTTAGTTGGTATGATTGCACTAGGATGAGGGTGAATGTGAGGGGTGGCTAGTGAGATGGGGAAGCGATAATGTAGATAGAGAGAGAGGGATGGGTGGAGGTGCAAGGTAAGATGTGCAGGTGTAGGATAGGGAATGCTAAGTGATGGGGATGTGATGAGTGGCACAGCAGGATGAGGTCGAGTGTGGATTTGCAGTAACGTTTCGTGATCTACTGAGATCTACTGAAAGGTTTGAGCCTCTGCAGCCAAGCCCTCCTGACGACATCCCTACTTGTGCTCTCCTATGCAATGTGCAACCAGGCTGTGTTGGTGTCCTGGGAGGTCTCTTCCGCCCACTGGAAGGGAAGAGAATCTCCCTGCATGCTGTGACTCTCTCCATAAGCATATGGAGGGAGTCATGGGAGAACCTGGGTGCAGCCCTGTACCTTTATAGAGTGCTTGTCAGTGTTTGTAGCACCTCAATGCTGTCGAACACTGACATCACAAATGTCAACATTAATTTGCGCATGGTCCCTTAAAGGAAACTGCTGATGATCAGACCCGCTTCCTTCAACGGGCCGGCAAACAAGCCCAATCAGGAGAAAATAATTTTGGACAGCGGGCTGGAGCTGGCAGCGAAGCTGAGACCCGCCACCGATGTCACCTGCCACGGACCTGCCGAGGATGGGGAAATGCAGCCCTTGGTCTCCATAAGTTAATTGCTTTTGATTGAAAAAGAACATTGCAATCATTTTGCAGAAGATTCAGACATTGAATAGTATAAAGCAGAATGTTAAGAGTTATATGATTCATAACTTTTCTGAATTAAGCGAACACTTCAACAATCTTTTATTTTGCTGCAAAATTTCCCCTGTGGTCTGTGGATTATTTACAGCACAAAGATAAAAACACTGTCATCACATTTCGGATTTATAAAGTAATCATCAGAATGTCAAACTAATATAGGGTAAAATAGGGCCACATGCAACTATGTTGAATCCCAAGTCCTCTTTAAAACTGCCACAATGGCTCTGTGATATAACCCAAGACTACTGATGCTGTGGAATATACCCTGGTTATATTTCAGGCTGAATTCTATGGTATTAGAGCAGCAGACAAACATACTCATGAGCAACTGCCGAAAGCTATGGTTTCTGACTTCATTTTTAGGCCACCAGACTTTCCTTATTGACTGGGGAAGCTTCATAGAGGCTGGTGAGATTAGAGACACACCACTGGATTGTATCAAGTCTTCAATCTACTGCAGCTAAAAGAGATGATGGCTTCTGCCTTGGTGGCAATATTGCTCAATTCATCAAAGTCAGAGAGTAACTCATCCCAGGCTATTTAATGAGGAATTCTCAAGGTCTAGATAATAGAAGAAATTTCTATTCTTATTAAGAGATTGACTTCCTTAAATTCCTTCAGTTAGAGCCTGGATTGTCAATTTATAAACTTGATTGAATGGCCTGGATTTTGTGGTCAATGATGAAGGAACTGCACTTGCCATTCGTTAGAATGTTTTAAGATGATTTCAAAATTCGATCTATTCCAGCATTCTTTTCACATTTTTAATGGTAGAGCAAATGTGACAGAAAGGGAAATCATAATCCTGTCTCGACATATAAACAACAATGTTTGGAAATACAAGGGCAGAGAATGAGAATGTCCAGGTCTAGGGAATGGGATAAACATTTGGCTTAAGCACCTTCTGTACTTAAACAAAGCTTGTCATCATCATCATCATAGGCAGTCCCTTGGAATCGAGGAAGACTTGCTTCCACTCTTAAAATTAGTCCTTAGGTAACTGAACAGTTCAATACGAGAGCCACAGTCCCTGTCACAGGTGGGACAGATAGTCGTTGAGGGAAAGGATGGGTGGGACAGGTTTGCCGCACGCTCTTTCC